>NC_133450.1:130331418-130631918 GCF_048565385.1 Saimiri boliviensis | reverse complement strand
ACAGTTTAGTCGGCTAGGCGTGGTGGCTAACACCTATAATCCCAGCACTTTGGGAGACAGAGCAGGGTGGATCACTTGAGGTCAGAGGTTCGAGACCAGTCTGGCCAACAGAGTGAAACTCCGTCTCTACTAAAAATACAAAAATTAGCTGGATGTGGTGGCACATGCCTGTAATCCCAGCGACTCAGGAGGCTGAGGCAGGAGAATCACTTAAACCCGGGAGATGAAGGTTTCAGTGAGCTGAAGGAAGTCGTGCCACTGCACTCCAGCCTGGGCAACAGAGCGAGACTCTGTTTCAAAAAAAAAAAGAAAAAAGCCGGGCGCGGTGGCTCAAGCCTGTAATCTCAGCACTTTGGGAGGCCGAGGCGGGTGGATCACGAGGTCGAGAGATCGAGACCATCCTGGTCAACATGGTGAAACCCCGTCTCTACTAAAAATACAAAAAAATTAGCTGGGCATGGTGGCGCGTTGCCTGTAATCCCAGCTACTCAGGAGGCTGAGGCAGGAGAATTGCCTGAACCCAGGAGGCGGAGGTTGCGGTGAGCCGAGATCGCGCCATTGCACTCCAGCCTGGGTAACAAGAGCGAAACTCCGTCTCATTTAAAAAAAAAAAAAAAAGAAAAAGAAAAAAACAAAGGTTAGTCAAAGAAATGAAACAATCTGGCCCTGGGACTGCAGAAACCATCACCCACTGGCCAGTGTCCACTCTCCCTTTCTTCCTTAGGCTTCAGAACCTGCCAGTGTTTAAGTGGGAAGACAATATTCCCATCTCTCAATCACCCAGGTACAACCATCAGGTTCTGGCCAATGAAATGTAAGCACTGCTGTATACAGTATCAAGGAAGTAGCCTTCAAGGAAGAAGGCACATCCTTCCTTTCCTTCCCCTGTGCTAGAAGAAAGCCATGAGGCTGCCACTGGAGCTCACTCTCGGTTCCTAAGAAGGCTGCCAAGGTGTAGGGTGGCAGATGTTAGGAGGCTGAGTATCCCCGATGACTGTGCAGCTATAGAACCTGTCCGGGATAGTATACCTCAGTATTTGCTTGACAACCATCTTGTGGTTTAAACCAGTTTTTGTTTTTTGATACTGGCAGCCAAATCAAATCCTTAATGATACATAGCAGTATCCACTATTTTGGCTCTGCTTTTAAAAATTCAGGTAGGCCGTAAGGTTTAGGAGTTCGAGACCAGCCTGGCCAACATGGTAAAACCCTGTTTCTATTAAAAATGCAAAAAATTAGCCAGGCATGGTGGTGCACGTCTGTAATCCCAGCTACTTAGGAGGCTAAGGCAGGAGAATAACTTGAACCAAGCGGGGGCGGAAGTTGCAGTGAGCAGAGATTGTGCCACTGCACTCCTGGGCAATGAAAACAAACACCATCTCAGAAAAATAAAAATAAAATTCAGATAGGCCCAAATCAGTAGTCATTTATGAACATACACAATACACATAAGTGGATCTGGGTTTTTTTTGAGACAAAGTCTTGCTCTGTCAACCAGGCTAGAATGCAGTGGTGCGATTTTGGCTCCCTACAACCTCCACCTCCCAGGTTCAAGTGATTCTCCCGCCTCAGCCTCCCACGTAGCTAAGATCACAGATGCCTGCCACCAGGCCCGGCTGATTTTTGTATTTTTAGTAGAATCAGGGTTTCACCACATTGGCCAGGCGGGTCCCAAACTCCTGACCTCAAGTGATCCACTTGCCTCGCCCTCCCAAAGTGCTTGGATTGCAGGCGTGAGCCACCACACCTGGCTTGGATCTGCTATTCTATAACTATCTTTCCTACTCTTCAGTGAAACTGCTTATTTCAAACAAAGTCTCCATTTTTCCAAACCACCCAAAGTTCTCGACAACATCGGAGTCATTCTCCTTCGTACCTGTGCCTCACTCAGGCCAAGCTCCAACATCTCCAGTGACTTCCGGATCATGTTTGATTTCTCCTCCACCAGGTTACTTTCATCATCTTTCTTCAAACACTTCAGTGTCTCCAGTAAACTTTGTAAAATGGAATTGTGCTCATTCTTCAAAGCCTCCAGCCCCTGAATTACTTGCTTTGTCTTAGAAATAATTTCATCCTGCGTAAGCTTCTCCAACTTGTCTTCCTTTATGTACACCATTGTGGACATGTTGTCATACATTCTGGAATTTAAAAAGGAAAAGAAATTAGACCCTTCATTACGGGTTTCATTTCTGTTACATCAAGTAAACATAAAAAATTTTTAATTAACATTTTCTAGGGGAATAATAAATATGCACATTTGTAATTTATGATCTTGAAATATGACATTCTGCACTGTTTCTGTTTTTCCTTTGCAAACACAGTTAATTACTTTTCTGGTTTACGTCTGAATTCCTTTTTATGACAGCAACTGAAATTAAAGCCAAAGATTTAAAAGCAGCAAAACATCTAAATGGCACTTCCAAAACACATAGCCTCAGTGAACAAAATTTGTTCTCAGAATGTCTGCAAGCCTTTTTCTCTTCTTAATGAAATGCAGAAAGAACGCTAAATTCTTGGTAACCTGTTTAACTGGACAAAGGCTTGAGAAGGAGTCACACAGTTGGAAGAAGAAAGAAAAACCAGCCAAAACACATGGAACAGGAAAAGCAGCAGGGAGGAGCAGACCCAGAAGACACAGGGCGCCAGGGACAGGAGCAGGATGGTCACTGGGCAGCAGGCTCACAGATGAGGGCTCAGCATAGCACCGTCAGGGGCAGGCCCAGGGTGACATGATGCAGTGTCTGGAGCAGGCTTTCAAACATCAAGTTAGAAAGAAAAGGGGAAAGAAAGGGGCATATAAAACAGTATCACTGGGCCAAGTATGGCGGCTTACACCTGTAATCCCAGCACTTTGTGAGGCCGAGGCGGGCAGATCACTAGCTCAAGAGATCAAGACCATCCTGGCCAACATGTTGAAACCCCATCTCTACTAAAAATACAAAGATCAGCCTGGCATGGTGGCACACACCTGTCGTCCCACCTACTCGAGAGGCTGAGGCAGGAGTATCGCTTGAACACAGGAGGAGGAGGTTGCAGCAAGCCGAGATTGAACCACTGCACTCCAGGCTGGCAACACAGCGAGACTCCATCTCAAAAAAAAAAAAAAAAAAAAAAAAAGAAAGACAAAGAAAGCGGCATCATTTGTGCTGCTGTGCCCAACAGCCACTGGCACTGAGCAACGGTTCCCTAATGAGCAGTGATCTTTTCAACAGAGTGACAGGGACGGAGGCAAGATTACACATCAGAGTTACTTCACAGCACTACCACTGTCTAAAATCTCATGTTTCATGAAGTGTCTAATATCGCCTTGAATATAAGCTCTTATTTAAAGGGGCAAGATGGCCCATGGTGGCTCATTCCTGTAATCCCAGCACTTTGGGAGGCTGAGGCAGGCAGATCACTTGATGCCAGGAGTTTGAAACCAGCCCAGCCATGTTGGCAAACCCTGTCTCTATTAAAAATACAAAAATTAGCTGGGTGTGGTGGCACACGCCTGTGGTCCCAACTACTCAGGGGGCTGAGGCATGAGAATCACTTAAGCCTGGGAGGAGAGGTTGCAATGAATCAAGATCGCACCATTGCACTCCAGCCTGGGCAACAGAACGAGACTCTGCCTAAATAAATAAATATAAATAAACAAAATAAAATCAGCTGGGTGTAATGTTTGTGCATGTATTCCTTGCTACCCAGGAGGCTGAGGCACAAGGATCACTTCAGTCCAGGAGTTTGAGGTTACCGGGAGCTATGACGGTACCACTGCACTCTAGCCTGGGTGAAGGATTAAGACCCTGTCTCTTAAAAAAATTCAAAAAAAAAAAAAAAAAAAAAAAAAAAAGGCAGGGACTTGATCTTGTAGAATTCCACAGCATTTACGGACAACCCTGGTGCAGACAGTTCATGCGGTGAATGGATAGACTGACATATGCTGGATGAAGGGAAGAAAGGCCAAATCAGCAGATACAGACTACGCATTCCAGGATTTGGGGGTGAAGCTATGAATGCCTGAGTTAGGGTCATGCTAGTCTCTGCATTACCAATTTCACCCTGGAAAAAAATGATTTTTTTTGCATAAATATGAAGATTAAATTCCTTGTAAAATTTGGGAGTTGTCTGTAGGACTATTCAGAAATCGACCTCCACTTCACTAACAAAGAGACCAGAAAACAACAAAAGAACAAAGGTCGGCCAGGTGCAGTGGCTGACACCTGTAATCCCAGCACTTTGGGAGGCTGAGGCAGGTATATCATGAGGTCAGGAGTTTGAGACCAGCCTGGCCAATACAGTGAAACCCCATCTCTACTAAAAATATGAAAATTAGCCAGGCCTAGGGGCGCTTGCTTGCAGTCCCAGCTACGAGAGAGGCTGAGGCAGGAAAATCGTTTGAAGCCGGGAGGTAGAGGCTGGAGTGAGTCAAGATAGTGCTGCTGCACTCCAGCCTACGCAACAGATTGAGACTCTATCTCAAAAAAAAAAAGGGAGAAAAGAAAAGAAAAGAACAAAGGCCACTCCTCTACCTGGCAGTAAGTTAACTGCTGGTATCTATTTAACATATGGCTCTCCAGCTTCACTGTAGCAAATCCATGCTGTGCACCAGGCTGGGAATACATTGCTCAACAATACTGCTGCTCCATAAGGGACCTCATCCATACTGTTCCACGACCTATCCCCAGCCTGGCACTCAACACACATTTGCAAAATGAGTGAAAGAAACACTTAGGGATCAATTTTCAACAAACATAATTAAACTGCACTAGGTTAAAGTACTGATCTGAACATCTTTGAGGTTCCTATGAGTGAAGGGAAAGGTCTGGAGGAAAATAAAACTTAAGGCCTGTTTGTCCACCCTGACAGCAAAGTATTTATGTATTATATTCAAATGATGTAACATATATTATTTCATCTTTCCCAAACTAGCAGATGCAAGTGTTTTACGAAAACTTACTCTGAGCTAAAGTCCTGGAATGTACAGATTAATAAGGGCCTTGTCCTTAAGGACATGTGAGCTAGCAGAAGACAAGCTACACGAGCAGGTGCCCAAAGACCTGAAGGCCTAGGGACAGAGGCTGTGCAGCACAGCACAGCAATGGGGGACAATGGCCTACAGAGACAAAGGCCAGACAGAAGAAACTACTCCCAAGGCAAGCCAGTATTATCAGGTAGTACCTCTCAAAGCTACTAAGGGCTACTAAAATTGTTAAGGGCACTGCCAGCTCAGGACAGAAGGGGAGCTGAGGCAGAGGTGTGACAGCGCCCACTGTTGGTGGGCAGCTAGCTGCTCACCACTGTGGAGCCAGACCCAGTAACAAGGATAGAGGAGCAGCATAGAGTGAGAGCATAAGAAACGGCCCCCAAGTCACTGCGGTATAGATGTACGTACATACGCCACTTCCCTCTTCAGAGGGAACACAGTGGCATAGATATTTAGACTCGACACCTCTGGTCATTTCTAGGCTAAACCATTATCACCAAAGACAGCTTATATTAACAGTGCCAGCCGGGCGCGGTGGCTCAAGCCTGTAATCCCAGCACTTTGGGAGGCTGAGGCGGGTGGATCACGAGGTCAAGAGATCGAGACCATCCTGGTCAACATGGTGAAACCCTGTCTCTACTAAAGACACACAAAAAAAATTAGCTGGGCATGGTGGCCCATGCCTGTAATCCCAGCAACTGAGGAGGCTGAGGCAGGAGAACTGCTTGAACCCAGGAGGCGGAGGTTGCGGTGAGCCGAGATCGTGCCATTGCACTCCAGCCTGGGTAACAAGAGCGAAACTCCGTCTCAAAAAAAAAAAAAAATTAACAGTGCCAAGGCAACTGGCTATTTAGGAAAAATAAAGTTAAACTCCTACCCTCACTATATACTAACATGAATTCCAGATTAATAAATTTAAAACACACACACAAGAAACTAGAAGGAAATACCAGGCAAAGGTCTATATGCATGTAGGTCAAACTAAAGATCATTCTATGAACAAATGGCATAAAACTGTAAAAGACTGACAAGTCTACTTAACATAGTTTTAAAGTTTCGTGCAGAAACAAAATACATTTCTGAGGGAACACTATTTTGCAGCTAATCAAGATGAAGAATTCAAAAGTATATAGCCTACCAGCCCATGGGCTAAGTTATAGATTACATTGATTTCTGAAATGTAAAAATTACTCAAAATCTAAGGTGACGGCTGGGCGCAGTGGCTCACGCCTGTAATCCCAGCACTTTGGGAGGCCGAGGCAGGCGGATCATGAGGTCAAGAGATCGAGACCATCCTGGCCAACATGGTGAAACCTCGTCTCTACTAAAAATACAAAAAAATGGCCGGGCGCAGTGGCTCATGCCTGTAATCCCAGCACTTTGGGAGGCCGAGGCAGGTGGATCACGAGGTCAAGAGATCGACACCATCCTGGTCAACATGGTGAAACCCCGTCTCTACTAAAAATACAAAAAAATTAGCTGGGCATGGTGGCGCATGCCTGTAATCCAAGCTACTCACGAGGCTGAGGCAGGAGAATTGCCTGAACCTGGGAGGCGGAGGTTGCGGTGAGCCGAAATCGCGCCATTGCACTCCAGCCTGGGTAACAAGAGCGAAACTCCGTCTCAGGAAAAAAAAAAAAAAATACAAAAAAATTAGCCGAGCATGGTGGTACATGCCTGTGGTCCCAGCTTCTCGTGAGGCTGAGGCAGAAGAATCACTTGAACCCAGGAGGTGGAGGTTGCAGTGAGCCAATATTGTGCCAATGCACTCCAGCCTGGACTGTCTCAAAAAAAAAAAAAAAAAAAAATCTAAGTTAACTCAAACATTTTGCCAGCCTATAAATGATATCATCCCTGGACCATCTTCCAACTTTTCATGTTATGTATGCCTGGAGATGATTCAATGGAACAAGGAATCAGCCAGAACAACGCATGACACCCCTCAGGAATGCAATAAAGATGTGTGCAATGAATGAATTAAGCAGATTTCAGAGGTACTGCATCTTCCTCTCACCTACCCTGGGACTTATTGGAGGCTCAATCTCCCTGTAAGTCAAGTGGAATCAAATACCCACCTGACCTAGAACATAGTACAGGCTTAAAAATACTCCCTTCCCCACTTTCCCTGTGACTGACAAGCTTTCTGGCCCCAGGTTATTCTAACAATGGATTTCTTTTATTATGCTTTTATTTATTCCTTTTTTTTTTTTTTTTGAGACAGAGTTTTGCTTTTGTCACCCAGGCTGGAGTGCAATGACGTGATCTCAGCTCACTGCAACCTCTGCCTCCCAGGTTCAAGCGATTCTAATGCCTCAGCCTCCCAAGTAGCTGAGATTTCAGGCTTGTGCCACTATGCCCAGCTAATTTTTCTATTTTTAATAGAGACAAGGTTTCACAATGTTGGTCAGGCTGGTGTCGAACTCCTGACCTCCAGTGAACTGCCTGCCTCAGCCTCCCAAAGTGTTGGGATTATGGTCATGAACAATGGTGCCCAGCCATTTATTATGCTTTTATTTCTACCAAAAAACCCCCACAAAAGTCCTATTTAAAGTTCCAGTATTTACTTTGTAAGAACAAAATAACTCAATGTATTAAGTCTCCAGTGTAAAACCTGATAAATATAACATCTGAATTAAGCTCCTAAAACACAAGAAACCCTTCTCAGGGTCAAATCTCTTTAAGTCTGTTCAACAGGCAAAGCTATTACATCCTACTGAACTTAAAGTCTCAGGATTCAAGTAAACCTAACAAATTCTTTTCTTGAAATGGGGTCTCACCATGTTGCCCAGGCTGGCCTCAAACTCTTGCGCTCCAGTGATCCTACCACCTTGGCCTCCCAAAATGCTGAAATTATAGGTATGAGCTAGTGCACCAGGCACCTAACAAATTATGTACTGTGTGTGCAGATTCTAAGTCACTAACATAATGAAGACCCAAAAAACCCTATAACTTGTTATTTTCATTTTAGAACTTATTTTATTTCCATTATTTTAAACAGTGACTCAATTTTTACAATTACATAGTATCATGGTTTTCATGCTTTTCTTTTTCTTTTAGAGATGCGGGTCTTGCTATGTTGCCCAGTCTGGACTTGCACTCCTAGACTCAAGCAACCCTCCACCTTCGGTCTCCCAAGGAGCTATGACTATGGGTACTTGCCACTGAGCCCTGTTTTGGTTTTTGTTTTTTGTTTTCCTTAGGCAAGATCTCACTCTATTGCCCAGGCTGGAGTGCAGTGGCTCTATCTTGGCTCACTGCAACTTCTGCATCCTGGGGTAGCTAGGACTACAGGCATGCACCCCCATGCCCGGCTAATTTTTCTATTTTTAGTAGAGACAGAGTTTCATCATGTTGCCCAGGCTGGTCTCAAACTCCTGAGCTCAGGTGATCCGCCTGCTTCAGCCTCCCAAAGCGCTGGGATTACAGGTTTCAGCCACCACACTCAGCAGACTATGCCATTTTGACATGTATTTTTAACATACAGGATTCTCCTTTTTTTTCTAAGACAGGGTCTCACTCTGTCACCCAGACTGAAGTGCAGAGTGGAATGATCTTGGAATGTTGCAACCTCCAACTCCTGGGCTCAAGTGATCTCCCACCTCAGTCTCCCAAGTAGCTGGGACTACAGGTGCACACCACCAAGCCTGGCTATTTTTTTTTTTTTTTTTTTTTTTTTGGTAGAGACAGGGTCTTACCATGTTGCCAGGCTGGTCTCCAACCCCTAGGCTCAAGAGATCTGTCCACCTCGGCCTCCCAAAATCTGGGATTACAGAAATGAGCCCACAGTGCCTGGCCACGAGTCTCATGTCCAAAAATTTACTTCAATTGTTTTTTCATGCTACCTCATTGTGAGGACATAAACTGACAATATTAAGAACCTATCCTGTCAGGCTCCACATTAGGACCTCTGATTAAATACATGTATCGTAACTTGCCAGGAGTAAAAAATAAAAATAAATTTTAAAATCCTGTCTGTACCATTTTGTAACCTAGAAATAAAACAAGTTTGACTCTTTTTTAAATGTCATTTGAAAAATGATACAAATACACGTATCTTTTAAAAACTACCCAATGGGACAGAAATTAGGAAATGCTAACCTTTCAAAAGGCTTACCTGCCTTTGGAAACATAAGAAACAATAACAAGAAAGTTTTGGGACCGGGCACAGTGGCCCACGCCTGTAATCCCAGCATTTTGGGAGGCCAAGGCAGGCAGATCACCTGAAGTCAGGAGTTCAAGACCAGCCTGGTCAACATGGCAAAACCCTGTCTCTACTGAAAAAAAAAAAGAAGGCTGGGCATGGTGGCTCACACCTGTAATCCCAGCACTTTGGGAGGTGGGCGGATCACGAGGTCAGGAGTTCAAGACCAGCCTGGCCAACACGGTGAAACCCGTCTCTACTAAAAACACAAAAATTAGCTGGGCATGGTGGAGTGTGCCTGTAATTCCATCTACTCAGGAGGCTGAGGCAAGAGAATCGCCTGACCCAGGAAGGCAGAGGTTGCAGTAAGCCAAGATCGCGCCACTGCACTCCAGGCTAGACAACAGAGTGAGACTCCGTCTCAAAAAAAAAAAAAAAGAAAAAAGAAAAAATTAGCAGGGCCTGGTGGTGCACACCTGTAGTCCCAGCTACTCGGGGAGAGAGTAGGAGGCAGGAGAATGGCTTGAACACAGGAGGCAGAGGTTGCAGTGAGCCAAGATCACACCACTGCACTCCAACCTGGAGACTCCATCTCAAAAAAAAAAAAGAAATTAATTTAAAAAATACATGCTCGGCCGGACGCGGTGGCTCAAGCCTGTAATCCCAGCACTTTGGGAGGCCGAGGCGGGTGGATCACGAGGTCAAGAGATCGAGACCATCCTGGTCAACATGGTGAAACCCCGTCTCTACTAAAAAATACAAAAAATTAGCTGGGCATGGTGGTGAGTGCCTGTAATCCTAGCTACTCAGGAGGCTGAGGCAGGAGAATTGCCTGAACCCAGGAGGCAGAGGTTGCGGTGAGCCAAGATCGTGCCATTGCACTCCAGCCTGGGTAACAAGAGCGAAACTCCGTCTCAAAAAAAAAAAAAAAAAAACACGCATTCTCAAACTTGAAATAAAGCTTAACAGTTCGCATAGACAAAGTAACTGTAGCGTGCTTGTATTATTCAACATTGTACTTGATAGGTAAGGATTTGTACCTATGTAACTGAAAAGAGATGGCAAGCAATAATACCTAATATATAGACTACAACTAACATTCCATCACTCAGCTCTCACAAAAACACCAGACATAAATATTAATTTGTATATTCAGTTGCTTTACATCAACTCTAAAATAATCCAAGCAGAGGTAATATGCAAAGTAGAAATAGCTCTTATGCTGGGCACAGTGGCTGATGTGTGTAATTACAGCACTTTGGGAGGCCAAGAGGGAAGGATCACTTGAACCCAGAAATTCAAGACCAGCCTAGGCAACATACCAAGACACCATCTATACAAAAAACAAAAAAATTAGCTAGGCATGGTGGCGCATGCTTGTAGTCTCAGCTACTTGGGAGGCTGAAGCAGAAAGACTGCTTGAACCCATTAGTTCAAGACCAGCCTGGGTAACATAGTGGGATCGAATTTCTCCAAAAAACAAAAGAAAAAAATTAGCTAGGCATAAAGATGCATGTCTACAGTTGTTCAAGGCTGCAGTGAGCCATGACTGTGCCACTGCACTTCAGCCTGGGTGAAAAAGTGAGTAAGACCTTGTCTGAAATATATATATACACACATGTATAGATGTATACATATTTTAATTAAAAAATTAAAAATTAGGCCGGGCGCGGTGGCTCAAGCCTGTAATCCCAGCACTTTGGGAGGCCGAGGCGGGTGGATCACGAGGTCAAGAGATCGAGACCATCCTGGTCAACATGGTGAAACCCCGTCTCTACTAAAAATACAAAAAAATTAGCTGGGCATGGTGGCGTGTGCCTGTAATCCCAGCTACTCAGGAGGTTGAGGCAGGAGAATTGCCTGAACCCAGGAGGCGGAGGTTGCGGTGAGCCGAGATCGCGCCATTGCACTCCAGCCTGGGCAACAAGAGCGAAACTCCGTCTCAAAAAAAAAAAAAAAAAATTAAAAATTAGATGGCATGGTGGTACATGTCTGTACTCCCAGCTACTTGGACGGCTGAAGTGGGAGGATTGTTTTAGCCCAGGAGTTCAAGGCTGCATCAGCCATGGTCACGCCACTGAACTCCAGCCTGGGTGACAGAGCAAGACACTGTCTTAGAAAACAGTCCTTATTACACACTAAAACTGTCCTTTTAATTTGTCCTTTATGAGAAGAGTGATGTTTTACTTACTTTATCACACTAATGACTAAAAGAGAAGGCCTTGGGAGTTTTAACTAACTCCCTGATAGAAATGAGGAAACTGACAAATTTAGAGTAGATAATTCTGTAAAATAAGTCATGTGCAGTGAATGACATGTTGGTCAATGAGGGACCTCATATTTGACAGTGGTCTCATAAGATTATAACATCTATTTTGACTATATGTTTTCCATGTTTAGATATGTTTAGTTGTACAAATATTTAGCTGCTACAGTTGCCTACAGTGTTCACTACAGCCACATGCTGTACAGGTTTTTAGCCTAGGAGCAATGGGCTACAACACATGGCCTAGGTGTACGGTAGGCTATAGTATCTAGGTTTGTGTTAATGTACTCCTTGATGTTCCCCCAACAACGTAATAACTTTACGATGCATTTCTCAGAATGCGTCCCAGACATGCAGTATAACAGACACACAACTACGTTAGGTTGATGCTTTAAACTGAGATGTGGGGCTGCGATGTCCACTACAAGCATGGCAGGAAATGCACAACTGAGTTAGGCAGCCCCAGAGGGAACCTGGGAGATACCCAACTCTCAGCCACCACTTGGTTTGTAGACCTGGTATTGCAGCCCAGTCTTCACCTCCGAAAAGGAGAAGGGTAAATTTTCCTGAGAAATCTGGCCAGCCCCCAAAGAGTAACATCCTTCCATTTGCCAAACAAATGTTTACTGAACCCCTATTTTATGCAAGGCACTATTCCAAAGGAAGGACTTAAAAAAAAATTGTTCTAAGAAAACATTATGGTGACAAAAGAATATTATTATTATTTTTTTTTTCAGTAGAGACAGGGTCTCACTATGTTGCCCAGAATGGTCTCAAAGTCCTGGGCTCAAATGATGCTCCCACCTCGGCCTCACAAAGTGCTGGGATTATAGGCATGAGCTACACACCCAGTCCCAAAGAATATTCTCTATACTTCCAGAGAGAGAGGAAAAAAAAAAATAGGTCACATAGAATTGAGAATAACTTTAGGATTCTCAACAGCCACATTGGAAGCAAAAGGAAATTAAACAAATGCTTTCAAAATTCTGAAGGACGGGGGTGGCTCACACCTGTAATCCCAGCACTTTGGGAGGCCGAGGTGGGTGGATCACTTGAGGTCAGGAGTTCAAGATCACTCTAGCAAACATGGTGAAACCTTGTGGTGGGGAGACCCCAGAAGTGCCCAGGTAGGAGCCAGAAGCCTCAGCCTATTTCTGTATAAATAATGAAGAAGAAAACAACCAGAGATACAACCATAGTAGTTATTCATAGGTAATCTTAGTCATTCGTATGTGATCTTAGTTACTCATAGGTGATCCCAGTTCTTTTACTAGTGCCTTTCAGGTCACAAAGTGTGAACCTGGGGTGACAATGTGAAAGGAATGACCCTAAGGCAAAACGCTTTAAGCCCTCTGTCACGCCTGTGCAAGGGCTGCTGTAGGGAGCCTCGGCTTTGTGGTGCCAGCGCTGGGAAAGCACCCACTGTTTAGCCAGCTAGGGAAGGAGACGTGCAAGATGGCAGAAACATCTCCTTCCTGGGGGGAGTTAGGAGAAAACTCTGTTCCTCCAAGCCCTTGCTGTAGACCCAGACGTGTGGGGGCTTAATTGTCTGTATGTCATGCTGTGCTTCACTGGTCATGTTCCATGTCCACTCTCATGTTCCGCTTATGCACCTGGTTCCTTTTTTCTTAGAAGAGATAATCAGCAAAAGTAATTTAATGTCTTTGTTTTTTCTTGACAAGTATGGAAAAGTGCTGACGCTTTATGCTCCTTACCTCACCTCAGCTACTAGAAGGCCTTGGATCCCTACCTATATGACAGGTGATGTACCGACCACCAAGGCCATGCCCTACCTGCCCTGTCCCCAGCTTTGCACCATGCCCTACCTATCCTGCCCCCAGTTTTGTACTCAATAAAGGTCAGAGTGTGCAGGCACTCAGGGCCACTGCCAGACTCTGTACTTTGGTTGGAAATGAACCCCTGGGCCCAAACTTCCTTTTCTCTATCTCTGTGTCTTGTGTCTTTCATTTCTACAGTTTCTCGTCTCCACACCAGCAGAGAGGGGCTCAAGGCCCTGTAGGGTTGGACCCCACAAAACTGTCTCTACTAAAAATGCAAAAATTAGCTGGGTGTGGTGGCGTGTGTCTGCAATTCCAGCTACTCGGGAGGCTGAGGCAGGAGAATCTGTTGAACTGGGAGGCAGAGGTTGCAGTGAGCCAAGATCGTACCATGACACTGCAGCCTAGGCAACAGAGCAAGACAGTCCAAAAAAAAAAAGACTTCAGCCGGGCGCGGTGGCTCAAGCCTGTAATCCCAGCACTTTGGGAGGCCGAGGCGGGTGGATCACGAGGTCAAGAGATCGAGACCATCCTGGTCAACATGGTGAAACCCCGTCTCTACTAATGGTGCAAAAAATTAGCTGAGCATGGTGGCGCGTGCCTGTAATCCCAGCTACTCCGGAGGCTGAGGCAGGAGAATTGCCTGAACCCAGGAGGCGGAGGTTGCGGTGAGCCGAGATCGCGCCATTGCACTCCAGCCTGGGTAACAAGAGCGAAACTCCGTCTCAAAAAAAAAAAAAAAAAAAAAGACTTCAAAAGAACTTTGGTCTCCATAATCTTTATCTTAACCTGAACATTCCCTTTCTATCAATCCCAGGTCTTTAGACAAACTCAACCGTCAACCAGAAAATGCTTAAATTCACCCTCCAACTTTGAGTTGTCCTGCCTTTCTGGACCAAACCAATGTTTTTTTTTTTTTTTTTTTTTTGAGACAGAGGCTGTGGCCCAGGCTGGAGTACAGTGGCACAATCTCAACTCACTGCAACCTCTGCCTCCCAGGCTCAAGCAATCCTTCTGCCTCAGCCTCCCCAAGTAGCTGGGGTTACAGGTACCCACCACCATGCCTGGCTAGTTTTTGTATTTTTAGTAGAGACAGGGTTTCACAATGATGGCCAGGCTGGTCTGGAACATGTGACCTCAAATGATCCACCTGCCTAGGCCTCTCAAAGTGCTGGGATTACAGGCATGGGCCACCGTGCCCAGCCAACCAATGTATTTCTTAAATGTATTTGATTGAGGTCTCACGCCTCTCTAAAATGTATAAAACCAAGCTGGACCAGACCACCTTAGGCATATGTTCTCAAGACTTCATGAGGGTTGTGTCACGGGCCGTGGTCATTCATATTTGGCTCAGAATAAATCTTTCCAAATAGTTTACAGAGTTTGAATCTTTCCATCGACAATTCTATCAAGGGCATGTGCCAACAACATGATTTACAACTAATCTATCAGCCTTGATCACTTAGCTCAGGTAGCATTTGCAGGTTTAGCCACTGTAGTAAGATTACCACCATCGCCACCTCCATACCCACTCATCCCACTCCATACTCTTAAGAAGCAAGTCACTAAGTACAGCCTACATTCCAAGGAGAATCAACCATTATTTGGAATTCTTCTGTAGGGGAGATCAGTCTGTTCTTTCTCTCTTTGCTCATTTATTAATTTAATCATTTATATCAATATGGACTTGGAAATATTTATTTTATACTTTAAGTGATAAATACTAATTTTTTTTTTTTTTTTTGAGACGGAGTTTCGCTCTTGTTACCCAGGCTGGAGTGCAACGGCGCAATCTCGGCTCACCGCAACCTCCGCCTCCTGGGTTCAGGCAATTCTCCTGCCTCAGCCTCCTGAGTAGCTGGGATTACAGGCACGTGCCACCATGCCCAGCTAATTTTTTGTATTTTTAGTAGAGACGGGGTTTCACCGTGTTGACCAGGATGGTCTCGATCTCTCAACCTCGTGATCCACCCGCCTTGGCCTCCCAAAGTGCTGGGATTACAGGCTTGAGCCACCGCGCCCGGCCTAATTTTTTTTTTGAGACGAAGTTTTGCTCTTTTTGTGCAGGCTGGAGTACGATAGCACAATCTCCTGCTCACCGCAACTTCCACTTGCCATGTTCAAGTGATTCTCCTGCCTCAGCCTCCCAAGTAGCTGGGATTACAAGCGTGCACCACCATGCCCAGATATTTTTTATTTTTAGTAGAGACAGGGTTTCTCCAAGTTGGTGAGGCTGGTCTCTAACTCCCAACCTCAGGTGATCTGCCTGCCTCAGCCTCCCAAAGTGCTGGGATTACAGGTGTGAGCCACTGCGCCCGGCTGTAAAATATTAATTATGAAAATTCCTACATTATTTATTGTTCAAGTTGTTCCAGCTTTTGTCAGTGGGAGCTCTTTCAGTTGATTCTTGTGTCCCTTCATGTTCCCATCCTTTATTTTTTAGCATGTTCTTAATTTCAAACACTAGAAGCTTCAGGCTCATCTTGTATTTTCCTTGCCCCAGCCCTAGAATCACCCATTACTCTAAGGAGTCCTGGTTTGTTTTAGTAGAAAGGAATCAGAATCCAAAATTAGGAGCCAATGGTCTTTCTCCTAAAAACTTACAACCCTGACCTAACCATGGGAAAAATATCAGACAAACCCAAATCTAAGGACATTGTACAAAATATTATTGCAATGGAATCAGTGTGTGCCCCTTATCCCAATTCACATGTTGAAATTCTAATGCCCCAAGTAATGCTTTTAGGAGGTGGGGCCTCTGGAAGGTGATTAGGTCATGAGGGAGCCCTCATGGTGGGATTCGTGCCCTTAAAAAAGAGAACCCAGGGGCTGGGCACAGTGGCTCACACCTGTAATTCCAGAACTTTAGGAGGCCAAGGTGGGCAGATCACTTGAGGTCAGGAGTTCCAGACGAAGCTGGCCAACATGGTGAAGCCCCATCTCTACTAAAAATACAAAAATTAGCCAGGCACAGTGGCAGGCACCTGTAGTCCCACCTACTCAGGACAGTGAGGCAGGAGAATTGCTTGAACCTGGGAGGCAGCGATTGCACTAAGCCAAGATCCTGCCACTGCACTTCAGCCTGGCACCTGTAGTCCAGCTACTTGGGAGGCTAAAGCAGGAGAATCACTTGAACCCAGGAAGTGAAGGTTCCAGTAAACCAAGATTGCGCCACTGCACTCCAGCCTGGGAAACAGAGTGAGACTACAGCTCAAAAAAAAAAAAAAAAAAAAAAAAAAAACTAACAAGATAACCACTATACATCTACTACTAGAGTGGCTCAGATGAAAAAGACAGGCAATACCAAATGTTGGTGGATGTGAAGTAACCAGAACACTCACACACTGCTTGCAGGATTGAAAAAATTACACAGCCACTTTGGAAAGCCAGCAGCAGTTTCTTTAAAAGTTAATCACACAGCTGGGCGCGGTGGCTCATGCCTGTAATCCCAGCACTTTGGGAGGCCGAGGCAGGTGGATTAACTGAGGTCAGGAGTTCGAGACCAGCAGCCTGACCAACATGGAAAATCCCACCTCTAATAAAAATACAAAATTAGCCAGGCATGGTGGCACATTTGTAATCCCAGCTACTCGAGAGGCTGAGGCACAGGAATCATTTGAACCCAGGAGGCTGAGGTTGCAGTGAGCCATGCCCTACCTGCCCTGTCCCCAACTCTGCACCATGCCCTACCTATCCTGCCCCCAAAGGAAGGCGAGGGAGGAGGAGGCACCAGTATTTAGGGGCTATAGTCTCAGTGCTGCCAGATGTGAGAGTTCCGGAGATGCGGCACAACGATGTGCGTATCCTTAACACTACTGAATTGTGTACTTATAAATGGTTAAAATGGTATATCTTTGAAAAAAAATTGAAGTGGTGCAAGGTTTTCCCAAGTAAAAGTAATTACAGGATTAAACAGCATTATCATGATTCATGTGAAGCTGCAGCTTTAAGTACTGCAGGGCAATTCAATGTTTTAACTTCGGAAGCAAAAAAACGGAGTTAGAATCATGACTTCACAGTTGTGTAACTCTGGTTTCAGAAACTTCCCCTCTCACCCTCAAATTCTTCAACATCTGGGCATGATGGCTCACGCCTGTAATCCCAGCACTTTGGGAGGCCAAGGCGGGTGGATCACCTAAGGACAGGCGTTCGAGACCAACCTGACCAACATGGAGAAACCCCATCTCTACTAAAAATACAAAATTAGCTGGGTGTGGTGGCGCACACCTGTAATCCCCGCTACTCAGGAGGCTGAGGCAAGAGAATGGCTTGAACCCGGGAGACAGAGGTTGCGTTGAGCCAAGAGCATGTCATTGCACCCCAGCTGGGCAAAAGAGCAAAACTACGTCTCAAAAAAACAATAAAAAAAATAAAGTTCCTCAACAGTAGAATGCCAGTAACTGTTTTCCCCTTTTTTATTTATTTATATTTTTAGGAAACAAGGTCAACTGTATTGCCCAGGCTAGTTCTGAACTCCTGGGCTCACGTGATTCTCCCGCCTCAGCCTTCCAAGTAATGGAAACTCCAGACACGCACCACAACCCCGAGGTTTACAGTACCTACTTCCTCTGGAACAGTGCAAACATCACTCTGATCAGCTTTAGTAGCAGTACAGTGAAATTCAGAGAGGCCTGAACATAAATTCATATTATGCAACTGAAGTCAGGGAACAATCCATGGTTTAAATCAGGCGTCCCCAAACTACGGCCCAGCCACCTGAGGCCATTTATCCGGCCCCCCGCTGCACTTCAGTAAGGGGCACCTCTTTCACTGGTGGTCAGTAAGAGGAGCACGGTATGTGGCAGCCCTCCAACGGTCTGAGGGACAGTGAACTGGCCCCCTGTGTAAAAAGTTTGGGGATGCCTGGTGTAAATGAAGGTAACTGAGATACTTTAGAACCAAGGAAGTAACTTACTTCACATATGCACATAACTCAGCTTCACATGTTTGCTCCATATTTGTTGCTTTCATCTGTCTACAAAAATTAGTTAAAACTAAAATAAAATCGGCCGGGCGCCGTGGCTCACACCTGTAATCCCAGCACTCTGGGAGGCTGAGATGGGTAGATCACGAGGTTAAGAGATCAAGCATCCTGGCCAACATGGTGAAACCCCGTCTCTACTAAAAAAACACACAAAAAAATTAGCTGGGCATGGTGGTGAGCGCCTGTAATCCCAGCTACTCGGGAGGCTGAGGTCGGAGAATCACTTGAACCCAGGATATGGAGGTTACAGTAAGCCGAGATAGCGCCACTGCACTCCAGCCTGGTGAAAAAGCGAGACTCCATCTCCGAAAAAAAAAAAAAACTAAAATAAAATCATAATTCATTTCTGATCTTTGAGCATACTAAGAGGCTACAGAGTACAATGCAACAAAGGATGCCTTGGGAGAACGAATGCAGATCATCTCTGAATAGCCTCCATCCTTAAGAGGTAGTAGTCTCAGGAAAGAGACAAAAGGTTGAAGTCGGGTGCAGTGGCTCAAGCCTGTAATCCCAACATTTTGGGAGGCCAAGGCAATCAGATGGCTTGAGTCCAAGAGTTCAAGACCAGCCTGGGCAACACAGTGAGACCCCTGTCTCTATATAACTATATTTTACTTTATTTTATTTTATTTTTTTGAGATGGAGTTTCACTCTTGTTACCCAGGCTGGAGTGCAATGGTGCGATCTCGGCTCACCACAACCTCCGCCTCCTGGGTTCAGGCAATTCTCCTACCTCAGCCTCCTGAGTAGCTGGGATTACAGGCATGTGCCACCATGCCCAGCTAATTTTTTTGTATTTTTAGTAGAGACGGGGATGGTCTCGATCTCTTGACCTCATGATCCACCCGCCTCGGCCTCCCAAAGTGCTGGGATTACAGGCTTGAGCCACTGCACTCGGCCTATATAACTATATATATATATATATATATATATATATATATTTTTTTTTTTTTTTTTTGAGACGGAGTTTCGCTCTTGTTACCCAGGCTGGAGTGCAATGGCGCGATCTCGGCTCACCGCAACCTCCGCCTCCTGGGTTCAGGCAATTCTCCTGCCTCAGCTTCCTGAGTAGCTGGGATTACAGGCACGCGCCACCATGCCCAGCTACTTTTTTGTATTTTTAGTAGAGACGGGGTTTCACCATATTGACCAGGATGGTCTCGATCTCTCGACCTCATGATCCACCCGCCTCAGCCTCCCAAAGTGCTGGGATTACAGGCTTGAGCCACCACGCCCGGCTATAACTATATTTTTTTAAAAAACTGAAAGGTCATTAGTAACCTCCTAGAAGCAAAATCCAAGAGACTTCTCAGTCCAACCCTTCCCTGACTTCTTAGCTAATTTGATACTGATCTCCCTCCTCTTGGTTTCCCAGGGCCCTCTCCCTCTTAGATCATTCACCATCTCTACCAGGTGGACATCACACCTGACTGGCTCGACAATATGATGCGGTCTCTGGAATCTTTACCTCCAGCCTCAGCCTCTGTCTTGAGGTCCACACATGTATCTCTAACTGCCCACTAGACCACCTGGCTGCCCCACAAGCACTTCAGAGTTAACACATCCAAAAACAAACTCATCATTTTCTCATTTTCCCTCCTTGGCTGAGTGTCACCAGGCAGTGAGTCACCAAGTTACAGATGAGGAAGTCATTCTAGATGCATTCCTTCAACAAACATAATTATTAAGAGCCTATTACATGTCAAGCACTGACACTGAATACGAGAGACACAACTCCCCGCCCTTGTGGAGACTATGAATGTAAGCAGAGACAAACAATAAAAACAAGAAGATGGCTGTGCACAGTGGCTCATGCCTGTAATCCCAGCACTCTGGGAGGCTGAGGCAGGTGGATCACGAGGTCAGGAGATCGAGACCATCCCAGCTAACAGGGTGAAACCCCATCCCGACTAAAAATACAAAAAATTAGCTGGGCGTGGTGGCACGTTCCTGTAGTCCCAGCTACTCGGGAGGCTGAGGCAGGAAAATTGCTTGAATCCAGGAGGTGGAGGCTGCAATGAGCAGAGATAGCGCCACTGCACTCCAGCCTGGGCAACAAAGCAAGACTCCATCTTGAAAAAAAAAGAAAATGATTAAAATAATACAGTATTGGCCGGGCATGGTGGCTCACGCCTGTAATCCAAGCACTTTGGAGGCCAAGGCCGGCGAATCACCTGTGGTCGGGAGTTCAAGACCAGCCTGACCAACATGGTGAAACCCTGTCTTTATATTAAAAAAAAAGAAGAAGAAGAAAAAGAAGAAGAAGAGAAAAGAAAAGAATACAGTATACAGTATTGGCTGGGCACAGTGGCTCACACTTATAATCCCAGCACTCTGGGAGGCTGAGGCATGCAGATCACTTAGGGTCAGGAGGTCAAGACCAGCCTGGCCAACATGGTAAAATACCCTCTCTATTAAAAATACAAAAATTAGCCAAGCATGGTAGTGCATGCCTGTAGTCCCAACTACTTGGGAGGCTGAGGCAGAATAGCTTGAACCCAGGAGGCAAAGGTTGCAGTGAGCCGAGATCGTGCCACTGCACGACAGAGCAGGACTCCATCTCAAAAAATAATAGTAATATGGTATTTTAGATGGTGAGGAGTGCTAAGGAGAAGAATCGGGCAGGGCAGAGGCCAATGAGTATGTGCTGAAGTAAGGAAATGCTAATCACTAGAAGAGTGGGTTTGGTTCAAAACTGCGGATGCGCCTGGAAGTGCTTGAGCAGAGCCAGAGCAGGAAGATGGAAAGAGGGTGGGGTGTCAGAGGACACTGACAAAAGCTTTAACAGAGGAGTGACAATGACCTGACTCAGGTTTTCACAGGATCATTCTGCGAGAGTCCTCCCTGCAGCTCATTTACCCCAATCCAATCAGTCCCAAACCAGGTCCACTGTAACCCTTATACCCAGCCCCTGCCCCTCATCTAGCTTCTCTGTTCCTTCTGTCACTGCCCTAATTCTGAGGCTTGCAGTCTTCAGTTGGGGTTAATAGCTTCCTAAATAATCTCATCCCAGTTCACAGCACCTGCCTCACCACTGCCTCTGCTCTTTCTCAAGTGTCACCTGGCTCTTTAGAATCTTCCAACCCTAGCTGGGCGTGGTGGCTCACACCTGTAATCCAAACACTTTGGAGGCCAAGGCAGGTGGATCACCTGAGGTCAGGAGTTCAAGATCAGCCTGACCAACACAGTGAAACCCCGTCTTTAAAAAAAAAAAAAAATCTTCCAACCCTCCCTCGTAAACCTCAGAATGAAAGCAGCCTTTTAAGGAGTCATTCAAGACCTTTCCTAACCTTATATTTCCACTCTCACCCCTATGCTCCCTTCCCAACATGCCCCCTTACAGCAGCACAACTTCCAGAATTATAGCCTCCAAACAGGACCCAAAATCCCAATCCCACCCCCTGGTCCCAACACTAGCTGATTTATACTTTTCTTCTGCAAAGAATCAAAGAATTACCTCCTCAGTGCACTTATCACAGCCTTTAACCTGGTCTGTGGTATCTGTCCAGGCCAGCCTGTGAGCTCCTAGAGGACAGCGGCATTTTTTTTTTTTTTTTTTTTTTTGAGACAGAGTCTCACTCTTTTGCCCACGCTGGAGTGCAACGGTGTGATCTCAGTTCAATGAAACCTCCACCGCTGCAGTTCAAGCGATTCTCCTGCCCCAGCCTATCAAGCAGTTGGGATTACAGGTACGAACCACCACGCCCAGCTAATTTTTGTGTTTTTAGTAAAGATGGGGTTCCAGTCAGGCATGGTGGCTCACGCCTGTAACCCAAGCACTTTGGAGGCCAAGCCAGGTGGATCACCTGAGGTCAGGAGTTTGAGACCAGCTTGACCAACATGGTGAAACCCCGTGTTTAAAAAAACAAAAAAAAAAGGATGGGGTTTCATCATGATGACCAGGCTGGTCTCGAACTCCTTACCTCAGGTTATCTGCCCATCTTGGCCTCCCAAAGTGCCGGGATTACAGGCGTGAGCCACCACACCCAGTCAAGAGCGGCTCTATCAACATACCGTTGGCTACTCAACACAGTACCTGCCATTCAGTTGGTTCCCAACAGACATTAAGAATAGTATTTGCTGGCCAGGCGCGGTGGCTCACGCCTGTAATCCTAACACTTTGGGAGGCCGAGGTGGGTGGATCACCTGAGGTCAGGAGTTCAAGACCAGTCTGGCCATCACGGTGAAACCCCATCTTTAAAAAAAAAAAAAAAAAAGGCCAGGCGCGGTGGCTCAAGCCTGTAATCCCAGCACTTTGGGAGGCCGAGGCGGGTGGATCACGAGGTCGAGAGATCAAGACCATCCTGGTCAACGTGGTGAAACCCCGTCTCTACTAAAAATACAAAAAAAATTAGCTGGGCATGGTGGCGTGTGCCTGTAATCCCAGCTACTCAGGAGGCTGAGGCAGGAGAATTGCTTGAACCCAGGAGGCGGAGGTTGCGGTGAGCCGAGATCGTGCCATTGCACTCCAGCCTGGGTAACAAGAGCGACACCCTGTCTCAAAAAAAAAAAAAAAAAAACCAGTATTTGCAATCTTAACTTGCTTGTCATTTTTATTCTATGCCCTGAAATTTGACATTTAGATCTTCCCAAATACTCTTGTTTGAGTATATTACTGATCACTTGTTTGTTACATGAAATACTGGTTTCAGGACAGGCGCAATGGCTCACACCTGTAATCCTAGCACACTGGGAGGCTGAGGCAGGTGGATCACCTGAGGTCAAGAGTTCGAGACCATCCTGGCCAACCTGTCGCTACTAAAAATACAAAAAATTAGCCAGGTGTGATGATGGGTGCCTGCAATCCAGCTACTAGAGAGCCTGAGGCAGGAGAATCACTTGAACCCACGAGGCAGAGATGGCAGTGAGTGGAGATCAAGCATTGCACTCCAGCCTGAGTGACAGAGCGAGACTCATCTCTAAATAAATACATACATACATACATACATACATACTGCTTTCTAACATTCCACTTATCTATTGTTTCCAAGTTATACTAATCCTATATTTCATCTGTCTTTTTTCTAGTCTAGTTTTCCTTTTATATAAGTATATTTTAAGATAGTTTATGGCCCTATACAGAAAGTGACACATTGACTTTTTTTTTTTTTTTTTTGAGGCACAGTCTCGCTCCGTTGCCAGGCTCCAGGCTGGAGTGCAGTGGCGCTACCTCGGCTCACTGCAACCTCCACCCCTTGGGTTCAAGCAATTCTCCTGCCTCCGCCTCACAAGTAGCTGGGACTACAGGCACGCGCCACTATGCCCAGCTAATTTTTTTGTATTTTTAGTGGAGACGGGGTTTCACCATGTTGGCCAGGATGGTCTTGATCTCTTGACCTCATGATCCGCCCGCCTCAGCCTCCCAAAGTGCTGGGATCACAGGCATGAGCCACCGTGCCCGACACATTGACTCTTTTCCAACATTGAGAAACATGCTCAAGAATGTATAAATTGACTGGGCAAGGTGGTTCATGCCTGTAACCCCAGCACTTTGGGAGGCCGAGGCACGTGGATCACTTGAGGTCAGGAGTTTGAGACCAGCCTGACCAAAATGGAGATACCCCATCCCTATTAAAAATACAAAATTAGCGGCCGGGTGCGGTGGCTCACGCCTGTAATCCCAGCACTTTGGGAGGCCGAGGTGGGGGGATCACGAGGTCAAGAGATCGAGACCATCCTGGCCAACATGGTGAAACCCCGTCTCTACTAAAAAATCCAAAAAAAATTAGCTGGGCATGGTGGCGTGTGCCTGTAATCCCAGCTACTCAGGAGGCTGAGGCAGGAGAATTGCCTGAACCCAGGAGGCGGAGGTTGCGGTGAGCCGAGATCGCGCCATTGCACTCCAGCCTGGGTAACAAGAGCGAAACTCCGTCTCAAAAAAAAAAAAAAAAAATACAAAATTAGCCCGGCATGATGGCACATGCCTATAATGCTAGCTACTCAGGAGGCTGAGGCAGGAGAATCGCTTGAACTTGAAAGGCAGAAGTTGTGGTGAGTCGAGATCACACCATTGCATTCCAGCCTGGGCTACAAGAGTGAAACTCTGTCTCAAAAAAAAAAAAAAAAGTATAAATTTTTTAAATGTATAAATGTAAATGACTGGAGTTATTCGTTATGACATATTTAAGATACCGTGTGCCTCTCCCCAGTGTCATTCCCTCCCCTTGCTGGAGATAAACACTATCCTGACTCCTGTGAATGTCTGGATGCTTTTCTAAGACAATGCTAGGCAAGGTGAGGTGTGCCAAGGCTGCAGTAAGGTTAGAGGTTACCACTTGGGTCCTCCACAGCACTCAGTGCCAGCACAGGGCTGCCAGGCTCAACTGCAACATGATGTTGCATTCTTTGAGGACTTGGAGAGACACTGGCTCTTTACAGTGCCTACCCTCCCACATGGAATTCCACACAAGTTGAAATACACTTCAGATTTAGTATCATTGTATTCTCACAAATATTTAGGAAACAGAATAGGTCAAATTTCTCACCATAACAGGCTTGTTGACACACCATAACAGGCTTGTTGACAATCCCTGAAAGAAGCAAGACCATGACAGTAATGTAACTTGGGAACCTAAGGATGTCGTTCCAGTTTCCATATGTGTTTTTCACTAAACTAGTGTAATGCATTCTGAGCTGATTCTGATCAATGGCTTAGTCATGCTGTACGGAAAAAAAGACCTTAGAATTTAATGCAAAGAATCAAAGATCCAACTGCCCTTTTAAAGAACACCTGAAATAATGCATCTCAGATTTTTTGTTCTCACATTTTTTAAAAACATCATTTTTTTTGGATAGGCATGGTGGCTCACACCTGTAATCCCAGCACTTTGGAAGGCCAAAGCGGGTGGATCACAAGGTCAGGAGTTCGAGACCAGCCTACCCAATAGGGTGAAACCCCATCTCTACTAAAAAGACAAAAATTAGCCAGAGGTGATGAAGCCCACCTGTAGTCCCAGCTACTCGGGAGGCTGAGGCAGAAGAATCGCATGAACCTGGGAGGCGGAGGTTGCAGTGAGCCGAGATCTCGCCACTGCACTCCAGCTCCGTCTCAAAAAAAAATAACCTTCCCCAAAAAAATTTTTTCGTAAGCATGCCTTTTCAAACGCTTAATATGTAAATTCTTTATAAAACAGGCAACAATAATCCTAACACAAATATGCCTAGAAATGACCTACATATGTTGTTATAAAACCATCCACTCCATCACGCATAGATTTTACTTTTTTAACGCTTTATTTTAATTTTTTTCAGGAAAAGGGTGCACCCAATTTTACATCGAAAAAGCATCCCAGGACCGGGGTTGCTTCAAGTTTAGTTGGAGCAACGCCAGCCTAGGTGAACAGGGTCGCCTGAAACGTTTCGCATCTGGTTACTGAAAAAAAAAAAAAAAGGGGTCGCCAAGGAGGCGAGGTGGAGTCGGCTCTCGGTAGGGACCGGGCCCCCCGCCGCCCGCGAGGATGACAGGCGCGTCCGCTCAGGGCGGTGCCGCGAGAGGCGGGGGCGGAAGGAAGAGGAATCGGACAAAGCAGCCCCGCCGGCCGCCGGCCTCCCCGCTCGCCGCGATCCCAGGGGCCGTCACCTCCCCCGTCGCGGGCTCCCGGGGTCCGCAGCTGTCCCTGGGAACGGCCACCGCCGCCCGCAGCAGAGCTGAGCCGGGGATGCGGGGCCAGGGCGGGGCCCTGCTTGGGCCGGGTACCGGAACCTGCAGTGGGACGCGAATGGGGAGGACGCGCGGCGCCGGGAGCCGGGGCTGGGAAAGGGGCCTGGGACGGGAAGCCCACCTGAACCTGCGAGGGGTCGCGGACCAGCAGGGGCGGTGAACTCGAGCGCAACCGGGCGTGGGAACCGAGAGGGGCCGGGACCCAAACCCGGACGGGGACAGGGCAGAGGATGAGGAGGGGGCCGCGGCCCGGGGCGCACGCCGGGGACTCACCGTCCAGCTCCGGAGGGCCGCGCTCTCTCGCGCTGTCAGCACCAGGAGCGCCGCCGGGCGCGTGCGCGGAGAGCTGCTGCGCGCAGAGCCCGCCTCGGCCGCCTGAGGCGCGGAACGGCGGTCACTAGCGAGGGGCGCCGGTGCAGCCGCCCCGCAGCATCCTCGACTGCCCGCGCGCTGTCCCTTTGGTCGCCAGGCGCAGCCCCGCCGACCCAGCCCGTCCCGCTCGACCGCCCGCGCCGCTCCCGCCGCCGAAAATGGCGTCTCAGTATTGCTCCCGCGGCGCCCCGCCTCGCCTTGCCCCACAATGCCGTGCGCCGGCATGACGTCATCGCCCCTCGTGTCGCCCGGGGCCGGGGAAACTGAGGCTGGGAAGCTCCCTGGAAGCGCTCGGCGACCTGGGGACTGGAGGGGCGGGGAAGCTGTTTGGGTATCAGGTGGGCGGTCACAGGGAGGAAGGTGATGGTGCAGGACCCCGCGGGCCTCGCGGCAGAAACGCGGGCGGGACGGGGCGCTCGGGGCAGGGCGTGGCGCGGGCGGTGGGCGACGAGGCCCGGGTCTCTCCACCGCCGCAGCTGTGACGACCGAGCGCTGAGGCGGCTTCCCCTCCCGCCGGCTGTGGGCCCGACCGGAATGCGGCCGGGGAAGGTGCAGGCCCGGCTACCGCCGCCACCACTGGGTGGCCGCCCCGCTCCACTCCCAGGCCCGCGAGCTTCGTGCGCTCATTCTGGCCCCCCGAGAACACCACTAGGAGGCCTTCGGGAGCCCCCCGACAGCCTTCGGTCGCGATCCTGAGCCCTAACCCCGCGCCCTCCCCATGTCATTGTTCCCTCCCCTCGGGGCTTTTGGACCCTCGAATCAGGGAGACGTTCCCGGCGCTCCTGCCCGACACAAACTGCACCTCGGGCGGGCCCAGGGGAAGGGCCGGGGTGTAGGCAGTGAGGACGGGAGACGCCCACCCTCTGACCCCCCGCAGCCACCGGTGCGTCGCCCTGGCTGCGGGGACTCGACCTCCAGCCGAGCCTGAAGGGCAGCGGAGCGCGCCCGGGTCGGCTCCTGCGGCTTTGCGGGCTCCGCAGGCCTGACTCAGCAGCCAGCCGGGAGGGCGTGCTGATTCAGTGGGCGCGGCTCCGCTCGCTGCCGCGGGCGGCTGCAGAACACCCTCCCGGGGCGCACGCGTCCAAAGTGCGGGGCCCGGAGGCGTCACTTAACCTGGAAGGGTTCCTGGGCCAGTTCCCCCACCCCATCAACTGCGGTTCCTTTCCGGTATTACCACCCAGCACCAGCAGCCTTGTGTGAACCCGCAGTTACGCTCCGCAGTCACCGGAGAAACGGAACTCTGGTTATTTTGATCTCATTTATGAAAACAAAGGTGGGCTACAAGCGGGGAGCTCCTAGGGTAACACAGCAGTTAGGGTTGGCCCAGGGAGAGGCAGTGAGTCAGGGTCAAACAAACCCTCTCCACACCACTTTCAGGGTCGTGATTTCAGCCAGACTGCAGCTTGGATGTCATCAAGCTCAGCCGCTAGGCTGTACACCACCGAGCATCTAGTGCTGATTCTTTCTGTTCCTCTGGGCCCACTAACTGGCCCCTCTGCTCACCCACAGCCCTTGCCAGAAACCTGGGATGCCTGCGCCCCTCCATTATTCCCTACTACAACAGGTGAAAAAGATTCTACTTCCTCAATATTTCTTTGAGTTGGGGTATCTTTGTCACCCAGGCTGGAGCACAGTGGCAATTACTGTAACCTCAAACTCCTGGGCTCAAGAGATCCTCTTGCGTCCGGGCGCGGTGGCTCATGCCTGTAATCCCAGCACTTTGGGAGGCCGAGGCGGGTGGATCATGAAGTCAAGAGATCGAGACCATCCTGGTCAACATGGTGAAACCTCGTCTCTACTAAAAATACAAAAAATTAGCTAGGCATGGTGGCGTGTGCCTGTAATCCCAGCTACTCAGGAGGCTGAGGCAGGAGAATTGCCTGAACCCGGGAGGCGGAGGTTGCGGTGAGCCGAGATCGCGCCATTGCACTCCAGCCTGGGTAACAAGAGCGAAACTCCGTCTCAACAACAACAACAAAAAAAAAAAAAAAAAGGAAAGAAAAGAAAAGAGATCTTCTTGCGTCAGCTTCCCAAGTAGCTAGGGACTAGTACCCAGAGCGCCCCGCCCCCACCCGCGTCCAGCCGGTCGGGCGGGGTGTGACCGCCCACCTGATGCCCAGACAGCTACTCTGCCCCTCCAGTCCCCAGCTCACCAACAGCTAGGGACTACAGGTGTGCATCACCATCCCAGCTAATGGTTTTTAAATTTTTTGCAGAGGCGATCTTGCTATGTTGCCTAGACTGGTCTCAGACTCCTGGCCACAAGCTATCCTCCCACCTGGCTTCCCAAAGTTCTGAGATTACAGGATTACAGGTGTGAGCCACTATGCCCAGCCTCTCAGTATTTTTTTTTTTTTTTTTTTTTTTTTTTTTTTTGGAGACGGAGTTTCGCTCATTACCCAGGCTGGAGTGCAATGGCGCGATCTCGGCTCACCGCAACCTCTGCCTCCTGAGTTCAGGCAATTCTCCTGCCTCAGCCTCCGGAGTAGCTGGGATTACAGGCACGCGCCACCATGCACAGCTAATTTTTTGTATTTTTAGTAGAGACGGGATTTCACCATGTTGACCAGGATGGTCTCGGATCTCTTGACCTCGTGATCCACCTGACTCGGCCTCCCAAAGTGCTGGGATTATAGGCGTGAGCCACCGCACCCGGCCTAGTATTTTTTAAATCTATCTCCACTGCCACCACTGTCCTTGTTCTTTTTTTTTTTTTTTTTTTTTTGAGACGGAGTTTTGCTCTTCTTACCCAGTCTGGAGTGCAATGGCACGATCTCGGCTCACCGCAACCTCAGCCTCCTGGGTTCAGGCAATTCTCCTGCCTCAGCCTCCTGAGTAGCTGGGATTACAGGCATGCGCCACCACGCCCAGCTAGTCTTTTGTATTTTTAGTAGAGACGGGGTTTCACCATGTTGACCAGGATGGTCTCGATCTCTCGACCTCGTGATCCACCCGCCTCAGCCTCCCAAAGTGCTGGGATTACAGGCTTGAGCCACCGCGCCCGGCTTGTTCTTTTACTTTCTCTACGAATATCTGTTGCTCTCCCATGATCCTCATAATGAAAGCCAAGGATACATAGGTGAACGAGATGTATAAGATCTCTGCTCAGCCGGGCTTGGTGGCTCAAGCCTGTAATCCCAGCACTTTGGGAGGCCAAGGCGGGTGGATCACGAGGTCAAGAGATCGAGACCATCCTGGTCAACATGGTGAAACCCCGTCTCTACTAAAAATACAAAAAATTAACTGGGCATGGTGGCGCGTGCCTGTAATCCCAGCTACTCAGGAGGCTGAGGCAGGAGAATTGCCTGAACCCAGGAGGCGGAGGTTGCGGTGAGCCGAGATCGCGCCATTGCACTCCAGCCTGGGTAACAAGAGTGAAACTCCGTCTCAAAAAAAAAAAAAAAAGAATCTCTGCTCTCTAAGAGTTTATGTTCCAGTGAGGAGGCCACAAACACATAAGGAAATATCGGATCTCACAGAGATGATGGAACAGGCAGAGGCTATGTGATCAGGTGTCAACTCAGAGGCAGGTGAGTAAGCAGAGACCCAAATGACGGGAAGGAGGCAGGCATTCAAAGCCCTAGGAGAGGCCGAGCGCAGTGGCTCACGCCTGTAATCCCAACACTTCAGGAGGCTGAGGCAGGTGGATTACCTGACCTCCAGAGTTCAAGACCAACCTGGGCAACATGGTGAAACCACAGCTCTACTAAAATACAAAAAATTAGCTGGGTGTGGTGGCACACACTTGTAGTCCCAACTACTCGGGAGGCTGAGGCAGGAGAATCACCTGAACCCAGGAGGCAGAGGTTGCAGTGAAACAAGATGGCACTCTGCACTCAAGCCTGGGCAACAGAGCCAGATTCTGTCTCAAAAATAAATTTTTTAAAAAGCCCCAGGAGAGCTCTGCGGGCAGGAGTCCTCAGGCAGGAATGAACCTGGAGTGATGGGGGAAAGGAGAAAAGGCCAATTCATCCACAACATCTACCAGTGCTTCCGTGCACCACTCTCTGCAGCAAATTCCAACTCCTTGGCTTGGTTGACAAGGCCTCCAGGGCCTGGTGCTGCCAACCTCCCGGTCTCCTGTCCCCTGAACACCCTTAGCTGTCCCTGAGTTCACCCTGGTCTCTCACATAGCCACACCCCGTAAGATAGTATTCACTCTGCCTAGAATGTTCTCCCTCCCCTTTGTCCCCCAGTCCTCCAGGATTCAGCTGATACTCACTTCCTGGGGGAAGCCTTTTCTCACAGCATCTGCCTGGGTCAAGGCCTCCTCTGAGCACCTGCCTATCTGTTCCCCAATGTGCACTGTGTGGTCAGTTTCCACAGCTGCTGTGAGCGGAGGACAGGAGGGGCTGCTGTCCTCCCCCACAGCACCTGACATGCTGCAAGGGCACCCCTGAAGCAGGCATGAGAGGAAGGCCGGGCTGCTCCTTCTCCAGGCTTCTTTTGCACAGAGCTGCTCCTCTTGCTCCCCTTTCAAGGGGATTCTCATCAAGTTCCCTTAAGTCCCTGAGCTCCGCCATGATCCTCAGGAGTTCCTGCCAGTCCTTGGAGCTCTTAGCAGCTGGGGTTGGGCTCCTAAGGGGCTGCCTGGGATCAAAAGACATGGACAGCCTGGGTGACATAGTGAGACCCTGACTCTACAAAAGAATTAAAAAATTAGCCAGGTATGAGGCCGGGCGCGGTGGCTCAAGCCTGTAATCCCAGCACTTTGGGAGGCCAAGGCGTGTGGATCACAAGGTCAAGAAATTGAAGCCGGGCGCGGTGGCTCAAGCCTGAATCCCAGCACTTTGGGAGGCTGAGGCAGGTGGATCACAAGGTCAAGAGATCGAGACCATCCTGGTCAACATGGTGAAACCCCGTCTCTACTAAAAATACTAAAAATTAGTTGGGCATGGTGGCGTGTGCCTGTAATCCCAGCTACTCAGGAGGCTGAGGCAGGAGAATCGCCTGAACCCAGGAGGCGGAGGTTGCAGTGAGCCAAGATCACGCCATTGCACTCCAGCCTGGGCAACAAGAGTGAAACTCTGTCTCAAAAAAAAAAAAAAAAAAAAAAAAAAAAAAAAATTAGCCAGGTATGGTGCTAGAGCCCTATAATCTCAGCTACTCAGAAGGCTGAACTGACGGGGGAGGATCACTTGAGCTCAGGATGTCAAGGCTGCAGTGAGCTATGACTGTGCCATTGCACTCCAGCCTGGGCAACAGAGTGCAACCTTGTCTCAAAAAAAAAGTGTGGGGGAGGACCACCCACCTCCTGCCATTTGCCAGGCCCGTGGGACATCAGAGACAGGCATAGAGCCTATGGCTGAAGTGCAGTGGTGCAATCTTGGCCCACCGCAACCTCCACCTCCTCGGTTCTAGCAGCTCTCCTGCCTCAGCCTTCCCGGTACCTGGGATTACGGACATGTGCCACCACATCCGGCTAATTTTGTATTTTTAGCAGAGAGGGGATCTCTCCATGTTGGTCAGGCTGGTCTCGAACTCCCCACCTCTAGTGATCCACCCACCTCAGCTTCCCAAATTGCTGGGATTACAGGTGCGAGCTACCACACCTGGCCTAGTGTTTCATATTAATGTCACTCTCAGTATTTACTGACAACTGCTAGTATCAGGTGCCAGGCTGGGCAACAGAACCAGGTGCCCTGGAGTAGTGAGCTGACTGCCAGCAGGAGCTGAGACAGGAGGCCTGAAGGTGTGTGGGGTGGCTGGGGTAGGGGGGAGAGCACCTGTGTCCCTTGGGGATCCGGGAGATAGGGGAGAGAGACACTCATGTGGCAGGTGGGAAGGCTGCAGCAGGTGGAGGAGCCACAGAAATAAAAGTGCAGTGCCCACGTGGAACAAACCACACAGTCCCATTTGTCTCAAGTGGAGAATGGAACAGGAAGTGGTTATTTTTTAAACTGTTCATCTTTTTGCTGTAGATGTTTGTTGATGTCTGTCTTTGCGAGCAGCTTTTTGGAAGAGATAAGAAGGCAGGGATTTCCCTTTGGTCCTGGAGCGTCTGCAATCTGGTGGGCAGCCCTGTCTGTGAATGCCTGAAGAAGGAAGGGAGGAAGGGGGAGGGAGGAAAGAGGGATAGAAGAGGGGCAGGGTGGAGGTAGCCTGAAGCTTGTCCCTGGCTGGGCAGCTGTACTGGGGTGCCTGTCCTCCGGCTGGGAGGGGTGACCCGGCAGGAGAGGTGGGATGGGAACAAGAGAAGCATAGGCCATGGAAAGAGCAGGTTGGCTGACTCCCCGCTGCCTGCTCACCCTCCTCGTCAGGACGAGTCTCCGAGTCACCGGACGGGCGTGCTGGGCTAGGGAGGGGCTGCCTGGCATCCGGACCTGGCTAATCTGGGATCTGGCCTGCCTTGCTCTCAGCTGAAGTCACACCCTCTCTGGTCTCAGACTTCAATTCTAAAAATGGAATTCCTCCAATTTCCAGTGTTGTTTTTTTTTCTTTAAAGAGCTGGGGCCACCCAGCACAGAGCTCCAGGGACCACTTCTTTCAGAACCGCAGGGAAAGGTGTGCTCATGATTGGAAATAAGTGGGATGGGCATCCTGCCGGGAAGCCACCTCTCAGTCTGTCTCTGCTGCTCACACGCACCCCACTCCCACAGGGCAGCCCAGGGTCCCCTGAGAGAACAGAGCCCGGGGTTCTCCCAGGCCCAGCAGGCCACGTTGACTGCTCAGCAACACTGTTCCCCATGCCTGGAATCCTGTCTCAGCAAGCCCTGGTTGTGGTAGCTGGTCTCCTCACATGGCCTGGTGGCCCAGACCCCCAACATTTGTGTCCTGTTTCCTGGTACAGCTGGAGGGAGGCTGCGCCAGTGCCAGTGTAAGCCTTAAGACAGCTGGAGGCATCAGGCAGCGAGGGAAGCCGTCTGCATGGTCCCCTAGGCCCAGGATTTCTGCAGATGAGGACTGAGGTTCAAATGGCAGCAGGGAGGACATCACCGCTCAAGCTCAGCCTGGCTAGGTGCACTGGTGTGCATTTATCCTATGCCGACTGAGCCCCACCTGTGTCTCTGGACTTGAGCCAGGTTCCAGGGCGACAGTCCAGGTGTTCAGGAGCATATTTATCCCACTTCACTTCCTCTTAAGGAATCCCGAGATATCTTGAGGAAAGTGCTGGACTTCCCACAATATGTGGCATGGAGGCCAGACAAGTTTTACGTGGTTATCCAAAAGGTTATGCCAGAAACTGGGAGAAGGGAAGACATCTACCAGGAAATGGAATGTTTCCATCACCTTGCAGGGTTTCCTCATGCCCCTTCCCAGCTGACCCCAGGCAACCACTGTCGGGTTGTTTTGCCCTGTTTTGCCTGTTTTAGCACGTTTTTTTTTGTTGTTGTTGTTGTTTTTTTTGAGACAGAGTTTCGCTCTACAGGTGTGTGCCACCACGCCCAGCTAATTGTTTGTATTTTTAGTAGAGACTGGGTTTCACCGTGTTAGCCTGATGGTCTCAATCTCCTGACCTCATGATCTGCCCGCCTCGGCCTCCCACAGTGCTAGGATTACAGGCGTGAGCCACCACACCTGGCTAATCTGAGCTTTCTTATACAAGTCTGTTGGGGAGTATTTTTTTTTTTTTTTTTTTTTTAGGCGGAGTTTCGCTCTTGTTACCCAGGCTGGAGTGCAATGGCGCGATCTCGGCTCACCGCAACCTCCGCCTCCTGGGTTCAGGCAATTCTCCTGCCTCAGCCTCCTGAGTAGCTGGGATTACAGGCACGCACCACCATGCCCAGCTAATTTTTGTATTTTTAGTAGAGACGGGGTTTCACCATGTTGACCAAGATGGTCTCGATCTGTCGACCTCGTGATCCACCCGCCTCAGCCTCCCAAAGTGCTGGGATTACAGGCTTGAGCCACCGCGCCCGGCCGGGGAGTATGTATTTTAACTTCTCTTAGGTAAATTCCTAGGAAGGCCGTGTGCAGTGGCTCACCCCTGTAATCCCAGCACTCTAGGAGGCCAAGGAGAACAGATCATTTGAGACCAGCCTGGACAACATGTCAAAACCCTGTCTCTATTAAAGATGCAAAAAAATTAGCTGAATGTGGTGGCACATGTCTATAATCCCAGCTACTCAAGAGGCTGAGGCGCGAGAATCATTTGAACCATAGGGTGGTGGTTGCAGTGAGCCGAGATGGCATTACTGCATTCCAGGTTGGGTAATAGAGCAAGACTCTCCCTCAGGAGATAAAAAAACAAGAACAACAGAAAAAACCCTAGGAACGGAATTGCTAGGTCATCAGGTAAGCCATATGTTTAGTTCTATAAAAAAAACTGGGCTGGGCGAGGCGGCTCACACCTGTAATCCCAGCAGTTTGGGAGGCTGAGGCAGGCAGATCACCTGAGGTCAGGAGCTGGAGACCAGCCTGACCAACATGGAGAAACCCTGTCTCTACTAAAAATACAAAATTAGCTGGATGTGATGGCATATGCCTGTAATCCCAGCTACTCGGGAGGCTGAGGCAGGAGAATTGCTTAAACCCAGGAGGTGGAGGTTGCAGTGAGCCAAGATTGCACCATTACATTCCAGCCAGGGCAGCAAAAGAGAAACTGTCTCAAAAAAAAAAAAAAAAAAAAAAATAGTTGGGCATGGTGGTAGTGGCAGGTGCCTGCAATTCCAGTTACTCAGGAGGCTGAGGAGGAGAATTGCTTGAACCTGAGAGGCAGAGGTTTTGATGAGCTGAGATTGTGCCATTGCACTCCAGCTCTGGATGACAGAGCAAGACTCCATCTCAGGAAAAAAAAAAAAAAAAAAAAAAAAAGGAAACTTCTGGTTGGGCACAGTGGCTCACACCTGTAATCCCAGCATGTTGGAAGGCTAAGGCAGGAGGATTGCTTGAGCCCAAGAGTCTGAGACCAGCCTGGGCAACATGGCCAGACCCCCGTTTCTACTAAATATATAAAAATTAGCTGAGTGGTGGCATGCAGCTGCAGTCCCAGCTACTAAGGAGGCTGAGGTGAGAGAATCATTTGAGCCTGGGAGGTAGAGACTGCGGTGGGCCAAGATCATGCCACCACACTCCAGCCTGGGCGACAGACACCCTATCTCCAAAAAAAAAGAAAGAAACTTCCTGCCCTTTCTCCTAGGTGATTGCCCGTCTAACCCTCATACCAGTGAGTTATGAGCATTCCACTTGCTCCCCATCTTCCCCAACATCTGGTGGTATCTGTCTTTTAAATCCAAGTCATTCTGGTGAATGTCTAGTGTCTCTCTGTGGTTTTGTTTGTTTGTTTGTTTGTTGAGACAGAGTTTCATTCTGTCGCCCAGGCTGAAGTGCAGTGGCCCTGTCTCAGCTCACTGCAACATCTGCCTCCTGGGTTCAACCAATTCTCCCACCTCGGCCTCCTGAGTAGTTGGTATTACAGGTGCGTGCCACAATGCCCAGCTAATTTTTTTTTTTTTTTTGAGACAAAGCGTTGCTCTGTCACCCAGGCTGCAGTGTAGTGGCGCAATCTCGGCTCATTGCAACCTCTGTTCCCCAGGTTCAAGCGATTCTCCTGCCTCAGCCTCCTGAGTAACTGGGATTAGAGGCGCATGCCACCATGACCACAGGCTAATTTTTTTTTTTTTTTTTTTTTTTTTTTTAAGAAAGAGTCTCGATCTGTGGCCCAGGCTGGGGTGCAATGATGCGATCTCAGTTCACTACAACCTTCGCCTCCCAAGTTCAAGCAATTCTCCTGCCTCAGCCTCCTGAGTAGCTGGAACTACAGGCACCCGCCACCATGTCCAGCTAATTTTTTTTTTTTTTTTTTTTTGAGACGGAGTTTCGCTCTTGTTACCCAGGCTGGAGTGCAATGGCGCGATCTCGGCTCACCGCAACCTCCGCCTCCTGGGTTCAGGCAATTCTCCTGCCTCAGCCTCCTTAGTAGCTGGGAATACAGGCACACGCCACCATGCCCAGCTAATTTTTTATATTTTTAGTAGAGACGGGGTTTCACCATGTTGACCAGGATGGTCTCGATCTCTTGACCTCGTGATCCACCCGCCTCGGCTTCCCAAAGTGCTGGGATTACAGGCTTGAGCCACCGCGCCCGGCAGTCCAGCTAATTTTTATATTTTTAGTAGAGGCAGGGTTTCACCATATTGGCCAGGCTGGTCTGGAACTCCTGGGCTCAAGCGATCCTCCCACCTTAGCCTCCCAAAGTGCTGGGATTATAGGCATGAACCATTGCACCCAGTCACATGTTTAGCTTATTACACAAATAATGTATCTTTATTGTGGAAAAGCCAGAAAACACAGATTTGTAAAAAGAGACCACGTTTAGCTGACAGGATGTCAGTTGACAAGTGTCTTGCTTCTTTTCTTTTTTTAACATTGTGACAAAACACCCACAACGTAGAATGTACCATCCTAACCACTTTATTTATTTATTTTTTAAATTAATTAATTATTTATTTTTTAAAAGATGGGGTTTCACCATGATGGCCAGGCTGGTCTTGAACTCCTGACGTCGGGTGATCCACTCACCTTGGCCTCCCAAAGTGTTAGGATTACAGGCTTGAGCCACTGTGCCCACCCACCACTTTATTTTTTTACTATTACAAAAGTTTATTTAACAAAAAGTCTAATAGGAAGGCCAGGCACGGTGGCTCACGCCTGTAATCCTAGCACTTTGGGAGGCCGAGGTGGGTGGATCACCTGAGGTCAGGAGTTTAAGACCAGCCTGGCCATCATGGTGAAACCCCATCATAAAAAAAAAAAAAAAAAAAGTCTAATAGGAAAATGTGCATGACGTAATTTTTACATCATAGTAAAATGGGCCCTGTGGAGAGAGGACATGGGTTTCTCCGCTGAACAGCCATTATTTATACTCGTTCCAAGGCTTCTAACACGAGGATGCTATTTCCTCATATTACCACCATTCCAATATTGTTCATTGTCCACCAGTCGCCATCTCCACACATTCATCTATCACAAGATTCATAAAGGGATCAACTCTCTGCAATATTCCTTGGACATGTCTGCCACCATTTAATTTAATGATAACTTCTTCTTTTTTTTTTTTTGAGATGGAGTTTCGCCCTTGTTACCCAGGCTGGAGTGCAATGGTGCGATCTCGGCTCACCGCAACCTCCGCCTCCTGGGTTCAGGCAATTCTCCTGCCTCAGCCTCCGGGGTAGCTGGGATTACAGGCACGCGCCACCATGCTCAGCTAATTTTTTGCACCATTAGTAGAGACGGGGTTTCACCATGTTGACCAGGATGGTCTCGATCTCTTGACCTCGTGATCTACCCGCCTCGGCCTCCCAAAGTGCTGGGATTACAGGCTTGAGCCACCGCGCCCGGTTTAATGATAACTTCTTGTCCATACATTTTTTCAGCTCAGGAGGTGAGCTTTACTCATGGTGGCTGCTCCATGGGCTCACAGATGCCTTGGAACGGAATGCACAGCATCCTTCACACTCCCACGGTAGGCCTGGTGTCTTGCATCTGGCGTCACAGACCTCACCACTTTATTTTTATTTATTTATTTTTTTTGAGACAAAGTCTCACTCTGTTGCCCAGTTTGGACTGCAGTGGCAAGATCTTGGCTCACTGCAACCTCCGTCTCCTGGGTTCAAGTGATTCTCCTGCCTCAGCCTCCCAAGTAGCTGGGATTATGGGCACGTGCCACCATGGCCAGCTAATTTTTGTATTTTTAGTAGAGATGGGGTTTCACCATGTTGGCCAGGCTGGACTTGAACTCCTGACCTCAGGCGATCTGCCCACCTCGGCCTCCCAAAGTGATGGAATTACAGGCATGAGCCACCATGCCCAGCCTTAACCATTTTAAAGTATGCAGTTCAGGTCAGGTGCTGTGGCTCACACCTGTAATCCCAGCACTTTGGGAGGCTGATCACCTGCAGTCAGGAGTTTGAGACCAGCCTGGACAACACGGCGAAAACCTGTCTTTACTAAAAATACAAAAATTATCTGGTGTAGTGGCAGGCACCTGTAATCCCAGCTACTTGGGAGGCTGAGGTGGGAGGGTCACTTGAACCAAAAAGGTGGAGGTTGCAGTGAGCCGAGATCTCGCCACTGCCCTCCAGCCTGGTGGACAGAGTGCAACTCTTTGTCTCAAAAAAATAAAAATAAGTAAATGAGTAAGTAAATAAAGTGTGCAGGTCAGTGGCACCAAGCACACTGATGTTGCTGGGGAGTCTTGCCACTATCCATCTCCAGAACTTTCTCATCTCCCAAACAAGCCCTGTACCATTACCCATTAAGCAGGTACTCCCCATCCCCTCACTCAGTACCTGGCACTCACCATTCACTTTTTTGTTTGTTTGTTTGTTTTTTGAGATAGGGTCTCATTCTGTTGTCCAAGCTGGAGTGCAGTGGAACTATCTTGGCTCACCACAGCCTCAGCCTCCCCAAGTAGCTGGGACTACAGGTGTGCACCACCACACCTTGCTCATTTTTAATTATTATTATTATTATTATATTTTTGAGACAGAGTCTCACTCTGTTGGCCAGGCTGGAGTGCAGTGGCACAATCTTGGCTCACTGCAACTTCTGCCTCCCGGTTTCAACGATTCTCCTGCCTCAGCCTCCTGAGTAGCTGGGATTAGGAGCGCATGCCACCATGCCCAGCTAATTTTTGTATTTTTAGTAGAGATGGGGTTTCACCATGTTGGTCAGGCTGGTCTTGAACTGCTGAACTCGTGATCTGCCCGCCTCGGCCTCCCAAAGTGCTAGGATTACAGGCGTGAGCCACCGTGCCTGGCATTTTTAAATTTTTCTTTATTTTAGAGACAAAGTCTCACTATGTTGCCCAGGCTAGTCTTGGGATGAGATCCTCCTGGATTTCGGGTGAACCCTCAAAGACAGAGAGGCGCACGCACAGCAGAGAAGAGCAGGTGAGGTGGAGGCAGAGGCTAGGGGATGCAGTTGCAATCCCCGGAGCCCAAGGACCGGACCGGTGGACCCTGGAAACGGCAGCGGGGGCGCCAGCCCTGCTGACACCTTGATTCCGGACTTCATCGCAGAAGTCAGAGAAGAAATCCCTGTCTTCCAGAGCCCCCAGTGGGTGGCGCTGTGGTGCGGCAGCCACAGGAAACACGTGCTTTCTAGAATGACAGCTGGCATCCGCAGGAACAGCAGGGAGGCATCAGCGTTTGGAAAGCAGACTGGGTTGATGTGCAGTCCTGGAAAAGGAGACGAAGATTTATGTCTGCTGGCAGGGAGCCTGCGTGTTCAGCAGCTTCTGGAAGGAATCGATGGATGGAAGGTGCCGGAGGCATTGCTGACAGCGTCTCCTGAGGCCAGGCTCCAGAGCTGGAACCTGGTAGAAGCCTTAGTCTCGTTCACTGCAGCCGCGACGGGGGTTTGGGCCGTGTGAGATCTGAGCCCAGGCCCCACCTCGAGGTCCCCTCTCAGCTTCTCCATCTGTGACCTGGGCTGCACCTGCCTGGCCGCTGCTCTCAAGAGATGGTGAGCAGTGCTCTGTGCCGCGTGGCCTGACTGCCGAGGTTCTGTGAAGACTGAAACCACAGGGGCTGAAAGCGATGGAGCCCCCAGGCCACCAGGGTTGGCTGCCCCCGCTCCCAACTCCATCTTCTCTCTGAAGGCTGTGCCTTTCCTTTCAGTATGACCTAAGCCCTTTGCAGTGATATCTCCATGTGGACATTTCCTTACGCAGTGTCTGGGTCCACCCTGTAGAGCTGAGCTGAACGGCACAATCAGGACTTTCTATTGGGACAACTGAATGCGACCTCCCCACTGCCGGCTCTGCCCTCCTGTTTCCACGGGTCTGGATGTTCCTTCTGCACAGGGTGGGGGTGGTGGCTGGAAGTCAGCCTCTGTGGGAGGTGCCCCAACCCCATGCCTCTTGCCCCCAGATAGGACTTTCCCCTGGGCGTTGCGCGTGGTCCCAGTTGGCCAACGTGGAGCTGAGTCGGGAGGATGTGAGTGACCCTCTCCTCCCAAAGATGACCTAGAATCCTTGGGGACTGAGAAACCTGCTGAGAGAGAAAGGAAACAATGGGAACAGTGCCCACAGCTGTGCTTCCTCGGTAGCCAGGTGGTGGGGCTGCTGGCGAAGGGGAAAGGGCAGCCAGTCGGGGTGGGGGTGGGGGAAAGTGGGGCCCCTAGAGGAGAGCTCATCCTGGAGAAGTTTACCAATAGGAGAGGAAGGCAGGAGCATGGAGGTATCTGTCTCTCATACCGCAGCCCTGCCTCTGGGGGTAGTAATGCCACCCCAAGGAACAGGGCTTGTGAACTCACAGAACACCAGAGTGTTCTGGGCACTGGGCTCCCCCAGCCTGCCTGCCCAGCCTCATCCACTGCCGCACGTCCAGGGGGGCGTGGGCCCAAGCTAAGCGGTGCCCAGCATTCTCCTGGCCACAGACCTGGGTCCAAGGTGGGCCGGTAACCTTGGGAGGTGGAATCCAATGGAATCCTGGGGCATTACTGATGCCTGGGGGGACAAGCTTCTCCTGCTGGACAGTGGGGAGTGCAGATACAACGTCTGGAACCTCTCTGGCCATTTCTGCTTCTACAGAGGGAGCCAGGCTGACCTCCAGCCACGCGCCCAGGCAGACACTGGAGGCGAGAGACGAGAAAGTTGCAGGGACACGGAGCCCCCGATATGGGGTCTGGAAGCCCAAGGGCACCCACAGCCTGCCCATCTGGGTGCCTACAGGAGCCCTTCTGTCATTTAACCAGTTGAATCATCCAGGATTCCAGCAAGAAATAGGATTCCCCCCAGAAGGACTGAAGGAGACTTGAATGAAAGGGCAAGATGGGTGAACAGGGATTTGGAAACAAACCAAGGATGTCAGGGCGCCCAGAGGCTAGGAACAGAGAGAAGCCAAAGGGACAAGGGGAAGGACAGCACCTGAGCGGCTGCCTGGTGAGAGCAGCAGTCGGGAAGGACAGATTCCCCTTCACTGGAGTTGAGAAGTGAGGAGACTGAACACGCCGACTCCTCCCTCCTCCCACCCTAGCCTCCTCCTGGGCTTCCCTGTTCTGAGTTGAATTGTGTACCCACAGAATTCATATGTTGAAGTCCTAACCCCAATTAGGACCTTATTTGGAATGAGGGTTGTTGCAGATGTGATTAAAGCGGGGTCATACTGGAGAAGGGCAGACCCCAATCCAATATGACTGGTGTCCTTACAAGAGGGAAAATGTGGGCTGGGCGCAGTGGCTCATGCCTGTAATCCCAGCACTTTGGGAGGCCGAGGTGGGTGGATCACTGGTCAGGAGTTCGAGACCAACCTGACCAATATGGTGAAACCCCATCTACTAAAAATACAAAAATTAGCCCAGCATGGCGGCAGGCACCTGTAATCCCAGCTACTTGGCAGGCTGAGACAGGAGAATTGCTTCAACCTGGGAGGCAGAGGTTGCGGTGAGCCGAGATTGCACCACTGCACTTCAGCCTGGATGACAGAGTGAGATTCCATCTCAAAAAAACAAAAAAAAAAAAGGGCCGGGCGCGGTGGCTCAAGCCTGTAATCCCAGCACTTTGGGAGGCCGAGGCGGGTGGATCACAAGATCAAGAGATCGAGACCATCCTGGTCAACATGGTGAAACCCTGTCTCTACTAAAAATACAAAAAATTAGCTGGGCATGGTGGTGCGTGCCTGTAATCCCAGCTACTCAGGAGGCTGAGGCAGGAGAATTGCCTGAACCCAGGAGGCGGTGGAGGTGGCGGTGAGCCAAGATCGCGCCATTGCACTCCAGCCTGGGTAACAAGAGCGAAACTCCATCTCAAAAAAAAAAAAAAAAAAAAAAAAAAAAAAAAAGTGGGGGGTGGGGAAATATGAGCTGGGTGTGGCGGCACACGTAAAAAATCGCAGCACTTTGGGAGGTTGAGGTGGGTGGATCATTTGAGGTAAGGAGTTTGAGACTAACCTGGCCAAGTGGTAAAACCCCATCCCTACTAAAAATACAAAAATTAGCTGGGCATGGTGGCAGGCACCTGTAGTCCCAGCTATTCAGGAGGCTGAGGCAGGAGAATTGCTTGAACTGGGAGGTGGAGGTTGCAGTGAGTGGGGATTGTGCCATTGCACTACAGCTTGGGTGACAAGAGCGAAACTCCTTCTCAAAAAAAAAAAAAAAAAAAAAAAAGGGGAAGTGTGGACAGAGCCATGAACACATGAACACAGGGAAAATGCCACGTGAAGACTAGAATTATGCTGTCACAAGCCAAGAAACTACAGGAGCTAGGACACCAGATCACACCCTTTCCAGCACCTTCAGGGGGAGTATGGTCCTGCCAACACCTTGATCTAGAACTCTGGCCTCCAGAACGGTGGGACAATACATTTCTATTGTTTATGCTATTCCATTTGTTGTACTTTGTTACAGCAACCCTACAAATTAATACCTTCTCTTGAGCAAACCCAATCAGAAGCCAGGCACTGAAGGAGCCTGGAAGAGCTGTCTGCAGGGAAGGCTTCCCAAGGCATAAAAAGCAGTATTGAGAAGGGGTGGTGTGGCAAAAGATCAGCCAGAATGCCAGTTTGGTTGGGTTGTCTGTTAAATGCAACCAGAAGTCTCCAGACCAACATATAATTTGGTACCAGGAGTGGGCTGTTACAAGTATAGAAACTAAAATATGGAGTAGGCTGAGCTAAGGAGGTAAAAATGGTAAAAAAAACCCAAAAACCAAAAACCAAAAAACCAAAAAAAACCCCCACTCTACCAAGTTGGGAAATGGCCACATGGTAGCACATGCCCGAGTAAGTTTGTATCCCAAGTAGCTGGGATTACAGGCATGCGCTACCACGCCCAGCTAATTTTTGTATTTTTTTTTTTTTTTTTTTTTTTTGATACTGAGTTTCACTCTTGTTACCCAGGCTGGAATGCAATGGCGCAATCTCGGCTCACCGCAACCTCCGCTTCCTGGGTTCAGGTAATTCTCCTGCCTCAGCCTCCTGAGTAGCTGGCATTACAGGCACGTGCCACCATGCCCAGCTAATTTTTTGTATTTTTAGTAGAGACGGGGTTTCACCATGTTGACCGGGATGGTCTCGATCTCTTGACCTCGTGATCCACCCACCTCGGCCTCCCAAAGTGCTGGGATTACAGGCTTGAGCCACCGCGCCCGGCCTCTAATTTTTGTATTTTTAGTAGAGACAGGGTTTCTCCATGTTCAGGCTGGTCTCCAGCCTCAGGTGATCCACCCACCTTGGGCTCCCAAAGTGCTGGGATTACAGATGTGAGCCACCATGCTTTCTTCATGTTAATCTTTCCACTCAGAACCAAACCCTGGATCTGCTTTGATGGCAAACTCAGGTCTTTGGGTCAAGTGTGTGCTTGGCTAGAGGTGTGATGTTGTCAGCTAGGGTGGGTCCAGAGGAGCTCATCACCCCTACATACCTGGATAAAAGGCCCCCTGGCCACCTACTCCAATAGCCTTTCCTATACTTCCCCACCAAAGGGCTAAGTGAGGATAAAGTGAAGACAATTATTCTTGCTAATCAATAGCTGAGGAACTCAAAATGCAGCTTGAAGCATCCTGAACACTTCTGGGATATTGACCAACCTATTTTCAACAGCATAAAAGGAAAGAGATGACTTTCCTGGCAGACCAGTGAGGTGAACACAGTGTCTGAGCTGGGGCACCTGGGCAGAAGGAAAGTGGGTGGAGAGGGGTGGGGTGGGCCTCTTCTTCATGGCTTTATTCCCAGGGGTACAGCAGGGCCTGGCACATCACTGAATAAGTCACCAAGGACCCTGCTGTCCTCCCAGGACCCTAAGTGAACCCCTCATGTACCTTTTTTGGTGAAGGGTCACTATTCCCAGTCTACAGCAGTGCCTGAGGCTCAGAGGGCTCCAGTGGCAGAGCTGAGACTGGGACTGGGCTGACCTGTCTGCAGCACGCCTCCACCTGCTACAACACAGATGGACCTTGAAGACCTGTGCTGAAATAAGCCAGTGAAACAGCCAGTCACAAAAAGACAAACACTAGGCTTCCACCCATACGAGGTCCCCAGAGCAGGCAAAGTCACAGACACAGGAAGTGGAATGGTAGTTGCCAGGGACTGGGAGCGGGAGATGGGGAGCTGTTTAATGGAGACAGAGGTTTAGTCTGGGAAGATGAAAAAGTTCTGGAGATGGAGGGTGGTGAGCTTGTACATCAGTGTGAATCTGTTCAATGATACTGGCCTGTGGACTTGAACATGGTTAGAATGGCAAACTATACACATGCACAGTCTTTTTTTTTTTTTCTGAGATAGAATAGTCTCGCTCTGTCATCCAGGCTGGAGTGCAATGGTGTGATCTTGGCTCAATGGAACCTCCACCTCCCAGGTTCAAGCGAATCTCCTGCCTCAGCCTCCTGAGTAGCTGGGACTACAGGTGTGTGCCACCACGCCTGGCTAATTTTTGTATTTTTTAGTAGAAACAGGGTTTCACCATATCGGACAGGCTAGTCTCGAACTCCTTACCTCGTGATCTGCCTGCTTCAGCCTCAGTGCTGGATTACAAACGTGAGCCATTGCACCTAGCCTTTTGTTTGTTTGTTTCTGAAACAGAGTCTCATTCTGTCCCCAAGGCTGGATGCAGTGGCTCCATCTCAGCTCACTACAACCTCCGCCTCCTGGGTTCAAGCAATCCTCCTGCCTCAGCCTCCCAAGTAGCTGGGACTATAGAAGCATGCCACCACGCCCAACTAATTTTTGTATTTTTAGTAGAGATGGGGTTTCACCATATTGGCCAGGCTGGCCTTAAACTCCTGACATCAGGTGATCTACCCACCTTAGCCTCCCAAAGTGATGGGATTACAGGTGTGAGCTACTGCACCTGGCCTATTTATTTATTGTATTTGTTTTTGTTTTGTTTGTTTTGAGACAGAGTCTTGCTCTGTCACCCAGGCTGGAGTGCAGTGGTGTGATCGTGGCTCAGTGGAACCTCTGCCTCCCGGGTTCAAGTGATTCTCTTACCTCAGCCTCCTGAGTAGCTGGGATTACAGGCATGTACCACCACACCAAGCCAATTTTTGTGTTTTCAGTAGAAATGGGGTCTCACCATGCTAGCCAGGCTGGTCTCAAACTCCTGACCACAAATGATCTGCCCACCTTGGCCTCCCAAAATGCTGGGATTACAGGCATGAGCAATTGTGCCCAGCCTTTATATTTTATTTTTTGAGGCAGAGTTTCACTTTTGTCGCCCAGATTGTGCAATGGCACGATCTCGGCTCACTGCAACCTCTGTCTGCTGGGTTGAAGTGATTCTCTTGCATCAGCCTTCCGAGTAGCTGGGGTTACAGGTGCCCACCATCATGCTCATCTAATTTTTTGTATTTTTAGTAGAGATGGGTTTTCACCATGTTGGCCAACACTTGATCTCCTGACTTCGTGATCTGTTCGCCTCCACCTCCCGAAGGGCTGGGATTACATGCGTGAGCCACCACAGCCAGACATTTTTATCTATTTCCTGAGACAGGGTCTCATTCTGTCGCCCAGGCTGGAATGCAGTGGTGTGATTTTGGCTCATTGCAGCCTCAATTTCCCTGGGCTCAGGTGATTCTTCTACCTCAGCCTCCCAAGTAGCTGGGACTACAGGCACATGCCACCATGTCAGCTTAATTTTTTTTTCTTTTTTGAGATGGAGTTTTGCTCTTGTTGCCCAGACTGGAGCACAGTGGTACGATCTCGGCTCATTGCAATCTGTGCCTCCCAGGTTCAAGCAGTTCTCCTGCCTCACCCTCCCTAGTAGCTGGGACTACAGGTGTGTGCCACCATGCCTAGCTAATTTTTGTATTATTTGTAGAGATGGGGTTTCGCCATGTTGACCAACGTCCTGACCTCAGATAATTCACCCGTCTCGGCCTCCCAAAGTGCTGGGATTACAGGTGTGAGCCAACATGCCTGGTCAGAATATTTTCATTGCCCTAAAAAGCCTCTGTGCTCTGCCTATCAGCCTGCTCCCTCCTAACCCCTGGCAACCTCTCATATTTCTTTTACTGTCTTCATAGTTTTGGCTTTTCCAGAATGTCATGCAGTTGGAATCATACAATATGTAGTCTCTTCAGATTGGCTTCTTTCAATTAGTAATATGCATTGAAGATTCCTCTGGCCAGGCCGGGCTCGGGGGCTCATTCCTATAATCCCAGCACTTTGGGAGGCCAAGGCGGGTGGATCATGAGGTCAAGAGATCAAGACCATCCTGGTCAATGTGGTGAAATCCTGTCCTACTAAAAATACAAAAATTAGTTGGGCATGGTCGTGCACTCCTGTAGTCCCAGCTCGGGAGGTTGAGGCAGGAGAAATGCTTGAACCCAGGAGGCAGAGGCTGCAGTGAGCCAAGATTGCGCCATTGCACTCCAGCCTGGGCAACAAGAGCAAAACTCCATCTCAAAAAAAAAAAAAAAAAAAAAGATTCCTCTGGCCAGACATGGTAGATTCATGAGTCTCCGTCTCAAAAAAAAGAAAGATTCCAGCCGGGCGCAGTGGCTCAAGCCTGTAATCCCAGCACTTTGGGAGGCCGAGGCGGGTGGATCACGAGGTCAAGAGATCGAGACCATCCTGGTCAACATGGTGAAACCCTGTCTCTACTAAAAATACAAAAAATTAGCTGGGCATGGTGGCACGTGCCTGTAATCCCAGCTACTCAGGAGGCTGAGGCAGGAGAATTGCCTGAACCCAGGAGGCGGAGGTTGCGGTGAGCCGAGATCGCGCCATTGCACTCCAGCCTGGGTAACAAGAGCGAAACTCCGTCTCAAAAAAAAAAAAAAAGAAAGATTCCTCCATGTCTTTTTTCCTTTAGTATAGAATAATATTCCATTATCCGGATGTACCACCAACTGAAGGGTGTCTTGATAACTTCTAAATTTTGGCAATTATGAATTAAGCTGCAATAAACATCTGGGTACAGGGTTTTGTGTGGACATAAGTTTTCAATTCATTTGCATAACTACCAAGGAGCATGATTGCTAGAACGCATGGTTTAATTCTGTAAGAAAATGCCAGACTCAGCTGGGCGCGGTGGCTCAAGCCTGTAATCTCAGCACTTTGGGAGGCTGAGGTGGGTGGATCCCAAGGTCAAGCGATCAAGACCATCCTGGTCAACATGGTGAAACCCCGTCTCTACTAAAAATACAAAACATTAGCTGGGCATGGTGGCATGTGCCTGTAATCCCAGCTACTCAGGAGGCTGAGGCAGGAGAATTGCCTGAACCCAGGAGGCGGAGGTTGCGGTGAGCCGAGATCGCGCCATTGCACTCCAGCCTGGGTAACAAGAGTGAAACTCCGTCTCAAAAAAAAAAAAAAGAAAATGCCAAACTCTTCTACGGTTGCTGTGCCATTTTTTATTCCCACCCGGAAATGAACGTGAGTTCCTGTTCCTCCATCCTCACCAGCATTGGGTGTTGTTTTGGAGAGCAAAGATCACCTGGTGGTCAAAGGTCAGTCTCTGGAAATTAAAAAAAAAAAAAAATCACCTGGTGGCCATCAGGAAGGCCATCCAGAAACAAAACTCCTCATCTGAGAAATTCACAAGTAATTAAGCTTCCCTATTATCTAAAGCAGGCATCTGGGTCTAGGTTTCCTTCCCAACCTTAAATTTTTTTTTTTTTTTTTTTTGAGACGGAGTATCGCTCTTGTTACCCAGGCTGGAGTGCAATGGCGCAATCTCGGCTCACCGCAACCTCCGCCTCCTGGGTTCAGGCAATTCTCCTGCCTCAGCCTCCTGAGTAGCTGGGATTACAGGCACACGCCACCATGCCCAGCTAATTTTTTTGTATTTTTAGTAGAGACGGGGTTTCACCATGTTGACCAGGATGGTCTCGATCTCTTGACCTCGTGATCCACCCGCCTCAGCCTCCCAAAGTGCTGGGATTACAGGCTTGAGCCACCGAGCCCGGCCACTTAAATGTTTTTGTTTTTTGAAATACAGTTTCACTCTTGTTGCCCAGGTTGGAGTGCAATGGCACAATCTCGGCTCACTGCAACCTTGCCTCCCAGGTTCAAGTGATTCTCCTTTCTCTGCCTCCTGAGTAGCTGGGATTACAGGCACCTGCCACCACGCTCATCTAATTTTTTGTATTTTGTAGAGATGGGGTTTCACCATGTTGGCGAGGCTGGTCTCGAACTCCTAACCTCAGGTGATTCACCTGCCTAGGGCTCCCAAAGTGCTGGGATTATAGGCATCAGCCACCTCACCTGGCCCTTTCCCAAAAATTTCTAAGTAACTAGAATCTCTATGGCTCTCCGGAATGCATGCATGTCAGAACTCACTGTGCAACCCTTGCTGACATTAAGGCACCAAAATGTCTACAAATGTAATTACTTGTCATGACCTACATCACTAATGTGGTCCAAATTACCCTTAAGCTCCCACCCTGAGGTTCATACATGCCCCTAAGGAAAAACTCACCGAGGCTGCTTCTTCAGCGTTCTGTTCTCTCTCTCCCAGCTAATTTTTGCATTTTCAGTAGAGATGGGGTTTCACCGTGTTGTCCAGGCTGGTCTCAAACTCCTGACCTCAGGTGATCCACTCAACTCAGCCTCCCAAAGTGCTGGGATTACAGGTGTGAGCCACCATGTCCAGCCAGCGTGCTTTCTTTCCAATAAAACGTTCCTTTTTCTTTTTTCTTTTTCTTTTTTGAGACAGTCTTCCTGTCGCCCAGCCTGGGGTGCAGTAGTGCAATCTCCACTCCCTGCAACCTCCGCCTCACTGGTTCAGGTGATTCTCCTGACTCAGCCTCCTGAGTAGCTGAGATTACAGGCGCCCACTGCCATGCCAGCTAATTTTTGTATTTTTAGTAGAGACGGAGTTTTGCCATGTTGGCCAGGGTGTTCTCAAACTCCTGACCTCAAGTGATCCACCTGCCTCAGCCTCCCAAAATGTTGGAATTACATACAGGCCTGAGCCACCACGCCTGGCCAAATGTTCCTTTTTCAAATCTATACTGTTGCCAGTAAATTTTTCTTACCAACTCGTGAGTGGACCACTTGCCGATGCTGGGGCTCTGATACCTCGCCCAGCAGTCACTGCTTTGAGCATCAGCAGCCATTCCAACAGGTTTGTAGGGGAATCAGGGTTTTTGTTGTTGTTGTTTTTGAGACAGGCTCTCACTGTCACCCAGGCTGGAGTGCAATGGCAAGATCTCAGCTCACTGCAACCTCTGCTTCCTGGGTTCAAGCGATTCTCACGCCTCGGCCTCCCCAGGAGTTGGGACCCCCAGGTGTCCACCACCACATCTGGCTTTTTTTTTTTTTTTTTTTTTTTTAAGACAGAGTCTTGCTCTGTCGTCCAGGCTGGAGTGCAATGGCGACATCTCGGCTCACTGCAACCTTCACCTCCCAGGTTCAAGCGATTCTCCTGCCCCAGCCTCCCGAGTAGCTGGGACTACAAACATACACCACCACACCCAGCTAATTTTTGTATTTTTAGTAGAGACAGAGTTTCACCATGGTGGCCAGGATGGTCTCCATCTCCTGACCTCATGATCCACCCACCTTGGCTTCCCAAAGTGCTGGGATTACAGGTGTGAGCCACTGCATTTGGACTTTTTTTTTTTTTTTTTTTTTGAGAGGGAGTCTCACTCTGTAGCCAGGCTGGAGTGCAGCAGCACGATCTCAGCTCACTGCAACCTCTGCCTCCTGGGTTCAAGCGATTCTCCTGCCTCAGCATCCTGAGTAGCTGGGACTACAGGCACGTACCATTATGCCCAGCTAATTTTTGTATTTTTAGTAGAGACAGGGTTTTGTCATGTTGGCCAGGATGGTCTCGATCTCTTGACCTTGTGATTCACCTGCTTTGGCCTCTCAAAGTGCTGGGATTACAGGTGTGAGCCACCATGCCCAGCCAATTATTATTATTATTTTTTGAGACAGAGTCTTGCTCTGTGTCCAAGGCTGGAGTGATCTTGGCTCACTGCAATCTCTATCTCCCTGGTTCAAGCAATTCTCCTGTCTCAGCCTCCCGAGTAGCTGGAATTACAGGCACAAGCCACCATGCCTGGCTAATGTTTTTGTTTTTTTTTGAAACAAAGCTTCATTGTTGTTGCCCAGGCTGAAGTGCAGTGGCTCAATCTTGGCTCACTGCAAACTTCACCTCTCAGGTTGAAGTGATTCTCCTGCCTCAGCCTCTCAAGTAGCTGGGATTACAGGTGTGTGCCACTACATCCAGCTAATTTTTTTTGTATTATTAGTAGAGATGGGGTTTCACCATGTTGGCCAGGCTGGTCTCGAACTCCTGACCTTAGGTGATCCATCCACCTCAGCCTCCCAAAATGTTGGGATAATGGGCATGAGCCACCACCCTGGTTGAATTCTTTGTATATTTTGGATAACAATGGTACATTCGTTTTCGAGTGACCAGGTGCTTCCGCTAAGAATCCCCCAGGGACAGGCCTCCTGCACTGTGCTGTACCACAAGCCTCCCAGGCACTTACCAGCGATGAACTCTCCTTCTCCCAGTGAGGCAATTATCTCATACTGACTCCTGGCACCGGGGACTCCCCTCCCAGTGGGTGTCTCAGGTTGTTTGAAGTCAACTGGAGATGCCTCTGATGGTCAGGCCCAGAGACGGGCTCATGGCCTCTGCCAGCCTGACTTGGTTTCCAGTGGACCCTGGGACTCAGAGCCAATTGGATGTGGACTGAAATGTACCCAGATCACATCGCCCCCTTGACTGCCCCCACCCCAAGAACTGGGACCTCAGAGGCTGCTCTGGGCATGTGGTATATGAGGTAATCTGGGTCAGTCAGGCTTCTGGGGTGCAAGTAAAGAAACTTGAATCAGCCAGGAGCAGTGTGGCTCACGCCTGTAATGCCAGCACTCTGGGAGGCCAAAGCAGGCTGATCACCTGAGGTCGGGAGTTTGAGACCAGCCTAACCAACATGGAGGAACCCCATCTCTACTAAAAATACAAAAAAAATCTGTGCTCGCTTCAGCAGCACATATACTAAAATTGGAACGATACAGAGAAGATTAGCATGGCCCCTGAGCAAGGATGACACGCAATTTCGTGAAGCATTCCATAAATTAAAAAAATTTTATTTAAAAATACAAAAAATCAGCCAGGCGTGGTAGCACATGCCTGTAATCTCAGCTTCTCGGGAGGCTGAGGTAGGAGAACCGCTTGCACCCGGGAAGCCGAGGTTGCGGTGGGTTAAGATCACACCATTGCACTCTAGCCTGGGCAACAAGAGCGAAACTCCGTATCAAAAAAAAAAGAAAAATCCTAGATTTACAGAACTCACCTGGCAGTCCTGCCACTGGTGATGTGTCAGCCTCTCCACACACACCAGCGTTTCCCCAATGGGGCATGAGTCCTAATCATCTCTGATCTCCAAGAGCCTCCCACTCGGAGCACGTGCTCAATGAATGAGCGCAGAAGCTCATGGGAAGAGAAGTGTGGTGAGGATAGGCTTTTGCCTGCCTAGCGTTTCGGGGCCCAGGCCTCCCTATCCTGTGCCCATGTGGCTCTAGAAAGGCCAAAGCCACCTCCTCTACAGAGTTGGGCACGCCAGCCAGCACAGCTGGCCAAAGGTAGCCCAGGCCTTCCCAGAGCAATGAGGAAAAAATACCCAGCACTTTCTTCCCCAGGGGTTTGAAGTCAAGGGTATGAGTCTGGTAGTGATCCTGCCTGAGGATGAAGTCACCTCTGCAAAGCAGAGAAAATGTGCCATGGTGCCCAGCCTTTTTTTTTTTTTTTTTTTAAGATGGTGTTTCGCTCTTGTTGCCCAGGCTGGAATGCAATGGTGCAATCTCGGCTCACTGCAGCCTCCCGCTCCTGGGTTCAAGCGATTCTCCTGCCTCAGCCTCCTGAGTAGCTGGGTCTACAGGCACCCGCAACCACACCCAGCTAATGTCTATATTTTTAATAGAGACAGAGTTTCACCATGTTGTTCAGGCTGGTCTTGAACTCCTAACCTTAGGTGATCCACCCGCCTCGGCTTCCCAAAGTGCTGAGATTACACACTCAAGCCACTGTGCCCAGCCTTTTTTTTTTTGACACAGTCTCTCTCTGTCACCCAGGCTGGAGTGCAGTGGTGCAATCTCAGCTCACTACTAGCGCTACCTCCCAGGTCCAAATGATTCTCCTGCCTCAGCCTCCTGAGTAGCTGGGATTACAGATGCCCACCGCTACACCTGGCTTATTTTTGTATTTTTTTCTAGATATGGGGTTTTGCCATGCTGGGTCCAGGCTGGTCTCGAACTCCTGACCTGAGGTCATCCACCCACCTCAGTCTCTCAAAGTGCTGGGATTACAGACATGAAACACCTTGCCAGGCCAGAGTTCTGTAAATGACTGAGGCTTGTCCAGAGCACTGAGGGGCACAGAGCAGCGGCACCTGTCTAGCCAGGGGGAGACTCTGCAGCTTTGCAGGGGAGTCATATCTTTATGGAGTGGGGAGTGATTGTGAGGGCATTCACAACCTGAGACTCCAGATAGGTGAGGCATGACAGATACCTTGAAGGGCTCTTATAGTTGTCTGTACATTTCTACTTGAAATTTCATGTCTTGGCTGGGAGGGGTGGCTCATGCCTGAAATCCCAGCATTTTGAGAGGATGAGGTGGAAAGATTGCCTAAACCCAGGAATTCCAGCCTGGGCAACATAGTGTAACCCTGTCTCTACAAAAAGTATAAAAATTAGGTGGGTGTGGTGGCCAGCGCCTGTAGTCCGAGCTACTCGGGAGGCTGAGGCAGGAGGATTGCTTGAGCCTGGGAGGCAGAGGTCGCAGTGAGCAGAGACTGTACCACTGTACTCCAGCCTAGGAGACAGAGCAAGGCCCTGTCTCAAAAAAAAAAAAAAGAAAAAGAAAGAAAAAAAGAAAAATTTCACGTCTTAAAATTGGGCTATTTCACAGTGCTTTCGTTATGACTTAGCAAGAAATCATTTTTGGCCGGGCGCGGTGGCTCACACCTGTAATCCCAGCACTTTGGGAAGCCCAGGGCACATAATGAGATCAAGAGTTTGAGAGCAGCCTGACCAACACGGTGAAAGCCCATCTCCACGAAAAATACAAAAAATAGCTGGGTGTGGTGGAGCGTGCCTACAGTCCCAACTACTCAGGAGGCTGAGGCAGGAGAATCATTTGAACCTGGAAGGCAGAGGTTGCGGTGAGTTGAGATCAAGTCACTGCACTCCAGCCTGGGTGACAGAGTGAGACTCCGTCTCAAAAAAGAAAAATCGAGGCCGGGTGCGGTGGCTCAAGCTTGTAATCCCAGCACTTTGGGAGGCCGAGGCGGGCGGATCACGAGGTCGAGAGATCTAGACCATCCTGGTCAACATGGTGAAACCCCGTCTCTACTAAAAATACAAAAAATTAGCTGGGCATGGTGGTGCGTGCCTGTAATCCCAGCTACTCAGGAGGCTGAGGCAGGAGAATTGCCTGAACCCAGGAGGCGGAGGTTGCGGTGAGCCGAGATCGCGCCATTGCACTCCAGCCTGGGTAACAAGAGCAAAACTCCGTCTCAAAAAAAAAAAAAAAAAAATCATTTTTATTAATGAGCACTTAGAATTGCTGTATATTGTGAGTGGAGAACCTTCTGCAATTGAAAGCTAAGAATATAATTAAAATCCATGATTAACTAGGAACGCAAACATGAGTCCAATCAGCTGATTCTGTAAAACGTTCTGGTGGGGTCTTCATTATGTGACTGGCTTTTTTCTTTTACCTTAAATCCTGCTAGTCTGCGCACGCTTCATGGGGAGCAACTATAAACTACCGACAGTGGGGCCCTTGTGCCCAGCAGAGCAGGCGCTTGGTATTTCTTGGCTGAATGAACGTTGATAGATTTTAACCATTTCCCCACGTCTCCTCCCTTCAAATGCTTGCAGCCTATAGTTGAGGGAGCAGCCAGAACAGCTGGTCAGCAGGTGGGACGGGATGGAAGGGTGTGGCCCACAACACTCACTAGAGCACCATCCACCAGGAGGCAGGGGTGGCTCAGCCTCGCCCTCAGCCATCCATAAGGAAGGCTGACCCGCTGATCACTGCGGAGCATGCACAAGAGGAAAATACTCTGGGGAGGAATGAAGATGCTGTGGCACACAGTTCAGAAGGGATCTATGTTAAAAGGCAAAAAAATAGTCCAGGTGCAGTGGCTTACCCCTGTAATCCCAGCACTCTGGGAGGCCGAGGCAGGCGGATCACCTGAGGTAGAGAGTTCGAGACCAGCCTGACCAACATGGAGAAACACCGTCTCTACTAAAATTACAAAGATCGGCTGGGTGTGGTGGCACAAGCCTGTAGTCCCAGCTACTCGGGAGGCTGAGGCAGGAGAATCACTTGAACCTAGGAGGTGGAGGTTGCAATGAGCTGAGATCACACCATTGCACTCCAGCCTGAGCAACAAAAGCAAGACTCCACCTTAACAACAACAACAACAACAACAACACAAAAAACTACAAGCATGGGGGAGCCTGAAAGAGAATCTAACAAGACTCCGGCAAGGCAAACCCAGCTGGCAACCGGGAGAAAATGCCAGTGGCACCCAGACCCCAAACTCGACCAGCTGCCTCCCAATCAGCTGGCCTTTCAGAGCAGGAACCTCCAGCCTCCCTTCAGGAAAAATAATTCTGGATTTAGAAGTCTATTCCTTTGTTGTCTACTCCCTCCTATTCTGCTCCGATTTCCTAACCAGACATACAGTTACAATTTTTACTTAAAAAATGCCAACAGAATAGAGCTATTTTTGTTTGTTTTTGAGATGGACTGTCAATCTGTTTGAGTGCAGTGGCTAGATCTCGGCTCACTGCAACCTCCGCCTCCCGGGTTCAAGCAATTCTCCTGCCTCAGCCTCCTAAGTAGCTGGGATTACAGGTATGCACCACCATGCCTGGCTAAATTTTTTTATTTTTAGTAGAGACAGGGTTTCCTCATGTTGGCCAGGCTGGTCTCAAAACTCCTGACCTCATGATCCCCCGCCTTGGCCTCCCAAGTGCTGGGATTACAGGTATGAGCCACCGAACCGGGCCTTGTTTCTGTTTTTGACTTTTTTTAAAAACAACAACAACAGAAAAAACAATGCTGGTAGCAAAAAAAAAAAAAAAAAAAAAAAAAAAATCAGCAAACAGAAATCTTTGTCATACAATCTGCCAGGAGCTGCATGGTTTCCCTGTTAATCAGAAGTCTGAAATACTCCTTGCACATGTATGGAACAAAGAGCCTTCTGTGGCTTACTCCTCTGCTGGAGACGGAAGCCACAGCGTGTGCCTGAGGCACAAAGGCTTGGAAGCAGCCACTTCCCCACGCTGGAAGCAGACTGAAGGGCTTGTCAGAAAACAGCTCTCAAGCTTTGTCCTCTTAGGAGCAAAGAATCGAAGCAGGGGAGCACTGCTGCCCCAAGGCAAGGCTTCTCTGCAGCCCTAATGCAATTCTGTTTCCTTTAAAGAGCAGCATGAGTGTGGGCAAGCCTAGATCCTCCACCTGCAGCTCCCAAATATGCTCCTTACACAGTGGCCTTCGCCTGGGCAGGTTTTTTTGGAAGATGGTCCTATTAAGCATTGTAACTCCAGTATTTGTGCAGAGCAAATGCTGTACCTAATGCCACTTGGAGCTCTGATGAGGGCTCTGCCAAAGCTACGGGATGGCATCACGGAAGCTGAGGCTTGCAGGCAGGTGTGGCTTCCTGTCCATTATTAAGATTAAATAAAAACAAGGAAGGCCGGGGCACAGTGGCTCATCCCTGTAATCACAGCACTTTGGGAGGCTGAGTCAGGCAGATCCTGAGGTCAGGAGTTCCAGACCAGCCTGGCCAACACGGAGAAACCCTGTCTCTAGTAAAAATACAAAAATTGGCTGGGTGTGGTGGCATGCCCCTGTAATCCCACTACTCGGGAGGCTGAGGCAGGAGAATCGCTTGAACCCAGGAGGTGAAGGCTGCAGTGAGCAGAGGTCTCGCCACTGCACTCCAGCCTGGGTGACAGTGTAAGACTGTCTCAAAACAAAACAAAACAAAAACAAGGAAAGACATTAGATGTCCTGTTGTCACTGACCTGAGACAGCCCTCGGGAGCCCTGCTGAACTTCTCATAGCCACATCCAGCTTTTTTTGGGTGAATATGAGCAGGTAAAAAACTCAGTGCTTACAAACACCACCCACACACAAAGTTGGGGAGAGAGACTCAATTTTATTTTCCTTTTGAAGTCCAAATTAGGGCCAGGCGCAGTGGCTCACGCCTGTAATCCCAGCACTTTGGGAGGCCAAGGCAGGTGGATCACTTCAGGTCAGGAGTTCGAAAATAGCCTGACCAACATGGCAAAACCCTGTCTCCAAAAATAATAATAGTAATAATAAAGTCCAAATTAAAGTATTTAAAATATTGGGAATTTTAACAAACATGCATTTTTGTGGGAAAAGTGGTATAAAACACATCACTGAGATAAGCTTTATTTTGTAAATATTTAAAAGCCCACAGAAATACTTTATTTCAATATAGCTATTATAATTATATTAACCTAATTTTAAAAAAGCCTATTTTGGGGTTAGAATATTTTTTTTTTTTTTTTTTTTGAGATGGAGTCTTGCTCTGTCACTCAGGCTGGAGTGCAGTGGTACAATCTCAGCTTACTGTAACCTCCACCACCTGGGTTCAAGCGATTCTCCCACTTCAGCCTCCCAAGTAGCTGGGATTACAGGCACCCTCCATTATTATTGTGGAGAGGAGGTTTCACCATGTTGGCCAGGCTAGTCTCGAATTGACCTCAGGTGATCCGCCTACCTCGGTCACCCAAAATGCTGAGATTACAGGCGTGAGCCACCTCGCTTGGCCTTTTTTTGTTTTTTTTTGCTTTTTTTTTTTTTTTTTTTGAGACAGAGTTTCACTCTTGTTACCCAGGCTGGAGTGCAATGGCACGATCTCGGCTCACCGCAACCTCCGCCTCCTGGGTTCAGGCAATTCTCCTGCCTCAGCCTCCTGAGTAGCTGGAATTACAGGCACGCGCCACCACACCCAGCTAGTTTTTTGTATTTTTAGTAGAGACGGGGTTTCACCATGTTGACCAGGATGGTCTCGATCTCTCAACCTCATGATCCACCCGCCTCGGCCTCCCAAAGTGCTGGGATTACAGGCTTGAGCCACCGCGCCCGGCCGTTTTTTTTTTTTTTTTTTTTTTTTTTGAGACAGGTTCTGGCTCTGTTGCCCAATGATGGGAACTTGGCTCACTGCAGTCTGGACCTCCCTGGCTCAATCAATCCTTGAAGCTCAGCCTCTAGAGCAGCTGGGACTACACGCATGTGCTACTATACACAGCTAATTTTCGCATTTTTTGGCGAGGCGGGGTTTCACCGTGTTGCCCAAACTGGTTTCGAACTCCCGAGCTCAACTGATTTGCTTGCCTCGGCCTCCCAAATAGGTGGGATTACATGAGGTGAGGAGTTGTGAGCCACCATGCCTGGCCATTTAATCTTCATGTTTAAGGAAAGAGGAGAATAAGTGCTGCTGTTTCTTGTTAATTTGCTTACAGCATTGAAGAATCAACTACCACAGCTGACACCAAGAATCAAGTCAAACGTTTTGGCGTGCAATAAAATGGCACTTGCAGCCGGGCGCGGTGGCTCAAGCCTGTAATCCCAGCACTTTGGGAGGCTGAGGCGGGTGAATCACGAGGTCGAGAGATCGAGACCATCCTGGTCAACATGGTGAAACCCCGTCTCTACTAAAAATACAAAAAATTAGCTGGGCATGGTGGCGCGTGCCTGTAATCCCAGCTACTCAGGAGGCTGAGGCAGGGGAATTGCCTGAACCCAGGAGGCGGAGGTTGCGGTGAGCCGAGATCGCGCCATTGCACTCCAGCCTGGGTAACAGGAGCGAAACTCCGTCTCAAAAAAAAAAAAAAAAAAAAAATGGCACTTGCTTTCATGCCCTCACACCGGATCGCATTCAGGGTGCAGCCGGTGAGGACCCACCAGCTGATGACTCACAGGGAGGGAGGTCTGACCCAGCATACAGACACTTGGCAGCCAGCTTCCAAATCATTCCCGTCAGCAAGCTTTTTGATTCCGTAAAGGTTTATTAACATTTTTATTTTATTTATTGATTTGATACGGAGTCTCGCTTGGTCTCCCAGGCTGGAGTGCAGTGGCGTGATCCCGGTCACTGCAACCTCTGCCTCCTGGGTTCAAGCGATTCTCATGCCTCAGCCTTAAGTAGCTGGGATTACGGGTGCCTGCCACCATGCCCGGCTAATTTTTTGTAGAGATGGGGTACTGCCATGTTGTCCAGCCTGCTCTCGAACTCCTGACCTCCAGTGATCCACCCGCCTAGGCCTCCCAAAGTGCTGGGATTAAAGGCGTGGGCCAGCGCGCCAGGCCAATATTTTTAAATAGCTCTGTTTTGAATTGGTGTAATTCGAAACACAGAAAACGGGCACCCAGTGCTTGGGCCTTAATGCCATGTCCATGACAACAAGCTGGCCTAGAGCCCACATCAGTGGGACCCACCCTGTCCCCAGACAGGCCATGGCCCCCTTAGGAAGATGTGGGCTTCTTGGGATCACTCCCGTTTTTCTCAGAGCCCCTGTGAAAGGAGCTCCTCTAACCATCTGCTCCCATGGAAACCTGGACTCGGGTTGGGTCACGGGGGACTCCTAGTTGCTCATCTTCTTTTGTTTCCGTTTGAGCTTGTTCCAAATCTTTTCCAGAGCCACTTTTCCCATGCAGAAAGTGATGGCAAAGTTGCGCTTGTACCAGTCTCTGTAGAAAAACAGGATGCACAGGTGATACGGCAGCAGGAACTGGGGCTCGGTGCCCTGGCCCAGGGGCAGCTCTCAGCCAATGTGAGTTCACCTGACCAGGCCTCTGCCCTCACCACCGCCTCTCCCTTTCCCCGCCCTTGTTAAAGCCAAACTATCCAGAGAGGCCTGCTTCTTTTCAGGCTGAGAGTAAGGCCCACTGGCAATGCCTGGAGCCCTCCCCAACCCAACCTTCTGTTTCTGGAGGCTGCTGCCATCCTCCTTTGGTGTTTTTTTTTGAGAGGGTGTCTTGCTCAGTTGCCCAGGCTGGAGTGCAGTGGCATAATCTTGGCTCACTGCAACCTCCGCCTCCTGGGTTCAAGTAATTCTCCTGCCTCGGCCTCCTAAGTACTCCTTTGATTTTTGCTAAAAGATCCAAGAGAGCCCTTGGAAACCCCAGGCCTCCTGGGCTGGCCACATTCCAGGAGTGTGATGGGGCCACAACCATTCTGGAGGCTTTGCATGGCAGGACAGAAAGCTCCTTTCCACCTGCAGACCACCTTTACGCCTCCACCTACTTAACCAATGCTGTCATGAGGAGCAGTGCCCAAAGGAAGTGCTTCTAAGGAAAGAAAACCGGTGGCCCATGGGGATTACAGTTCTTAAAGGAAAAGCCATGTTCCATTTCACTAATACAGACAGACTGATTCTATGACATTCGGGTGAAAAGGCAAACCAAGCTTCTACTGTTGCCACCGGGAAGGCAGGGGCAGGAGGTGGGGATGGGGACTGGACTCCTCTAAAGCCTGATCTTGGGTAAGAGGGAAAACATGAAGCCTATCAGAGATTGTGCCTAGTGTAAACAAGCTATGTGTCCAAAGACCAGGGAAAGATGATACTTGCTTATTTAAATGACTTAACTAATTCCAAGTAATACATGACGACCTTAGAAATGGAATCCACGTATTTCAGGACTAATCTTTAGGTCAGACTGTCCCTTACTGAGCCCATTTAGCTTTTGACCATATCGACATTCTTTCTCTCTCTCTCTTTTTTTTAGACAGGGTCTCACTCTGTGGCCCAGGCTGGAGTGCAGTAGTGGGATCTCAGCTCACTGCAACCTCTACCTCCTGGGCTCAAGGGATTCTCCTGCCTCAGCCTCCTGTAGCTGGGACTACAAGTGCATGCTACCACGCCCAGCTAATTTTTGTATTTTTTGTAGAGACAGGGTTTTGCCATGTTGTCCAGGCTGGTCTCAAACTCCTGGGCTCAAGCAGTCCATCCACTTTGGCCTCCCAAAGTGCTGGGATTACAGGTATGAGCCACCCTGCCTGACCCATATTGACATTTTTCAGGTCTGGCTTCACCTGCCCATCAGACTCTGTAACTGTTTTTATATATATTGTTTTATTTTATTTTATTTTTGAGACAGGGTCTCACTCTGTCATCTAGGCTGGAATGAGTGGAGGGGTCTCAGCTCACTGTACCCTCAACCTCCCAGGCTCAAGTGGTCCTCCTAGCTCAGCCTTCCAAGTAGCTGAAACTACAGGCACACGCCACCATGCCTGGCTATTTGGAGAGACAAGGTTTCACTATGTTGCCCAGGGTGGTCTTGAACTCTTAGCCTCAAATGATCCACCCACTTTGGCCTCCCAAAGTCATGGATTACAGGTGTGAGCCACTGCATCCAACCTACAAATATTTTAAAGCAAATCTCAGATACCATGTCCTATTATTTCACCTGTAAATATAAGCCATTACATATCTGTAACCAGCTAAAACATTTTTTAAAAAAGCACAGAATCACAACATTTAAATTCTGTGCAAAATGTACAATAATTTATTAACACAAACTAATATGGAGTTACTGTTCAATTTTCTCTATTTGTCCAAAATATCATTTTACAGGTGGGTATCTGAATCAGGAGCCCAACGAGGTCTAGATATTGCAAGCCCCCACCTTCCTTTTTAACTTTTAGAATTCTAGTTACGTGTTGAAGAAACTGGACCATTTGTTTGAGGAATTTCCAACATTTGGGTTTAGTTGATTCTACCTTAAGCTCTCATTTCAGTCTTTTTTTTTTTTTTGACAGAGTCTTGCTCTGTGGCCCAGGCTAGAGTACAGTGGTGCAATCTCAGCTCACTGCAACCTCTGCCTCCTGGGTTCAAGTGATTCTCCTCCCTCTGCCTGCCGAGTAGCTGGGACTACAGGTGTGTGCCACCATGCCCAGTTAATTGTTTTTTTTTTTGAGACGGAGTTTCGCTCTTATTACCCAGGCTGGAGTGCAATGGCGTGATCTCGGCTCACCGCAACCTCCGCCTCCTGGGTTCAGGCAATTCTCCTGCCTCAGCCTCCTGAGTAGCTGGGATTATAGGCACGCACCACCATGCCCAGCTAATTTTTTGTATTTTTAGTAGAGACGGGGTTTCACCATGTTGACCAGGATGTTCTCGATCTCTTGACCTTGTGATCCACCCACCTCGGCCTCCCAAAGTGCTGGGATTACAGGCTTGAGCCACCGCGCCCGGCCCCTAATTGTTTGTATTTTTAGTAGAGACGGGTTTTCATCACATTAGCCAGGATGATCTTGATCTCCTGACCTCATGATCTGCCTGCCTCAACCTCCCAAAGTGCTAGGATTACAGGCATGAGCCACAATGCCCGGCCTAAAAAAACTAGTATCTTTTTAAGCCACTGCAGTCACTTCAAAAATAAAGTTGATAAAGTCTTGCAACTTCTTATTTATTTATTTATTTAATTTATTTATTTTTTTTTTTGAGACGGAGTTTCGCTCTTGTTACCCAGGCTGGAGTGCAATGGCGCAATCTTGGCTCACTGCAACCTCCGCCTCCTGGGTTCAGGCAATTCTCCTGCCTCAGCCTCCTGAGTAGCTGGGATTACAGGCACGTGCCACCATGCCCAGCTAATTTTTTGTATTTTTAGTAGAGACGGGGTTTCACCATGTTGACCAGGATGGTCTCGATCTCTCGCCCTCGTGATCCATCCGCCTCGGCCTCCCAAAGTGCTGGGATTACAGGCTTGAGCCACTGCGCCCAGCGCTATTTTTTATTTTTTATTTATTTATTTATTTATTTATTTATTTATTTTTTGAGACGGAGTTTCGCTCTTGTTACCCAGGCTGGAGTGCAATGGCACGATCTCAGCTCACCGCAACCTCCGCCTCCCGGGTTCAGGCAATTCTCCTGCCTCAGCCTCCTGAGTAGCTGGGATTACAGGCACGTGCCACCATGCCCAGCTAATTTTTTGTATTTTTAGTAGAGACGGGGTTTCACCATGTCGACCAGGTTGGTCTCCATCTCTCGACCTTGTGATCCACCCGCCTCGGCCTCCCAAAGTGCTGGGATTACAGGCTTGAGCCACCGCGCCCGGCCCCTAATTGTTTGTATTTTTAGTAGAGACGGGTTTTCATCACATTAGCCAGGATGATCTTGATCTCCTGACCTCATGATCTGCCTGCCTCAACCTCCCAAAGTGCTAGGATTACAGGCATGAGCCACAATGCCCGGCCTAAAAAAACTAGTATCTTTTTAAGCCACTGCAGTCACTTCAAAAATAAAGTTGATAAAGTCTTGCAACTTCTTATTTATTTATTTATTTAATTAATTTATTTATTTTTTTGAGACGGAGTTTTGCTCTTGTTACCCAGGCTGGAGTGCAATGGTGCGATCTCGGCTCACCGCAACCTCCGCCTCCTGGGTTCAGGCAATTCTCCTGCCTCAGCCTCCTGAGTAGCTGCAATTACAGGCACGCGCCACCATGCCCAGCTAATTTTTTGTATTTTTAGTAGAGACGGGGTTTCACCATGTTGACCAGGATGGTCTCAATCTCTTGACCTCGTGATTCACCCGCCTCGGCCTCCCAAAGTGCTGGGATTACAGGCTTGAGCCACCGTGCCCGGCATAAGTCTTGCAACTTCTACCCCTGATATAAATGTGAATGGAATGTTGTTAAATTCAGGTAAGAAAATACTCCTACTGGCCAGGCGCAGTGGCTCATGCCTATAATCCCACCACTTTGGGAGGCTGAGGCGGGTGGATCACAAAGTCAAGAGATCGAGACCATTCTGGTCAATAAGGTGAAACCCCATCTCTACTAAAAATACAAAAATTAGCTGGGCATGGTGGTGTGCGCCTATAGTCCCAGCTACTCGGGAGGCGAGGCAGGAGAATTGCTTGAACCCAGGAGGTGGAGGTTGCAGTGAGCTGAGATTGCACTCCAGCCTGGGTAACAAGAGTGAAACTCTGTCTCAAAAAAAAAAAAAAAAAAAAAGAAAAGACAAAAAAAAACAAAACAAAACAAAAAGAAAACACTCTTACCTAATCTGGATGTGCTATTCAAATTTTCAGGAAAAGAGTAAATACCTACCTATTATAATACATGTGCTTCTGAAAATTTTTACTCAAAAATTCCTTGTAAAAGTCCGCCATTTCTTCTGCATTCAGTGTTGTTTTCTGACCTGAAAGTTAATTTCAGCTTAAACATTAAGACTTAAGGAAAAAGGATAAACAAAAAAATTATTAGAGCTAGTAAATGAGTTCAGCAAGCTTGCAGGATATATACAGGACCAATATACAAACATCAATTCTATTTCTATATACTAGTAATGAATAGTCTGAAAATGAAATTAAGAAAGCAATTCTACTTATGATAGCATCAAAAATAATAAAAGATTAGGAATAGGCTGGGCGTGATGCCTGTAATCCCAGCACTTTGCTAAGGTGAGAGGGCAGATCATGAGGTCAAGAGATCCAGACCATCCTGACCAACATGGTGAAACCCCATGTCTACTAAAAATACAAAAATTAGCTGGGTGTGGTGGCATGTGCCTGTAGTCCCAGCTACTTGGGAGGCTGAGGCAGGGGAATGGCTTGAACCCGGGAGATGGAGGCTGCAATGAGCCAAGATGGTGCCACTGCACTCCAGCCTCCAGCCTGGTGACAGAATGGGACTCCATCTCAAAAAAAAAAAAAAAAAAAAAAAAAATTGCCGGGCGTGGTGGCTCAAGCCTGTAATCCCAGCACTTTGGGAGGCCGAGGCGGGTGGATCACGAGGTCGAGAGATCGAGACCATCCTGGTCAACATGGTGAAACCCTGTCTCTACTAAAAATACAAAAAATTAGCTGGGCATGGTGGCGCACGCCTGTAATCCCAGCTACTTAGGAGGCCGAGGCAGGAGAATTGCCTGAGCCCAGGAGGCAGAGGTTGCGGTGAGCCGAGACCGCACCATTGCACTCCAGCCTGGGTAACAAGAGCGAAACTCGGTCTCAAAAAAAAAAAAAAAAAAAAAAAATACAAAGTAGGCCAGAAGTGGTGACTCATGTCTATAATCCCAGCACTTTGGGAGGCCAAGGCAGAGGATTGCTTAAGCTCAGGAGTTTGAGAACAGCCTGGGCAACATGATGAAACCCAGGTCTATACCACCTGGGTATTTAAAAAAAAAAAAAAAAAAAAAAAAAAAATATATATATATATATATATATAAATATACATATTTTAATATATTAAAAAAAATAGGTGGGCATGGTGGTATAGACTTGTGGTCCCAACTACTCAAAAGGCTGAGCTGGGAGGACTGCTTGAGCCTGGGGGAGGGTAAAGGTTTCAGTGAACCAAAATCCTGCCACTGTATTCCAGCCTGGTGATAGAGTGAGACCCTGACTCAAAAACAAAACAAAACAAAGCAAAACACAAAATATAGTGGAAAGAAAGAAATGAAAGAAGACCTTTTTTTTTTTTTTTTTTTTTTTTTGAGATGGAGTTTTGCTCTTGTTACCCATGTTGGAGTGCAATGGCGTGATCTCGGCTCACTGCAACCTCCGCCTCCTGGGTTCAGGCAATTCTCCTGCCTCAGCCTCCTGAGTGGCTGGGATTACAGGCACGTGCCACCATGCCCAGCTAATGTTTTTGTATTTTTAGTAGAGACGGGGTTTCACCATGTTGACCAGGATGGTCTCGATCTCTTGACCTTGTGATCCACCCCCCTCGGCCTCCCAAAGTGCTGGGATTACAGGTTTGAGCCACCGCGCCCGGCCAAGAAGACCTTTTCAATAAATGGGAAGATATACTGTGTTCATGATTTGGAAGACTTAATACTGTTAAGATAGCAATACTCCCTAAATTGATATACAGATTCAGAACAATCTGTATCAAAATCCCAGCTGGGTTTTTTTTTCCTTTTTTTGCAGAAACTGACAATCTCAAATTCAATATGGAAATGTAAAGAACCCCAATGGCTAGAACAACCTTGATCAAAGATGAACAAAGTTGGAAGGTTCACACTTCTCAGTTTCAAAACTTACTACAAAACAACAGTAATCAAAGCAGTATGGTGCTGGCATAAGGACAGGCATGCAGATCAATGCAATCAAACTTTGAGTCTAGAAGTAAACCCAAATATTTGTGGGCAAGTGATTTTCACTGAGGGTGCCAAGACAATTCAATGAGGGAGGGAATAGTCTTTTTAACAAATGGTGCTGGGACAACTAACTGGATAACCACATGCAAAGGAGTAAGTTGAACCCCTACCTAACACCATAAAACAAGAGTTAACTCAAGGTCAATAAAAAAATCTAAACATAAGGGCTAAAACTATAAAAGAAAAACTCTTCAAGAAAACAGATGCAACTCTTCATCACCTCAAATTAAGTAGTATTTGTTAGATATGACACCTAAAACACAAGCAAAAAAAATAAACTTGATTTCATCAAAATTAAAAACTTTTGTGCTTCAAAGGACACTATCAAGAAAATTAAAAGGATTAGCTAGGCTTGGGGGTGCATGCCTATAATCTCAGCTACTTGGGCGGCTGAGGTGAGAGGATCGCTTGGGACCAGGAGTTCAAGACTAGCCTGGGCAACATAACAAGACCTGATCTCTCCAAAAAATAAAAAAATTAGCCAGGTAGGGTGGTGTGTGACTGTAGTCCTAGCTACTCAGGAGGCTGGGGAAGGAAGGTCACTGGAGCCAAGGTTGCAGTGAGCCATGTTCATACCACTGCACTCTAGCCTGGGCAACAGAGCCAGACCCTGTCTCCTTGGGGGGCGGTAAAAAAAAAAAAGGGCCGGCCATGGTGACTCACACCTGTAATCCCAGGACTGACAGGCCGAGGCGGGTGGATCACGAGGTCAGGAGATTGAGACCATCCTGGCGACAGCGTGAGACTCTGTCTCAAGAAAAAATGAAAAATCTATATGGGTTTTTATCATTATAGAATGGGAGAAAAACATTTGTAATCATCCATCTAATAAGGGTCTAGTATCGAGAATATGTAAAGAACTCTTTGATTTCAGCAACAAAAAGATAAATCATCCAATTTTATTTATTTTTATTTATTCATTTTTTTTGAGACGGACTTTCGACTTGTCCCCCAGGCTGGACTGCAGTGGTGCAATCTCGGCTCACTGCAACCTCCGCCTCCCAGGTTCAAGCAATTCTCCTGTCTCGGCCTCCTGAGTAGCTGAGATTACAGGCATGTGTCAACACGCCTGACTAATTTTTGTATTTTTTTTTTTTTTTTGAGACGGAGTTTCGCTCGTTACCCAGGCTGGAGTGCAACAGCGCGATCTCGGCTCACTGCAACCTCCGCCTCCTGGGTTCAGGCGATTCTCCTGCCTCAGCCTCCTGAGTAGCTGGGATTACAGGCACGCGCCACCATGCCCGGCTAATTTTTTGTATTTTTATTAGAGACGAGGTTTCACCATGTTGACCAGGATGGTCTTGATCTCTTGACCTCGTGATCCACCCGCCTTGGCCTCCCAAAGTGCTGGGATTACAGGCGTGAGCCACCGCGCCTGGCCTAATTTTTGTATTTTTAGTAGAGACGGGGTTTCACCATATTGGTCAGGCTGGTCTCAAACTCTTGACCTCATGATCCTCTTGCCTTGGCCTCCCAAAGTGCCGAGATTACAGCTGTGAGCCACCTTGCCTGGTCAAATCATCTAATTTTAAAATAGGCAAAGGATTTAAACAGGAATTTCTCCAAAGAAGATAAAGGAATACCCAATAAGCACATGGGAAGATATGCAACACCAGGAAGAAAGCAAAGCACCTCTCTGAATGTTGTAAGCCATTCTAGCAAATTATCAATCCTGTGGAGGGAGTCACAGTCTGATTTATAGCCTGTCAGTCAGAGGGACAAGTGGCCCAGGACTTGCAGCTGGCAAAGGATTTAAACAGGAATTTCTCCAAAGAGAAAGACTGCCTCAGTGGAGGCCCTCTTGTGGGACTGGGTCTCTAACCTGTGGCATCAGACACCAGCTCCAAGTAGACAGTGTCACAACTGAACTGAATTGTTGGACACCTAGCTGGTGTAGAAGAGTTGGAGAAGTGGGATTAGAGAAGATACCAGGTATTTGATGTCAGGAGGAAAAAAGGCTCTTTTTTTTTTTCTTGAGATGGAGTCTCACTCTGTCACCCAGGCTGGAGTGCAGTGGTGTGATCTTGGCTCACTGCAACCTCTGCTTCCTGGGTTCAAGCAATTCTCCTGCCTCAGTCTCCCAAGTAGCTGGGATTACAGGTGACTGCTACCATGCCTGGCTAATTTTTGTATTTTCAGTAGAGACAGGATTTCACCATGTTGGTCAGGCTGGTCTCGAACTCCTTACCTCAGGTTATCCACCCACCTCAGCCTCCCAAAGTGCTGGGATTACAGGAGTGAGCCACTGCACCCAGCGATTTTTTTTTTTTTTGAGACCGAGTCTTGCTGTCTTCTAGGCTGGAGTGCAGTGGTGCGATCTCAGCTCTCTGCAACTTCCACTTCCTGGGTTCCAGAGATGCTCCAGTCTCAGCTTCCCAAGTAGCAGGGATTACAGGTGCCCACCACCATGCCCAGCTAATTTTTTGTATTTTAGTAGAGATGAGATTTTGCCACGTTGGCCAAACTGGTCTTGAACTCCTGACTTCAAGTGATCTGCCCACCTCGGCCTCTCAAAGAGCTGAGATTACAAGGCATGAGCCACTGCGCCTGGCTAAAAAGATGTTTAACTCAGCAATTCAATCTGTAGGTATATACATGATTATTCACAGTAGCATAATTCCTAATAGTCAAAGAGGAGAAATAATCCAAATATTCATCAACTAATTAGATAAAACATGGTATATCATGGTATAGTAGAATATTATTAGGCCATTAAAAAGTCTCCAAAGTACTAACACATGATGCAACATATATGAACCTTGAAAACATGATGAAGTGAAAAAAGGCAGACACAAAACACCACATACTGTATGTTTCCATTTATCTGGAAATGTCCAGAATAGGCAAATCCAGAGATAGAAAGTGGGCTGCCAGGTTAGGGGAGCCAGGAATTGAGACTGGCTGCTAATGGGCATGGGGTTTCTTTTTGAGGTTATGAAAATGTTCAGAATTAGATAGTAATGATAGTTGTACAATCTCGTGAATATAAAAGCCACTGAATTACACAGTTTAAAAGCGTAAATTTAGGCTGAGCATGACAAGGAGGCTCCGTATAAAAAAAAAAAAAAAAAAAGCAGGGTGAATTTTATCTAAATATCACAGCGTAACTCAGTTTCTTCACAGGTGCCTACAGACCCAGGCAGCTATCTACACCATTCACACTGAGTGATGTGTTTCGTCGCACACACTCCAGTACTTCCTGCAGAGTCTAGGGGAACTGTGAGCACTGCTACACGGGAATGGGATGTATCCTAACTCGAACGCATCCTGGGTTACCAGCCTGCCCATTCCTGGGACAGGTCCTGGCCTGACAGCTCCATCCCTGGACGCTGGAGCTCTGTTAACATACGGGACCCCAGGGCCTGTCTTTGTAGCGCTCCCAGTGCAGTGACACTCTCAGGGCTCACCCACATGCACGAGACCTAGAAAGGCCACAGGACAGGACCCACAGCCTGTTACAGGGAGCAGCAGGGCTCCCCTGAAGTAGGTTCCCTAGAGCAGCCCAGGGGCCAGTCTCATGCTCCCAGCTATGGCTCAGGGACTAGGGAATGAAACCACATCCAGGGTGGTGGGTGCAGGAGGAGCACTCTGGCTTAGAAGCCCCAGTCCCTGAACAGGAGCTGAGGTCTCTTGTAAGAGCGCTAGGCTCTGCCTCAGGGCACCTGCATCTCCAGCACTTCCCACGCAGAGATGCAGGGGCCATGTTCAGCCCCTACCCAGGGTGCTCTCTACTTCCTTCCCTGCAGGCGCCACCTCCACCTCCAGCAGAGCGCAGGCCACCTGGTGGCTTAGCTGATGCTGCTGCTCCAGCCCACAGGGGAGCTGGAAAGGCGGCCACGGGCATGAGTACACAAAGGGGAAGGGTGTCTTGCAAATCCTTTATTCACACAGACAGAAACGAACAGACAGCATGGCACAAGCATGGCTGTCCTCTAGCCACACAACAGAGGACAAGAGCCAGGCCTCTGGCCGCTCAGCCAGGCCTAGTGCCACGGGAATGAAGAGCAGTTTAACTCTACAGCCCCCTGCTCTGTTTTTCACCTCAGTTCTGCCATTTCCTATGTACTCTGGGGCTACTTAGTTTTCTTCTGTGCCTCAGTTTACTCAACTGTGTAAGGGAGATGGCGGTAGCATCTCCATCCGTGGTTTTGCGTTCCATGGTTTCAGTTGCCCGAAGTCAAGTGGGGTCTGAAAATATTAAATGGAAAATTCCAGAAACGAACAAGTCATAGGTTTTGAACTGCACGCTGTTCTGAGTAGCGTGATGAAATCTCCCAATGTCCTGCTCCAACCTGCCCAGGAGGTGACACCTCTCTTTGTCCAGCACATTCATGGTGTAGACGCTCCCCACCTGTCAGCCAAGCTGGAGTACAATGGCGTGATCTCAGCTCACTGCAACCTCCGCCTCCTGGGTTCAAATGATTCTCCTGCCCTAGCCTCCTGAATAGCTGGCATTACAGGTGCCTGGTACCACACCCAACTATTTCACCATGTTGGCCAGCCTGATCTCGAACTCCTGACCTCACGTGATCCACCTGGCCTCCCAAAGTGATTAGAGGCGTGAGCCACTGTGGCTGGCCATTATGCTGTACTTCTCCATTTTTCTGATTTTTGGCTGGGCGTGGTGGCTCACACCTGTAATCCTAGCACTTTGGGAGGCTGAGGCGGGAGGATCATCTGAGGTCAGGAGTATTTATGTATCCTGCATATTTACGAGGCATGCACTCAGTTTTCAGTAAGTGTGGTGAATTCGGGGTTCTGCCTCTTTCCCTGGACTTAGCAGTATGCCTGGTAACAAGCCGCAGTGCTGCAGTGTGGACGGGCCCCCGCTCAGCAGACATTATGGTGCTTCTGCTGCCTGCTGAGCCTCAGCCTGGGGGTGTTTGAGCCAAGTGCAAGGAGACCTGTCCTGACCTGATGCCTGTGTCAGTGGTCAGGTGGCAGCAACTGCTGCCCCTGCCTGCGGGGTGCTCCCGTGGTCACCCTAACAGCAGCGACCACAAGCAAGCCCTTCTGTGTCAGTCCCCCCTGCCCTGCCACACCGATGGGGTGCTGCCTGGGCTCAAGTGATCCGCCCCGAAAGTAGTGGGATTACAGGTGTGCGCCACCGCGCCTGGCTCTCCACATGAATTCTTACACTTGGTTCACGACCATCATTTTCCTGCTTCCTGGCATATGTATAGTATGTGTAGCTAAACTCTTCTAGAAAAGGGGCTGAGGATTTTATACTGCCATGCACCATTGATGTAACTCCACCAGCACTGAGTCCGAAGACTGAAAACATTCCCCCATCTTGATGGTACACTCAAACTAAACCATCTTGATGGCACCTTCCCCCCACCGCATAGACACTCTGGGCATTAACTACATTAGAGGAATCCTCCCACAATACTGCCTGCCTTACAAATGAGATTCAATTTTGAGACCGGCAGAACTGAAATCACAGTATTCTGCTGTTTGTACTTCAAATTAAATCACGCATTTTTCTGCACTGCTGCAGAATATCCCAGTGAAAGCCAGTGAGTGCGTAGGCCACCGCAGCCTTATCTGTCAGCTAGTGCTGGGCATTTTGACTCTTTCCATTCTTCTGCAATGAAAGTACAGCTCAACTCTTCCCATGTCTCACCACATTGTTTTTTTTTTTTTTTTTTTTTTTTGAGACAGGGTCTGGCTCTGTCACTCAGGCTGGAGTACAGTGACACAATCTTGGCTCACTGGAGCCTTCACCTCCTGAGCTCAAGCAATCCTCTGACTTCAACCTCCCGAGTAGCTGGGACTACAGACATGTACTGCCACACTTGGCTAATTATTTTTATATTTATTTATTTATCTATCTATTTATTTTGAGTCAGAATCTCCCACTGTCGCCCAGGCTGTGGTGCAGTGGCGCAATCTCGGCTCACTACAATCTCCACCTCTTGGGTTCAAGAAATTCTCTTGCCTCAGCCTCCGAAGTAGCTGGGACTACAGCCATGCACTGCCACGCCCAGCTAATTTTTTTGTATTTTTAGTAGAGACAGGGTTTCACCATGTTGGCCCTGATGGTTTTGATCTCCCGACCTCGTGATCCGCCCGCCTTGGCCTCCCAAACTGCTGGGATTACAGGCATGAGCCACCACGCCTGGCTATTATTTTTATTTTTAAATTTTTTATAGACACAGGGTTTCACCATGTTGCCCAGGCTGGTCTCAAACTCCTGGGCTCAAGTGAGCTGCCCACCTCAGCCTCCAAAGGTGGTGAAATTACAGGTGTGCGCCATCAAGCCTGGCTCTCTACATGAATTCTTACACATGGTTCACGACCATCATTTTCCTGCTTCCTGGTATACGTGTAGTATGTGTAGCTACATCCTTCTAGAAAAGGGGCTGAGGATTTTATACTGCCATGCACCATTGATGTAACTCCACCAGCGCTGAATCTCATGACTGAAAACATTCCCTTACAAATTCAGTAAGCATGAAATAATGACTTCTGATTAAATATGCACTGTGGGCCAGGCACAGTGGCTCACTCCTACAATCCCACCACTTTGGGAGCGGATCGCTTGAGGTCAAGAGTTTGAGACCAGCCTGGTCAACATGGCAAAACTTCATATCTACCAAAAACACACACACAAAAATTAACTGGGCATGGTGGTGGGTGCCTGTAATCCCAGCTACTTGGGAGGCTGAGGCAGTGACTGCAGTGGGCCAAGATTATGCAACTGAACTTCAGCCTGGACAGAGCGAGACTCCATCTCAAAAAAAATAAACAAATGTGTCTTGTAAAATTTAGAGTTTGAGCAATTTTTTCTTCTTGTAGTCACACCATTGTCTATAAATGTGTGTTACTTCTGTAAACCCGTGGCAGCTTTTCCTGAAGTCCAGATTGCCTGTGTCGTCTTTGCTGCCAGCACTTGCCCTTCCTCAAGTTTCCGGACAGTGATCCGGACAGTGATCCCTGCGTCTGCCCAGCCCTCTGATTCTTCGCCAGCAGGCCTGCTCTTCAGTCCCCCTCCACCCGTCTCCATGGCAGCAGCCAGGCTCTCTGCACAAGCCCCACCTCTGCCTCAGCTAATCCGGCACCTCCCAGCTGGGCTGGAGCCAGCCTGGAGAGGCAGCCTCCTCAGCTGGCCGTTTCCTTGAATTTAGGAGGGATAAACAAGGAGGCAGAGAAAGCCAGGTTGTAGCATGAGAAGGGTAAAGCAGTAGCCTAGGAGAAAAGTTTAAACACAAGGAGGAAGAAACTGCTCTGGTCCCAGCGACTGAGCACAGGCCATAACTGGGGCCAGCTCCACCCACCCCTGAGTACTGAGCCACCTCCACATCTGCTCAGCAAACTCTCCTGCCCAGAAAGTGGGATCAAAAGGAGTCTTAACTAACACAGACATTTTCTTTTTTTTTTTTTTTTTTTTTTTTGAGACAGAGTTTCGCTCTTGTTACCCAGGCTGGAGTGCAATGGCGCGATCTCGGCTCACCGCAACCTCCGCCTCCTGGGTTCAGGCAATTCTCCTGCCTCAGCCTCCTGAGTAGCTGGGATTACAGGCACGCACCACCATGCCCAGCTATTTTTTTTGTATTTTTAGTAGAGACGGGGTTTCACCATGTTGACCAAGATGGTCTCGATCTCTTGACCTTGTGATCCACCCGCCTCGGCCTCCCAAAGTGCTGGGATTACAGGCTTGAGCCACCGCGCCCGGCCAGACATTTTCAACTTTTATGTTCTTGACTATCTCTATCTTCACTCTCAAGCTCAGGAGGGTAGCATTTGTCCAGATAATGGAGAGTCTGTTATATCCTATTAGAAGCTCTACCCCTAGGAACCATGTATCTAACTCTTTAATACACAAATTTAAAAATTAATTTTTAATTTAATTTAATTTAATTTTTTTCTCATGTTGGACGTGTCTTCGACTTTGCAATAATCAACTTTTTTTTTTTTTTTTTTTTGAGACAGAGTGTCGCTCTTGTTACCCAGGCTGGAGTGCAATGGCATGATCTCGGCTCACCGCAACCTCCGCCTCCTGGGTTCAAGCAATTCTCCTGCCTCAGCCTCCTGAGTAGCTGGGACTACAGGCACGCGCCACCATGCCCAGCTAATTTTTTGTATTTTTAGTAGAGACGGGGTTTCACCACGTTGACCAGGATGGTCTCGATCTCTCGACCTTGTGATCCACCCGCCTCGGCCTCCCAAAGTGCTGGGATTACAGGCTTGAGCCAACGCGCCCGGCAATAATCAACTTTTAATAATTAACTTTTTGGCCAGGCATGGTGGCTCACACCTGTAATCCCAGCACTTTGGGAGGCCAAGGTGGGTGGATTGCTTGAGCTCAGGAGTTTGAGACCAGCCTGGGCAACATGGCAAAACTCCGTCTCTACAAAATACACAAAAATTAGCCAGGTGTGGTGGCATGCACCTCTGGTCCCAGCTACCCGGGAGGCTGAGGTGGGAGGATCACTTGAGCCCAGGAGGTCAAGTCTGCAGTGAGCCATGATGGTGCCACTATACTCCAGCCTGGTAGACAGAGTGAGACCTCTCTCAAAAAAAAAAAAATAAATAAATAATAATAATAATAATAATAATTAACATTTGATCCATTGGAATAGATTTGTATTTTAGGGAGAATTAATCTAAATTTGTTCTTTTGGACCAAAAGTAATTAGTTTCTCCAATCTCATGTATTCAACAAAGCTCCCCTTCTCTTGGCTCTTGGGGGCCTCTATCCTCACGCGTTGGTGCAACTGTGTACAAGATGTGTGCTCTGGCCCAAGGAGACATGCCAGCTGCTCCACTCCCATTGCAGGCACTGCGGCTTGCTGACTATTTCAACAGCTGCTGGAGCAGGCAGCTCCCTTCATGATTCCCTTCCTTAATACACCCTGTCTTATTACCAAATTTATTTTAAAATCTCATTTAAGGCCAGCCTTTCAATACTCAGTAAAGCCATCAGTAGGATTCTGGGATGTTAGGAAGAATCAAAACAACTTCTCCCATCTGTTAGGAGAGTGGCTGTTCTCCAAAGCACCTCCAAGGCATCAGCCGACCTAGTCCCACCTGACACAATGACAGACCTACGGACATGGCACATGCACGCCCACATGCCCACACGTGCACACACACACACGCGCGCACACACACACACACACACACACACACACACACACAGCACATCCTGTGCTGACAGTCATGGGGCGCGGTGAGGCCAGCAAGCACTTGCAATCTGACTCCTGAGGTGAGAATCCAGGCTACGCTACATTCTCACTGTGTGACTCTGGTGAAGCCTCAGGTTGCTCATCTATAAAATGGTAAAGATAACAGTACCTACTTCATTGGGTCCCTGTGGGAAACAAAACAGGTAATATATGCACAGGACTTGTGCAGTGCTCAACCCAGACTGTGAGCTTTCATTCTCATGCTTACTGTTAGGACACAGCACCTGCTCCAGCTCTGCCCTGCAAGAGCCCACCTCTCCAGGGCCCGGGCAGCAGCCAGCAAACAGCAGCAGAGGTCCCGGCATGGGGGTGCCTCGAGCTCCCAGCCCTTTCCTCTAAATGAATCAGGTGAGAAAAGGATGAGTAGGAATGGCACTTTAGCCCAATGACAGACTTGGCTTTTGGGGTGAATGATTTTGGATTTTCTATCAGAATTTGGCAGCAGACATCTGTCTAACAAACAGCATGAGATGTTATTTGGATCTAACACTGACGCCAAGAGAAAATAATGAAAGGCCCTTTTGAGCACTGAGCTGAGATCAGGAATCAGAAGAGAAGCCGGTTTGGAGAGGCAGAAGCTGCAAAGGCTGAGACCTCAGGACCGAAATCAAATGTCAGAGGCTAGTCATCCATCATAACCACCTAAAATCCTCAGAGGAGAGGGAGCTGAAGACTGGAGAGCCATACTTGTGAACTGTGAACCTGGAAAGGGAGGGTTCGAAGGCAGCCTCGGGCTGCAATGATGGCTTCGAAAGACCATGCGGGTGGACAGGGGTGTGCCAATCCCTGCCCCGAAGCAGGCCAAGAACTGCCCTGAACTTCCCCCTTCTCTCATCACCTTTCCTTCACCTTCTCAGGGACTTGCTCACACCCGAACAAAGAAAGCAAAAACACACAAACAAATGCACTAACCAGATTCAGTTCTCAGGGCCAGGCCTTTCATTTTTAGTCTTGAGTGAATAAATTCTTCTTTTTCCTTAAAAAAAAGAGAGATAAGTTCGTCAGTTTGCTCCTTTCTCCCTGTGGATGCCTCCGTGATCATGTCAAAGTCAGAGTCTCCCAAAGAGCCAGAACAGCTGAGGAAGCTCTTCATTGGAGGGTTGAGCTTTGAAACAACCGATGAGAGCCTGGGGTGCCATTTTGAGCAATGGGGACCGATCACGGACTGTGTGGTCACAAGAGATGCAAACACCAAGCGCTCCAGGGGCTTTGGGTTCGTCACGTATGCAGCTGTGGAGGAGGTGGATGCAGCCATGAGTGCAAGGCCACACAAGGGGGATGGAAGAGTTGTGGAACCAGAGAGAGCTGTCTCAAGAGAAGATTCTCGCGGCCGGGCGCGGTGGCTCAAGCCTGTAATCCCAGCACTTTGGGAGGCCGAGGCGGGTGGATCACGAGGTCGAAAGATCGAGACCATCCTGGTCAACATGGTGAAACCCCGTCTCTACTAAAAATACAAAAAAAACTAGCTGGGCGTGGTGGTGCATGCCTGTAATCCCAGCTACTTAGGAGGCTGAGGCAGGAGAATTGCCTGAGCCCAGGAGGCGGAGGTTGCGGTGAGCCGAGATCGCGCCATTGCACTCCAGCCTGGGTAACAAGAGTGAAACTCCGTCTCAAAAAAAAAAAAAGAGAGAAGATTCTCAAAGACCAGGTGCTCCCTTAACTGTGAAAAAAATATTCGTTGGTAGCATTAAAGACGACACTGAAGAACAAAACCTAAGAGATTATTTTGAACAGTATGGAAAAATTGAAGTGACTGAAATCATAACTGACAGAGGCAGTGGCAAGAAAAGGGGCTTTGTCTTTGTAACCTTTGATGACCATGACTCCGTGGATAAGACTGTCATTCAGAAATACCATACTGTGCCGGGCGCAGTGGCTCAAGCCTGTAATCCCAGCACTTTGGGAGGCCGAGGCGGGTGGATCACGAGGTCGAGAGATCAAGATCATCCTGGTCAACATGGTGAAACCCCGTCTCTACTAAAAATACAAAAAACTAGCTGGGCGTGGTGGTGCGTGCCTGTAATCCCAGCTACTCAGGAGGCTGAGGCAGGAGAACTGCCTGAGCCCAGGAGGCGGAGGTTGCGGTGAGCCGAGATCGCGCCATTGCACTCCAGCCTGGGTAACAAGAGCGAAACTCCGTCTCAAAAAAAAAAAAAAAAAAAAGAAATACCATACTGTGAATGGCCACAGCTGTGAAGTTAGGAAAGCCCTCTAAAAGCAAGAGATGGTGAGTGCTTCCTCCAGCCAGAGAGGTTCAAGTGGTTCCAGAAACTTTGGTGGTCGTCATGGAGGTGGTTTCGGTGGGAATGACAACTTTGGTCATGGAGGAAACTTCAGTGGTCATGGTGGCTTTGGTGGCAGCCGTGGTGGTGGTGGATATGGTGGCAGTGGGGATGGCTATCATGGATTTGGTAATGATGGAAGCAATTTTGGAGGTGGTGGAAGCTACAATGATTTTGGCAATTACAACAATCAGTCTTCAAATTTTGGGTCCATGAAGGGAGGAAACTTTGGAGGCAGAAGCTCTGGCCCCTATACTGGTGGCGGCTGATACTTTGCCAAACCACGAAACCAAGGTGGCTATGGCGGTTCCGGTAGCAGCAGTAGCTATGGTAGTGGCAGAAGATTTTAACTAGGAAACAAAGCTTAGCAGGAGAGGAGAGCAGAGAAGTAACACCGAAGTTACAGGTTACAACAGATTTGTGAACTCAGCCAAGCACAGTGGTGGCAGGGACTAGCTGCTACAAAGAAGGCATGATTTAGACAAATGCTCATGTGTATGGGCAAAAAACTCGAGGACTGTATCTGTGACTAATTGTACAACAGGTTATTTTAGTTTCTGTTCTGTGGAAAGTGTAAAGCATTCCAACAAAGGGTTTTAATATATATTTTTTCTTTTTTTGCACCCATGCTGTTGATTGCTAAATGTAATAGTCTGATCGTGACGCTGAATAAATGTCTTTTTTTTTTTAATGTGCTGTGTAAAGTTAGTCTACTCTGAAGCCATCTTGATAAATTTCCCCAACAGTGTGAAGTCAGAATTCTTTCAGGGTGATGCCAGGTTCTATTTGGAATTCATATACAACCTACTTGGGTGGAGAAGCCATTGTCTTCAGAAACCTTGGTGTAGTTGAACTAATAGTTACTGTTGTGACCTGAAGTTCACCATTAAAAGGGATTACCCAAGCAAAATCATGGAATTATTTGTTATAAAAATGATTGTTGGCACATCCTATGCAATATATCTAAATTGAAAATGGTACCAGATAAAATTATAGATGGGAATGAAGCCTGTGTATCATCCAGGGTTATCATGTGTAATCAATAAATGATTTAATTCTCTTGGGGGGAAAAAAAAAAGGCTCTTAGCTGGGCATGGTGGCGCATGCCTGTAATCCCAGCTACTCCGGAGGCTGAGGCAGGAGAATTGCCTGAACCCAGGAGGCGGAGGTTGCGGTGAGCCGAGATTGCGCCATTGCACTCCAGCCTGGGTAACAAGAGCGAAACTCCGTCTCAAAAAAAAAAAAAAAGGCTCTCGGAACTCCTTTCTCTGTCTCTCCATTTTTCTCTGGCTACAGCACAGCTCTCAGTGTCCTGGGGAAGTTCAGATGTTGTCTTCCTGAGAAGCGGGTGGCCCATCTCTAAGCCCGTTTAAAACCCTCTTAATGTGGTTAAAAGTTCTGTGCTTGAAACAGGATTTGAAAAAAAAAAAAAAATCCATAAACTTTGGGAGGCACTGCTTGTTTATAAATCCACAGAATAGGCTGGGTGTGGTAGCTCACACCTGTAATCCCAGCACTTTGGGAGGCTGAGGTGGGTGATCACCTGAGGTCAGGAGTTCAAGACCAGCCTGGCCAATGTGGAGAAATCCTGTCTCTACCAAAAGTACAAAAAATTAGCCGGGTGTGGTGGCGAGCACTTGTAATCCCAGCTACTCAGGAGGCTGAGGCAGGAGAACTGCTTGAACCTAGGAAGTGATGGTTGCAGTGGGATGAAACCACGCCACTGTACTCCAGCCTTGGGCATCAGAGTGAGACTCTGTCTCAAAAAAAAAAAAAAAAAAAAAAAAAAAAAATCCACAGAATACAATAAATTTACTCTCCCTGACATAGCCCACCCAAATGGAAAATCAAAATTTAAATGTTTTTCTTCTGGATTAGACTGTATTTCTTTCTTATACAGTCTATTTGTAAGTATCTGTTAAGAATTTTGGGCCGGGCGCGGTGGCTCAAGCCTGTAATCCCAGCACTTTGGGAGGCTGAGGTGGGTGGATCACGAGGTCAAGAGATCAAGACCATACTGGTCAACATGGTGAAACCCCATCTCTACTAAAAAAACAAAAAAATTAGCTGGGCGTGGTGGCGCGTGCCTGTGATCCCAGCTACTCAGGAGGCTGAGGCAGGAGAATTGCTTGAACCCAGGAGGCGGAGGTTGCGGTGAGCGGAGATCGCGCCATTGCACTCCAGCCTGGGTAACAAGAGCGACACTTCATCTCAAAAAAAAAAAAAAAAAAAAAAAAAGAATTTTGAATTCTCAGCTGGGCTCAGTGGCTGATGCCTGTAATCCCAGCACTTTGGGAGGCCAAAGTGGATGGATCACGAGGCCAGGAGAAGAAGACCGTCCTGGCCAACATGGTGAAACTCCATCGCTACTAAAAACACAAAAATTAGCTGGGCATAGCAGTGTGTGCCTGTAATCCCAGCCATTTAGGAGCTGAGGCAGGAAAATCACTTGGACTCGGGAGGCAAAGGCTGCAGTGGCCAAGATCGCACCACTGTACTCCAGCCTGGCAACTGAGCTAAACTCCCTCTTAAAAAAAAAAAAAAAAAAAAAAATTTGAATTCTTGTGAAGAATGACAACACATCACAAAAAGTGGGTTTTTTCTGGCCGGGTGCAGTGGCTCACGCCTATAATCCTAGAATTTTGGGAGGCTAAGGCGGGCGGATCACCTGAAGTCAGGAGTTTGAGATCAGCATGACCAAGAAACCCTGTCTGTACTAAAAATACAAAATTAGCCAGGCGTGGTGGTGCATGCTTGTAATCCTAGCTACTCTGGAGGCTGCGACAGGAGAATCACTTGAACCTGGAAGGCAGAGGCTGCGGTGAGCCGAGATTGCACCATTGCACTCCAGCCTGGGCAACAAGAGCAGAACTCCATCTCAAACAAATAAACAAAAAAAACTGGGTTTTTTTGTTTTTGGTTTTTGTTTTTGTGGCAGGGTCTCACTCCTGTTGCCCAGACTGAAGTACAGTGGCGTGAGCTTGCTCACTGCAACCTCCACCTCCCAGGTTCTAGCAATTCTTGTGCCTCAGCCTCCTGAGTAGCTGGAATTACAGGCATGTGCCACCACACTTGGCTAATTTTTGTATTTTTAGTAGAGATAAGGTTTCGCTATGTAGACCAGCCAGCTCTCGAACTCCTGGATTCAACTGATCTGCCCATCTCAGCCTCCGAAAGTGCTGGGATTGCAGAGCTACCATGCTTCACCTAAAAAACAAACAAACTGGTATTCTCATGAACATAAACACACACACACACACACACACACACACACGAGTATAAATCATGTACTTCCAGTTCTGGCTCTGCTGCTCACAAATCGCTTCCTTTCAAAGTCTCAAGATTTGTGGTTCTATGAATGACCAATGTTTCTTATATAGTTATACATTATTTTTTAAATTATATGTATATACACATACACACGTATGTACACACGGAGCAGGGAGGGACTGAGACGGTACTACCACAGAGCAAAGAGCAAAGCAAATACTAAGCATCTAGCACCCTCAAGTGGTCAACTGTATCATTTCTCATTCTGATCTAAAACTTAACACTTACCTTACTGAAACTCAAATTCTGGCTTGCCCAGAACTGTTGATTCCATTCTTGTGTTTCTTGTCTTAATTTTCTGAGCTTTTGCTCCAATGGTGATTCATCTTCAGGTATGTAAAAGTGAACAGGTCGAAGGTTTGAATATTTATCTGGGGGTCCTATCCAATCATGGCAAGACTTTCTTGGAGGGCAGAATCTTGAGACCTTTAACAAAGTAAATGGGATTAACATAAGACAAAATGAATCTCTAGTATAAAGTATACAATCTGGATTGACTGATTGATTGATTCTGAGGTGGAGTCTTACTCTGTCGCCCAGGCTACAGTACAGTGGTGCAATCTCAGCTCACTGCAACCTCTGCCTCCCATGTCCAAGCAATTCTCCTGCCTCAGCCTCCTGAGTAGCTGGGACTACAGGCTCCCACTACCACGCCTGGCTAATTTTTCTGGTTTTTTACTTTCAGTAGAGACAAGGTTTCACCATGTTGGCCAGACCTCAGGTAATCTGCCTGCCTCGGCCTCCCAAAGTGCTGGGATTACAGGCACAAGCCGCTGTGCCAGGCTATTTATTTATTTATTTATTTTGAGATAAAGTCTCACTCTGTCACCAGGCTGGAGTACAGTGGCACAATCTTGGGTCACTGCAACCTCTGACTCCCTGGGCGATTCTCCTCCCTCAGCTTCCCGAATAGCTGGGATTACAGGCGCCTGCCCCCATGCCCAGCTAATTTTTGTATTTTTAGTAGAGATGGTGTTTCACCATGTTGGCCGGGATGGTCTCGATATTCTGAACTTATGATCCACCTACCTCGGACTCCCAAAGTGCTGGGACTACAGGCCTGAGACACTGTGCCCAGCCCAATCTGGATTTAGGTAACAAGTTCCTTGTTACCTTCCACTTTTTAAATTTTTGAGACAGAGTCTCGCTCTGTTGCCCAGGCTGGAGTGCAGTGGTGTGATCTCGGCTCACTGCAACATCCCCCTCCCGGGTTTAAGCAATTCTCCGCCTCAGCCTCCGGAGTACCTGGGACTACAGGTTCGTGCCACCACGCCCAACCCTAAATTCTTTCTTTACTGCAATGCCATGGTCTCCGTGAATGGATTTTGTTTGTGCAATGTGCAGGAAGAATTGTCTGGCAGTTACACTGTGAGGACCCTGCTATTCGAGAACTGAAACTACGCTGTTCGTCATCAGGATTAAAATATTGATTTGATGCTGGATCAATTTAGGAATCTTTTTTTTTTTTTTAAGGCTAGTCAAGTGAAGCAGCAGGAGTGGAGAAGGAACAAAGAAATCTGTAACTGGTTGTGATCAATCAGTTGTAAACCCCACTGTACTCGGACCAGCCAGGAATCGTTTTTAGAAAGTCAAGGCAAGATTGCAACACAGACCTTCAACATTTTACCCATTAGTCTAAAAATTACATACAATCACCAAATTTCCCATTAAAAGAATAAGACTTACATTTCCAAGAATGTTGACTTTTATTATTTTTTTCTTTACCACACATTAAAGGACTGGGAAAATGTTGATGAGCTTCTCCTCCAGGCCTTTGCATCTGTGGTATTTGGCTACTGGTAGAAACACTAAGGTGAGTCCCACAAAAGGGACGCACTGTGGCCCGCCCCGCAGACTGTGGCCCAGGACTACGCCTCCTTCCCTCGCCTCCTTCCCTCCTCCGAGCTGACGCGGGTGTCCGCAGCTCAGGGGGTTTCGCGCTAACAGTGCATGACCACTGTCCAGGGCTGAGAAATGTTAAAGGGGCCACCTAACAATTAGCTGCTTTTTCCAGCTGCCCACACAGCACAAACCAAGCTCAATGAGGTGTCAGGAGTGTTCAGTTACTTTTCCCTATTTATCTACTAGTTATTAATTCACATAAACTGCTTTACCAATAAAGCTGGTGTGCCAATGTTTTCAAATCATTGTTTGCCATGATAATGTGAGTGATGTTCTCTTCCTCTGCTCTTCCCTATAACTGAGGAGCTACTCTTTAAAAGGGTGGAGAAGCAGCTTGGGGGAGGAAAATGTCCTTTGGTAAGAGGGAGAGTCCCTTTGTAGTGCAAATAATTATCATAATTGCTAGTTTCTACAGTACAGCCCAAGATTCATGGTGTCCCATTGGCTGTGCTGGGGAGAGAAGGCTCTTCTATCCCACCCTGTGGTCTGTGGGGAGGGCACGCTAGACCCTCACAGTCTCCTGAGAAGCAGCCTCAGTTCTGCCCTCCTCACAGAGAGGCACGTGCATATTCCTGCTGGTCAGGCCAAAACTTCGTCTTTGGGTCTGGGAGGGGAGTTAACCTTCCAGTTCTTGTCAAAATCTTTTTTCGGCCAGGCGCGGTGGCTCACATCTGTAATCTCAGCATTTTGGGAGGCCGAGACAAGTGGATCATTTGAGGTCAGGAGTTCAAGACCAGCCTGGCCAACATGGTGAAATTCTGTTTCTACTAAAAATACAAAAAATGAACCGGGCGTGGTGGCACAAATCTGTAATCCCAGCTACCAGGGAGGCTGAGGCACAAGAACTGCTTGAAGCCAGGAGGTGGAGGTTGCAGTGAGCTGAGATCATGTCACTGCACTCTAGCCTGGGTGACAGAGTGAGACCCTGTCTCAAAAAAAAAAAAAAAAGAAAAGAAAATAATAAATCTCTTCTCTTAACTGTAAATTGGCAGGCTGGGCAGCCCCACAGCGGACTTCTCCATGCTGGCTCTTTAGTCCCCTCTTTTATTAAGCTCCTGAATACTCCACCAGGAAGCACTCCCACCCCACATCCCTCCCTCCAGAAGCCAAGATTTGGAACGGGAGACACTGAGGCATTTCCCCTGCACCCAAAGCTACCACGGGGAAACCACCAGGGAACAATGAAGAGAACATGTCGGCAGGTTTTTAGCATTCTTGCTTCGGGTTCTAACAACTCTCAGTTCTATAAAGGCTTTGAGTTCCCATCTGAGAAGGAGTCAGGAACTTCCATATTTACTGAGGGTGAGGATCCCCAACCCCCTATTCTTTTATTTGTTTTGTTTTGTTTTTTTGAGATGGAGTGTCACTCTATCGCTCAGGCTGGAGTGCAGTGTTGTGAGCTCAGCTCACTGCAACCTTACCCTCCCGGGTTCAAGCAATTCCCTGCCTCAGCCTCCCAAGTAGCTAGGATTATAAGCACGTTACACTATACCTGGCTAATTTTTGTTATTTTTAGTAGAGTCAGGGTTTTACCACGTAGGCCAGGCTGATCTCGAACTCCTGACCTCGTGATCCACCCGCCTCAGACTCCCAAAGTGCTGGGATTATAGGTGTGAGCCACCACACCTGGCCCCCAGCCCCCTTTCTATATAGATGCTAGACAAATCTGCAAACCAGATCCAGCAATATAAAAGAAGGATAATCCACCAGAAGGCCAAACACTAGAAAGTCAATGAAAATGGTCTCCTCATTTCAGAAGCCTAGCTCTGTTGTCCAAGCTGGAGTGTAGTGGCGTGATCTCGGCTCACTGAAACCTCTACCTCACGGGTTCAAGCGATTCACCACCACACCCAGCTAATTTTTGTATTTTTAGTAGAGACAACGTTTCACTGTGTTGACCAGGCTGGTCTCAAACCCCTGACCTGGTGATCCACTTGCCTTGGCCTCCCAAAGTGCTGAGATTCCAAGTGTGAGCCATCACGCCTGGCCGGCCCTATTTTTATTATCTTTTTTTAAATTTTTTTATTTTTTTGAGACAGAGTTTCACTCTCATTACCCAGGCTGGAGTGCAATGGCGTGATCTCGGCTCACTGCAACCTCCGCCTCCTGGGTTCAGGCAATTCTCCTGCCTCAGCCTCCTGAGTAGCTGGGATTACAGGTACGCACCCCATGCCCAGCTAACTTTTTGTATTTTTAGTAGAGACGGGGTTTCACCTTGTTGACCAGGATGGTCTCGATCTCTTGACCTTGTGATTCATCAGCCTTGGCCTCCCAAAGTGCTGGGATTACAGGCTTGAGCCACCGCGCCCAGCTATTTTTATTATAAGGCTCTAGTCAACAATCTCTTTCCCACCACCAACAGACATAAGGCCTGCACCTCAGTGTTATCTAAAGATGATTATTTGTGGTCTGGGCTTGGTGGTTCACACGTGTAATCCCAGCACCTTGGGAGGCCGAGGCAGGTGGATTGCTTGAGCTCAGGAGTTCGAGACCAGCTTGGACAACAAAGTGAGACTCCATCTCTACAAAAAAAATGTTTAATCAGCCAGGCGTGGTGGGATGTGCCTATAGCCCCAGCTACCAAAGAGGCTGAAGCAGGAAGATTACCTGAGTCAGTGAGGTTGAGCCTGTGGTGGGCTGTGTTTGCGCTACTGCACTCCAGCCTGGGCAACACAGCAAGACCCTAGCTTCAAAAAAGGGAAAAGGAGCCGGGCGCGGTGGCTCAAGCCTGTAATCCCAGCACTTTGGGAGGCCAAGGCAGGTGGATCACAAGGTCAAGAGATCAAGACCATCCTGGTCAACATGGTGAAACCCCGTCTCTACTAAAAATACAAAAAATTAGCTGGGCATGGTGGCACGTGCCTGTAATCCCAGCTACTCATGAGGCTGAGGCAGGAGAATTGCCTGAACCCAGGAGGTGGAGGTTGCAGTGAGCCAAGATCGCTCCATTGCACTCCAGCCTGGGTAACAAGAGTGAAACTCCGTCTCAAAAAAAAAAAAAGGGAAAAGGATCGTTATTTGTGGGCTCGTTCCAATCCTCCTCCTCTTGGAAGTGGGCAGGCCCAGGCTGGTGCTCCCTTTGTGTCCTCAGGAGACCCTGTCTGGAGCTGCAAACGATAAACTTCTGATGGATTCCCAAGGTGGATTCAGCCTTTCTTTGTAAACATCAATCTGTCTGTCCCTGCACCACCACACAAAGGCCGAGCACCACTCTAGGCACCAGGGAGGCACGTGTTAGCGTGCAGAGCTCCTGCCTGTAGAGCCACCTGTGCGTGTGTGAAAGGAGGCTCACACGTGTATTTCTGTATCTCTGGTACCCCATGAAGAGCCTGTGCAGGAAATATGAACCACCACGACACAAATGTTTCCATTGGTGTTTTAAGCACCATAATACAGGACACGGTTTTCAAAAAGGCATAAGAGGCTTCATGAGATATCTTGCTTAAATCAACATGCAATGGATCACTTTTTTTTTTAAAGATGGGGTTTCTCCATCATGGCCAGGCTGGTCTTGAACTCCTGACCTCAGGTGATCCACCCACCTCGGCCTCCCAAAGTGCCAGGATTACAGGCGTGAACCACCGCACCTGGTTGGTTTTTTTTTTTTTTTGAGAAGGAGTCTTGCTCCATCGCCCAGGCAGGAGTGCAATGGCATGATCTCACCTCACTGCAACCTCTGCCTCCAAGCGATTCTTCTGCCTCAGTCTCCCAAGTAGCTGGGATTACAGGCACCCCCCATCATGCCCAACTGATTTTTGTATTAATGTAGAGAGAGAGTTTCACAATATTGGCCAGGCTGGTCTTGAACTCCAGACCTCAGGTGATCCACCCACCTCTGCCTCCCAAAGTGCTGGGATTACAGGTGTGAGCCACCATGCCCAGCTGGATCAATCCTATCTACCAGTTTAGTAACTCTAAACCTCTAACCAAGAAGAAGATGGGGTTAAAATGGCCTGTTCTTATGAAAACTCAGGTTCAAATGTCTTGTAGCTTCTACCAGACACAGAAGAATTCAAACCTTACTAAACAATCCATGGAAACATAAAAAGAAGGTATACACCACAGCTCATTTTTGAAGCTAAAAGTGACTTTGGCCCGGGTATGGAGGTTCACACCTGTAATCTCAGCACTTTGGGAGGCCGAGGTGGGCGGATCATGAGGTCAGGAGTTCGAGACCAGCCTGGCCAACATCGTGAAACCCCATCTCTACTAAAAACACAAAAAATTAGTTGGGCACGGTGGTGGATGCCTGTAATCCCAGCTACTCAGGAGGCTGAGGCAGGAGAATCGCTTGAACCTGTGAGGTGGAGGTGGCAGTGAGCCGAGATCATGTCATTGCACTCCAGCCTGGGCAACAGAGCAAGATGCCGTCCCAAAAAAAAAAGTGAGTTTGATACTTAGGAATTACAGATGCTAGACAAACCAGCAAACCATGTTCTGCAATATAGAAAAAGGATAAGTGGGTAGAGTGGCTCACATCTGTAATCTCGGTACTTTACGAGGCCAAGGTGGGATGATTACCTGAGGCCAGAAGTTGGGAGACCAGCCTGGGCAACAGAGTGAGGCTCTGTCCCTACAAAAAAAAAAAAATTGTTTTTAATTAGCCGGGTGCAATGGCACCTGAAAGTCCTAGCTACTCAGGGGACTGGAGCAAGAGGATCCCTTGAGCCCAGGGGTTCGAGGTTACAGGCAGCCATGATCATGCCACTGCACTCTAGCCTGGGCAACAGAGTGAGACTCCATCTCTTAAAAAATAAGAAAGGCCAGGCACAGAGGTTCATGCCTGTAATCCCAGCACTTTGGGAGGCTGAGGCAGGTGGAGAACCTAAGGTCAGGAGTTCAAGCCCAGCCTGGCCAACAGGGTGAAACCCCATCTCTACTAAAAATACAAAAATTAGCTGGATATGGTGATAGGTGCCTGTAATCCCAGCAATTCAGGAGGCTGAAGAAGGACAATTGCTTGAACCTGGGAGGTAGAGGTTGCAATGAGCCAAGATCACACCATTGCACTTCAGCCTGGGCGACGAGAGTGCAACTCTGTCTCAAAAAAAAAAAAAAAAAAAAAAAAAACGAAAAAGAAAAACAAAATCACTGTATCCTGATGGAAAAACACACCACCAATGAAGCAGTCTCCCCTGAACCATCTCTCAAAAAGTTAAATCTGAATGTGGCTGGCCAGGTGCGATGGCTCACACCTGTAATCCCAGCACTCTGGGAGGCTGAAGTGGGCAGATCACCTGAGGTCTGGAGTTCAAGACCAGCTTGGCCAACATGGTGAAATCCTGTCTCTACAAAAAATACAAAAATTAGCCGGGTATGGTGGCAGGCGAGTGTAATCCCAGCTACTGGGGAGGCTGAGGCAGGAGAATCGCTTGAACCTGGGACATGGAGGTTACAGTGAGCTGAGATCACATCATTGCACTCCAGCCTGGGTGACTGAGCAAGACTCAGTCTCAAAAAAAAGAATGTGGTCAAGGCTCTAGACTATAGCTGTCAATTTACAGGAAACAGAGGTCAGAGGAACATGCTAAATTACACCATGGAGATGCAATCAGCAAAATCCAAAGAAGTTTTTTTTTGTTTTTTGTTTTTTGTTTTGAGACGGAGTTTTGCTCTTGTTACCCAGGCTGGAGTGCAATGGCGCGATCTCGGCTCACGGCAACCTCCGCCTCCTAGGTTCAGGCAATTCTCCTGTCTCAGCCTCCTGAGTAGCTGGGATTACAGGCACGCACCACCATGCCCAGCTAATTTTTTGTATTTTTAGTAGAGACGGGGTTTCACCATGTTGATCAGGATAGTCTCGATCTTTTGACCTCGTGATCCACCCGCCTCGGCCTCCCAAAGTGCTGGAATTACAGGCTTAAGCCACCGTGCCCGGCCAGTCCAAAGAAGTTTTAAAGGACATGTGATCCCCTCTCCAAATAAGTTCTTTAAAAAAAAAAAAAAAAAAAAGGCAAGGAGATATTACTCAGGAGGCTGAGGCAGGAGAATCGGTTGAATCCAGGAGGTGGAGGTTGCAGTGAGCCCAGATGGTGCTACTGCACTCCAGCCTGGGCAAGAGAGTGAAACTCCATCTCAAAAAAAAAAAGAAAAAGAAAAAAGAAAAAGAAAAAAGGTGGGGAGGTGATGGAGGCAGAACCTATGGATTAAAAAAGAACTAAAAGGGAGTATCCTGAACCTATTCTGGTTTGGAAACTGTGAGATTAAAGAAGAAAAAGAACTAAAAAAGCCAGACTAATTCTTATGTGCAAACAAGTTTAGGAACCAACGATACATACAAACTACATAGATAAGACACAGGCAGTGGCAAGGGAACAGAATTTAAAAGTCCAGTTTTGCCGGGCGCGGTGGCTCACACCTGTCATCCCAGCACTGTGGGAGGCCAAGGCAGGTGGATCACGAGGTCAAGAGATCAAGACTATCCTGGTCAACATGGTGAAACCCCGTCTCTACTAAAAATACAAAAAATTAGCTGGGCATGGTGGCGCGTGCCTGTAATCCCAGCTACTCAGGAGGCTGAGGCAGGAGAATTGCCTGAACCCAGGAGGCGGAGGTTGCGGTGAGCCGAGATCGCGCCATTGCACTCCAGCCTGGGTAACAAGAGCGAAACTCCGTTTCAAAAAAAAAAAAGTCCAGTTTTATTTCTCTTTACCAAAAGCAGATATCTCTGAAAAGCTGAGTTTTAAAGTAAATTTGGAAAGAATGGTGCCTGACTCTAAAGTTCTATAATGTTTTTCAATTAAAAGCTGGTGCTGGCAGGGTTCAGTGGCTCACACTTGTAATCCCAGCATTTTGGGAGGCTGAGGTGGGTGGATCATCTGAAGTCAGGTGTTCGAGACCAGCTTGGCCAACATGGTGAAATCCCATCTCTACTTTAAAAAAAAAAATTAGCTGGGCATGGGGGTTCGCGCCTATAATCCCACCTACTAGGGAGGCTGAGGCAGGGAAATCACTTCAACGCAGGAGGTGGAGGTTGCAGTGAGCCAAGATTGTGCCATTGCACTCCAGCCTGGGCAACAGAGCAAAAACTCTGTCTCAAACAAACAAACAAACAAACAAACAAACAAAAAGGCCAGAGAGGTCTCTCATCTTGAGAACAGACCCATAGTAAGATTGATTTCACTTTAACAGGAAGAAATGCTGGGAGCGGTGACACATGCTTTTAACCTAGCACTTTGGGTAGCCAAGGCGGGCAGATAACTTGAGGTCAGGAGCCAGAGGCAGGAGAATCGCTTGAACCCTGGAGGTGGAGGTTGCAGTGAGCCGAGATGGTACCACTGCATTCCAGCCTGGGTGACAGAGCAAGACTCCATCTCAAAAAAAAAAAAAAAAAAAAAAAAAATTGCTTGTCACTCTTTCTTACTACAGACATTCTTTGCAAATCTTTGGCCAGTAACATGCATATACCCACACACAGTTTGCAAATAAGAACAACTATTCAACGTGAAGTGCTACAAAAGGATGATGATAAAGTGCTCACCGCTTGAAGAAAAGCACTAATACGGCCGGGCGCGGTGGCTCAAGCCTGTAATCCCAGCACTTTGGGAGGCCGAGGTGGGTGGATCACAAGGTCAAGAGATTGAGACCAACCTGGTCAACATGGTGAAACCCCGTCTCTACTAAAAATACAAAAAAATTAGCTGGGCATGGTGGCGTGTGCCTGTAATCCCAGCTACTCAGGAGGCTGAGGCAGGAGAATTGCCTGAACCCAGGAGGCGGAGGTTGCGGTGAGCCGAGATCGCGCCATTGCACTCCAGCCTGGTTAACAAGAGCGAAACTCCATCTCAAAAAAAAAAAAAAAGAAAAGCACTAATAATTTCAACAAAGCCAGAACACACACGTACACACGCACACACACACACACACACACACACACACACACACACACACGAAAAAAAAAAATGCATGCTGTCTACGACCAGAGATCTTTAAATATAAAAAATAATCAGCCGGGTGCGGTGGCTCAAGCCTGTAATCCCAGCATTTTGGGAGGCCGAGGCGGGTGGATCACAAGGTCAAGAGATCGAGACCATCCTGGTCAGCAAGGTGAAACCCCGTCTCTACTAAAAATACAAAAAATTAGCTGGGCATGGTGGTGCGTGCCTGTAATCCCAGCTACTCAGGAGGCTGAGACAGGAGAACTGCCTGAACCTAGGAGGCGGAGGTTGCGGTGAGCCGAGATCGTGCCATTGCACTCCAGCCTGGGTAACAAGAGCGAAACTCCGTCTCAAAAAAAAAAAAATAATAATAATAATAATCATTCTTGGCAAGGAGTGGGGGCTCACGCCTGTAATCCCAGCACTTTGGGAAGCCGAGGCAGGCAGACCACCAGAGGTCAGGAGTTCGAGACCAGCCTGGCCAACACGGTGAAACCCCCTCTCTACTAAAAATACAAAAGTTAGCCAGACGTGGTTGTGGGTGCCTGTGGGTGCCGGTAACGCCAGCTACTCGGGAGCCTGAAGCAGGAGAATCGCTTGAACGTGGGAGGCGGAGACTACAGTGAGCCAAGATCGCGACACTGCACTCCAGCCTGGGCAATAAAAGCAAAACTCTGTCTCAAATTAAAAAAATAATCCTCGGGAATAAATACGGTAGGTACAAACTTGGCAGGTGACTCTGTTATGCTTAAAGGTTCTGGCTGTCAACAGTCCCCGACGGGACGGCGGCACCCTCAGTCCCATCGGACCGAGGGCGTTGACGCGGGAGCCTTGGGGCCGCCCCTCCCGGCCCGACGTCCCCAGGTGCCTGCTTACCCTGCTGGGAGCCGCATCCCTGCGCTCGGCGCCGCGCTCGGGGGCGAGCTGACAACTGCGGCTGGCGAAGGCGCGGCAGAGAGGAAGGAGAAGGCTCCTCTTTCCCGCCCGCAAGGCCACCATGGCCCCACGCCGCCTGGCTCCCGCGGCGCACGGCAGCATTGCGACGACGCGAGGGAACGCTTTACGGCAGGGTCGCGAAGCCCGAGGGAGCGCGGCGACGCGGCCGATCGTGCGCTTTCCCTGCGGTGCGGCGGCTGCGGGGTCGGCAGGCGGCGCGGGCTGACCCAGCCGGCCGCTCTTTGGTCGCGGCCATTCCAGGCTGTCTCGCTGCGCACTAGCGCTGGGCGTGGCGCTGTCGGCGGCTAGCAGCGGACGCCGGAGGTGTCCCGGGTTTGGGTTTGTTCGGCCAGGGGCGGGGCTGGCGGGCCCGGGAGGCGCTGCGGAAGTCGTGGAGGCGTCGGCGGCGCGGCGCGCGATGGCGCGGGCGGGACAGGTAAGCAAAGTGCGGCGTGTGGCCTTTTCCCTCCGTCGCGGGCACGAGTGCAGCCTCACATCGGCGCGGGGCTTCCCACCCGGCCACCCGTATCCCAGCGCCCACCCCCGCGTGGCCTGTTGGCACAGGCAGGACCAGGCCGGACTCGGTGCCGTCCCCGCCCCTGGGTCGGACGCGGGTCGGGGCAGGCCAGGTCTGGTCTCCGGTGTCTGCGGCCGGGCCTCGGCTCCCCTTTTTGCCAGGCTCTACCCGGCCGGGCCGAGCGCCCCTCGCGGGCCCATTGTGAGGTCAGGACCGGCGGGCGCGCCCTGGCACCCTGGCCCAGACGCCGGGAGCGGCTGCTACAGCGGTAGCGGCCCCTTCACCGCCGGCCCCTTCACCGGCTGCCCGGCTCAGACCTAGTCGGGAGGGGCGCGAGGGATGCAGCTGGGGGCCCAGCTCCGATGCCGCACCCCGTAAAGGGCTGATCTTCCACCTCGCCACCTCAACCACCGGACGCCAAGGCCGCAGCCAGCTCAGGTCTCTTCTGGGTCAAGGGCCAAGGGGGAAGGGCGAGGCGGGGAGGAAGGAGCGCCGGCGGCCTGCCCTACGTGGCCGCCAGGATACCCACAGGGGATGGGTGCTTTTCCGTTCGTTACCCACCTCGAGTAAGCCGTTTGATAGAAACCAAGAGCTTGAAACATGTGTTGAGCCATTGTGGACTTTTAGTGCGAATTATTCGTAATTATCACGTTTTCGCGGGTTGTATTTTTTTGAGAGAATGGAGCCATGGTAGGGGCTGAGGAGGTTCTGGGCCTCCAAGGCCCAAGATGGTGCCCTTCAGCGCAGTCCCTGTCGCGCGTCTTGACCTGTGGGGTTTTTGCCTCTTCAGGGAGACATCTGTGAGGGAAGATGTGTGAGGATCTACAGGGGTGGGGCAGGGAGGCGCACAAAGGGATGGAGAGAAACCAGGAAGCGGGAACCTTGGGGGTGGCTGAGAGCCACTGGTTTTTGTTCTAGTGGTTCAGTGTCTTTGGCTCAGAGTTTCTGGAATCTAAGGCATAGCTGTTTGGCGGGGCGGGGTACTGTTAGTGTTCGGAAGGTTACAAGAGCTACTGTTTCACGTTGCACTAAGGTGCCTTGCTGGTTCCAAAAAAATCGTTTGTGCCAGGTGCAGTGACTCACACCTGTAATCCCAGCACTTCGGGAGTCGGAGGCGGGCGGATTGTCTGAGACAGCCTGGGCAATAGAGTGAGACGTGCCTTTACTAAAAGTAGTAACATTAGCTGGGTGTGGTGATGTGCGACTGTAGTCCCAGCTACTGGGGAGGCTGAAGTGGGATGACTGCTGGAAAGTATGCCTTTTTAAAATGAGAATTTTAGACTGTCTTAATATACCGTTAATGTTCTGCAGAAGCTTTGTGCTGTAATAAGTTATTCTTGTCATCTTTTAGTGCTTGTGAAACTGAACACCACAAAAGTATGGATATGGGAAACCAACATCCTTCTATTCGTAGGCTTCAGGAAATCCAAAAGGAAGTAAAAAGTATAGAACAGCAAGTTGTCGGCTTCAGTGGTCTGTCAGATGACAAGAATTACAAGAAACTGGAGAGGATTCTCACAAAACAACTTTTTGAAATAGACTCTGTAGATACTGAAGGAAAAGGAGATATTCAGCAAGCCAGGAAGAGGGCAGCACAGGAGACAGAACGTCTTCTCAAAGAGTTGGAGCAGAATGCAAACCACCCACACAGGATTGAAATACAGAACATTTTTGAGGAAGCCCAGTCCCTCGTGAGAGAGAAAATTGTGCCATTTTATAATGGAGGCAACTGCATAACGGATGAGTTTGAAGAGGGCATCCAGGACATCATTCTGAGGCTGACACATGTGAAAACTGGAGGAAAGATCTCCTTGCGGAAAGCAAGGTATCATACTTTAACCAAAATCTGTGCCGTGCAAGAGATTATCGAAGACTGCATGAAAAAGCAGCCTTCCCTGCCGCTCTCTGAGGATGCACACCCTTCTGTTGCCAAAATCAACTTTGTGATGTGTGAGGTGAACAAGGCCCGAGGGGTCCTGATCGCGCTTCTGATGGGCGTGAACAGCAGCGAGACCTGCAGGCACTTATCTTGTGTGCTCTCCGGGCTGATGGCCGACCTGGATGCTCTGGATGTGTGTGGCCGGACAGAAATCAGAAATTATCGGAGGGAGGTAGTAGAAGATATCAACAAATTATTGAAATACCTGGATTTAGAAGAGGAAGCAGACACTACTAGAGCCTTTGACCTGAGGCAGAATCATTCCATTTTAAAAATAGAAAAGGTCCTCAAGAGAATGAGAGAAATAAAAAATGAACTCCTCCAAGCACAGAACCCCCCTGAATTGTATCTGAGCTCCAAAACAGAATTGCAGGGTTTGATTGGACAGTTGGATGAGGTAAGTCTCGAAAAAAACCCCTGCATCCGAGAGGCCAGGAGAAGAGCAGTGATAGCAGTGCAAACTCTGATCACGTATATTGACTTGAAGGAGGCCCTTGAGAAAAGAAAGCTGTTTGCTTGTGAGGAGCACCCATCCCATAAAGCCGTCTGGAACGTCCTTGGAAACTTGTCCGAGATCCAGGGAGAAGTGCTTTCATTTGATGGAAATCGAACCGATAAGAACTACATCCGGCTGGAAGAGCTGCTCACCAAGCAGCTGCTAGCCCTGGATGCTGTCGACCCGCAGGGAGAGGAGAAGTGTAAGGCCGCCAGGAAACAGGCTGTGAAGCTTGCCCAGAACATTCTCAGCTATCTCGACCTGAAATCCGATGAGTGGGAGTACTAAAATACCAGAGATCTCACTTTTGATATTGTTTTGCACTCTTCATATATACTTCTATGTATCGAGAGCTTCTAGTTCATTGAGCCCAACTGTGATTTATACATGCATATTTCAATCTCAGTATTTATGATTCAAGCAAATTCTATTCAGTATCTGCTGCTTTTGATGTTGCAAGACAAATATCATTACAACACATTAACTTTTCCATTCGGATCATTATCTGTATGATGTGGCGTGGTTTGTTGTGGTTTGTTTGGTTTGTCCTTTGTGTGTGTGTGTGTGTGTGTGTGTGTGTGTGTGTGTGTTTAATCAGAAAGAGGCAGCTTTTATAAATTTTAAATGGGTTGTGCAAGCATTAAATGCAGGTATTTCAGAATCTAGAAATAGGCATAACCTACATAATACTAGGAAAATTATGAGAAAGGGGAAAATTTTTGGTTAAATAGGAGTAAGGTTCAAACACAAGCAGTTCATGTTCTGTTTTATTGTGCTTGACAGAGACTTTTTTCCACTTGTAAGGCCTGATTGGTCCTATTCAGCTTAGTGGGGTGGGGTTTTTTTTTGTTGTTGTTCGTTCAGTCCATTCTTTTGAAAACATTTTTAGTTGGAAAAACAGCATCTGTATTTTCCCCATACTCTACATTTTAGAGAGGGGAATCTTTTTTGTGTGCAACATGAGAAAATTAGGAAAACGAATAGCCAAAAACCCTCTGAAATTACATTAAAGAGAAGGGATAAAGGACCAGCTGTAAGGATCAGATATTGTAAATTGTTTTTGTAATATCTGAGCTTATTGTTTTTCTTAGTGATTCATAAGGACGGGAACATTTAAATGAAGTTAATGGACCTTTAAGAAAAAAAAAAAAAGGAAACGCCCGTACCTGTAGTTGGAGGATGGAAACTGGAGATTGTCACCAATGTCCGGTTATATTAAAACAGCCAAAAAGTCTAAGTGTAGCACGTAATGGTTCTCTCATGTTGTTGTCCAAGGCTGTAAAATGGACAGCCTTGTCACGCCTCCCCAGTGCTGTTAGTAACCCAGAAGGACCATGCCTTCCTGTTTTCCTAGGCAGTCAGCTGTTAACCAATCCCGTAGTAAACATCCTAAAGATCGCCTGCTCCAGGACCAATTAGTGAAACCTGCTGGGAATTAAAGGCTTGCTCTGGGTGCCTGCCAAACAGCTGAGCTCATGTTAGGGGCATGCGGTGGTTTCTCTGTTGCCTGAAAGAGCCATTAAAGTCCATCGTGCATGAAGTGTCTCTCCTGCTAAAGGATGTGTATTTCAATAATTACTTTCTGAGGATCCAGTACAAAATAATTTCACAAAGTTCTGAAGTGCCTTGAGAACCTGTTGGTCCCAGTGTTACAACAGACTCTTTCCCCAGGGTCACCTTTCACCTAGTCATCTTAATACGATGCTCTTTGGAACTCCAAGGTATTATTACTTTCAGAGATGCTAATTTTGTAACTTTGGGAAATCATCACTTTAAACAGCTGAAAGTATGATAGCTAAGGGAGTAACTTTGGTCGGTGGAGGTGGCTCACACCTTTAATCCCAGAACTTTAGGAGGCTGAGGCAGGTGGATCACAAGGTCAGGAGTTCAAGACCAGCCTGGCCAATATGGTGAAACCCCATCTCTGCTAAAAACACAAAAATAGGCCGGGCGCGGTGGCTCAAGCCTGTAATCCCAGCACTTTGGGAGGCTGAGGCGGGTGGATCACGAGGTCGAGAGATCGAGGCCATCCTGGTCAGCAAGGTGAAACCCCATCTCTACTAAAAATACAAAAAATTAGCTGGACATGGTGGCGCGTGCCTGTAATCCCAGCTACTCAGGAGGCTGAGGCAGGAGAATTGCCTGAACCCGGGAGGCGGAGGTTGCGGTGAGCCGAGATCGCGCCGTTGCACTCCAGCCTGGGTAACAAGAGCAAAACTCTGTCTCAAAAAAAAAAAAAAAAAAAAAAAAAAAAAGCTAGGTGTGGTGGTGCACACCTCTAGTCCCCAGCTGCTCGGGAGGCTAAGGCAGGGAGAATCGCTTGAACCTGGCAGGTGGAGGTGAACCAAGATCAAGCTACTGTACTCCAGCTTGGGTGACAGAGTGAGACCCCACTCAAAAAAAAGGAGTAGTTTTTAATAACTAAAAAATGACAAAAGCGGCCGGGCGCGGTGGCTCAAGCCTGTAATCCCAGCACTTTGGGAGGCTGAGGTGGGCGGATCACGAGGTCAAGAGATTGAGACCATCCTGGTCAACATGGTGAAACCCCGTCTCTACTAAAAATACAAAAAGTTAGATGGGCATGGTGGTGCATGCCTGTAATCCCAGCTACTCAGGAGGCTGAGGCAGGAGAATTGCCTGAACCCAGGAGGCGGAGGTTGTGGTGAGCCGAGATCGCGCCATTGCACTCCAGCCTGGGTAACAAGAGCGAAACTCCGTCTCAAAAAAAAAAAAAAAATGACAAAAGCATAACCCTTAACAAATCTTCACTTTGTCTCAATATTGCCCATTCATTCAAATCCCTTGGTATGTCTTTCCTACTGGAAATGTTCTAGAACCACTGGACGGTGGGGTCAGAGGTCAGTTGGTATTTAGGCTGTGAGCCTCCCACACTACTGTAGGCCCAACATCTGGGAACTGCGGGCTCAAAGCAGGTCACTGGAATCCACATTTTGGCCAAGAGTAGTTTTAAGGTTGCTTTTCTGTATCGTAATTTTAGAATTCTCTTAAAATCTTGAGGAAGAGTTTTTAGATTAGAGCTTTGTTTAATTATACTGCCAGGAAATCCTGTTTACACTTGAGGCATATCCTTCACCAGCGTACTACTTAACATTTTAAATTTCATTTTGTAAAGTTAAAGGTCAGCATTCCCTTAAAAAGTGCCCGTTGTTCTTTGAAAGTAGATGTCGCCATCATTCTTTTCAAACAAAAGTGTTTGTGTCCCTTTTGCTAAGCTCTGGGCATGGTGTGTGAGCACAGGGTGTCAGCCCTTCCACGGTCATTTTGACTTGTTCACGGGTTATTTTGGTCATGGAAATGATCAGATTGACCTGGAGTGACCGTCAGGCATGGCTTTGTTTCTGTTTCAATCTGTTCTACTTGGTCGTACCGGATTATTCTCCCACAGTGAACCCTGGTGATACTGATTTAGCTCTTCGCCGCCCTCCTGGGGAGCTGTGTGTGTTAATATGGGCCACTGCATGTAATTCTTCAGCTGGGCTCGTCACATTGTATTGTATTTTTGTGATCTTACATGAAAAGAATCTGTACTGCAAGTAAAACCTACTCCCCAAAAATGTGTGGCCTTGGGTGTGCATTAAACGCTGTAATCCGTGATCATGCAAAAAATGGCTGGGAACGTTTGCTTTCTTTACATTGTCAGCCTTGCTTTATCCAGGTAGGGGAAAGCCAGTCAGCCTGTAGTGAAGTATGGCTTACTGCTTGATTTTGCTAAAATGTATATATATTTGATATACTTCAGTTTGAGAAGTTTAGCCAGTTTTTCTCATTTGTTTTTGTCAATTTCTATCTGGTTTTTAAGGGTCTGATCTTAGCTTATACATGCAAGTTTTTTTTTGTTTGTTTGTTTGTTTTTTTGAGGAAAGCTTCTAATTTGTTGGGTATTTTTCTCTTAATAACTAGAGAAATACTGGCTGTAATACAGGTGTGTGTTTCCAGTACCTTGGTTCCTGTCCCCTCTGTCAACTCTTTTTTGACAATTGGAACAGTATATCTTCAATAATTCAGTGTTATTTTGAGATACACATATTAGTACACTCTTAGTTATTCTTGAAATAAAGCCAGTCTCTTAGGCTTACAGTGGAGAAAGGCTGAGTCTGAGGGGTGTTTTTTTTATATAGCATCACCGTCCTGGACTGACTTGGGTGAGGAGCCCTTCCTTACTGGAGCCCAGAGCAGGCAGGCCGGGGGGCAGGTGGGCTCCTTGGCTGCAGCTGGTGGCCATGCTGTAAGGAGGTGAGGGTGGTGCATGTGTGCCAGGACCCACGCCCGGGTGACAGGGTCACTGTGCTCATTGAGACAGCCCAGGACGTATGTGTGTAATGGGGGTTGGGGCCTCATGGTCTGCTCCTCCAGGAGGATGCCCGCATCTCAAATAGGAATTGACTACATTTGTAGAAAGGAGAACCTTCGAGACTGTTGTGGAAAGGGGCTCTTCCCAGAGAAGAGTTGTTGAGAGTGTGCTGTGAAACCATCTTCACTGCTTTGTGACAGAGGCGTGGGAGTCTTGTGTCCATTTGGCCCTTCCCCGGTGTGTGAGGTTCCTGACTCCAGCCTCCGGCCCTCTCCCAGCCAAGTCAAGTGAAGCCTGTGTGCGGGGACGGCGGACGTGCACGGCTCACCTTGGGCAGTGGTTTGTTCATTGGAAGTCCACTCCGTGACAGCACTAACTTATTTTCCTGTTTTTAACCCTTTCCTATTGTATTTTCTGTTGTCTTCTCTGCCCGCTTTTATCTTCCAGGTGATCCAAACAGAGGCGGCCTAAGCCTCACAAACGCACAGCAGGCCCAGAGCCCAGACAAACAATGGGGACAGGTTAAAGAGAAACATTACAGGGAAAATGTGAGGTTTTCAGTAAATCCTCTACCACATGAGGATTCCTATCACTTACCAACCAGCTCCAAGCGTATCCCCGTGTTGCGCTGAGCATTGAAGAATCTGCTGTGCCATCAGTGGTGGAGGAGAAACCCCAGGCTAGTAAGAGAAGGGATGGGGGAAGTCATCTGCTCTGGGTCTGTCTCGGGCGTGAATGTCTTGGTGTCAGGGCGAGTGCCAAGTGCAAGCTGGAGAAAGACCAGTGGCTTAGGGAAGGGTCTCACCAGGCTCGTCCAGGCTGGTTAGAAAAAGGACAGGAGGGCCGGGCGCGGTGGCTCACGCCTGTAATCCCAGCACTTTAGGAGGCCGAGGCGGGTGGATCACGAGGTCAAGAGATCGAGACCATCCTGGTCAACATGGTGAAACCCCGTCTCTACTAAAAATACAAAAAATTAGCTGGGCATGGTGGCGCGTGCCTGTAATCCCAGCTACTCAGGAGGTTGAGGCAGGAGAATTGCCTGAACCCGGGAGGCGGAGGTTGCAGTGAGCCAAGACCGTGCCATTGCACTCCAGCCTGGGTAACAAGAGTGAAACTCCGTCTCAAAAAAAAAAAAAGAAAAAGGACAGGAGGGCCGGGCGCGGTGGCTCAAGCCTGTAATCCCAGCACTTTGGGAGGCCGAGGCGGGTGGATCACGAGGTCGAGAGATCAAGACCATCCTGGTCAACATGGTGAAACCCTGTCTCTACTAAAAATACAAAAAATTAGCTGGGCATGGTGGCACGTGCCTGTAATCCCAGCTACTCAGGAGGCTGAGGCAGGAGAATTGCTTGAACCCAGGAGGCGGAGGTTGCGGTGAGCCGAGATCGCGCCATTGCACTCCAGCCTGGGTAACAAGAGCGAAACTCCGTCTCAAAAAAAAGAAAAAGGACAGGAGGCCGAGCATGGTGTCTCACGCCTGTAATCCAAGCACTTTGGAGGCCAAGGTGGGCAGATTACCTGAGGTTGGGAGTTCAGGACCAGCCTCACCAACACGGTGAAACCCTGTCTTAAAAAAAAGGAGGAGGAGGAGAAGGACAGGAGAGGGTGGGCGTGGTGGCTCACAGCAGGCATCTGGGCACTTTGGGAGGTTGAGGTGAGAGGATCACTAGAGCCCAGGAGTTCAAGACCAGCCTGGGCAACACAGACCCTGTATCTACCAAAAAAATAAAAAAAAATTTTTTTTTTTAAAAAGAAACCGGGAGGCCAAGGCGGGTGGATCACGAGGTCAAGAGATCAAGACCATCCTGGTCAACATGGTGAAACCCCGTCTCTACTAAAATACAAAAAATTAGCTGGGCATGGTGGCGCGTGCCTATAATCCCAGCTACTCAGGAGGCTGAGGCAGGAGAATTGCTTGAACCCAGGAGGTGGAGGTTGCGGTGAGCCAAGATCGCGCCATTGCACTCCAGCCTGGGTAACAAGAGCGAAACTCCGTCTCAAAAAAAAAAAAAAAAAAGAAAGAAACCTGGCTGGGCTTGGTGCCTCATGCCTGTAACCCCAGCACTTTGGGAGGCCAAGGCTGGCAGATCACGAGGTCAAGAACATCCTGGCCAACATGGTGAAACCATCTCTACTAAAAATACAAAAATTAGATGGGTGCGGTGGTGTGTACCTGTAGTCCCAGCTAAAAAACAAAAACAAACAAAAAAAAACCCTGGAGTGGGCTGAGGGCAGTGCCCTGGCAAACTTGCCTCTTGGTTCTGGGTACCCACTGGGCCCTAATTGGGGTCCCCTTGTATGTAGGTCTGGGGTTGCCCCTGCTGGTCAGGACATGTCTGAGGGCATCTTACGTGTCCTGTGCTGTGATTAGATGCTTCCTTGGTTAAGCTATCACTGGTTAAACTTCCCTGTGTGTCAAGCCCTGTACAAAATGTTTTGGGTTCTTTTGTTTTTTTATTGAAACAGGGTCCTTTTTTTAAAAGACGGGGTTTCACCATACTGGTCAGGCTGGTCTCAAACTCTTGACCTCAGGTGATCCACCTGCCTCAACCTCCCAAAGTACTGGGATTACAAGCGTCAGCCACCATGCCCAGCTTAAAACAGGGTCTTACTATGTTGCCCAGGCTGGTCTCGAACTCCTGGACTCAAGCGATCCTCCCGCCTCAGCCTCCCAAAGTGCTGGGATGACAGACATGAGCCACCGCACCCAGGCTTGCTTTTCCATTTTTTGTAGTTACCACTGCACGAAGCTGAAGGCTTGGGAGAGTCACAGGCAGGCTTAGGACTCCGGGTCCCTAGTTCTAGGTCTCTTCCACGTGTGCCCTTTGTTATGCTAGTCACCAGCAGGCTCTTTCACCTATTTGCTGTCTTGGTCTTTGTCAAAGCATGGCTCTGATCATACGGCTTTTCTGAATGAAAACCTTCAGTGACCTCCACTATTTCACTGGCCATGTCCCTGCAAGGCCCTGAGCGATGTGGTCCAGACTGCCCCAGCTCTGCTACCCGGTCATCTGTTCTACATACATTTTTAAGTTCTCAGCACCCCTTGAGACAGGTTTTTCTTTTTTTTTTTTTTTTTTGAGACGGAGTTTCGCTCTTGTTACTCAGGCTGGAGTTCAATGGCGTGATCTTGTCTCACCGCAACCTCCGCCTCCTGGGTTCAAGCAATTCTCCTGCCTCAGCCTCCTGAGTAGCTGGGATTACAGGCACGAGCCACCATGCCCAGCTAATTTTTTTTTTGTATTTTTAGTAGAGACGGGGTTTCACCATGTTGACCAAGATGGTCTCGACCTCTTGACCTCGTGATCCACCCGCCTCAGCCTCCCAAAGTGCTGGGATTACAGGCTTGAGCCACCGCGCCCGGCTTTTTTTTTTTTTTTTTTTAATTGAAATGGAGTCTTGCTCTGTCGCCTGGGCTGGAGTGCAGTGGTGGGATCTCGGCTCACTGCAACCTCCATCCTGGGTTCAGGCGATTCTCCGAGACAGGTTTTTCATATTACGTGTTTCATAGGTGATTCTAAGATTCAGGTGGCCCCTTGCCCAGGGAATTGCCCAGGGTCACATGGCAAAGGAGGGCAAGACAATTTGGTTACAGTTCATGAGTCAGCCACATGTGGGACTTACTTGGAGAGTTGAAAAAATGGCTGGTGCTTGGGGCCTATGCCAGGGATTCTAGTTTCATCAGGATGGGGTACAATCTGGACATCAGGATTTCTAAAAGCTCCCACTTCAGGGAATGCTGTCCAGCTAGCTAAAAGCAGGCTGGTGCCGGGACTGCTAGGTTCACCTGTCAGCTGGGCCACTTCCTTTTTTATTTTTTTGAGATGGAGTCTAGCCCTATTGCCAGGCTGGATTGCAGTGGCATGATTATCTTGGCTCACTGCAACCTCCACCTCCAGGGTTCAAGTGATTCTCCTGCCTCAGCCTACCAAGTAGCTGTGGCTACAGGTTTGTGCCACCACACCCAGCTAATTTTTGTATTTTTAGTAGAGATGGGGTTTCACCATGTTGGCCAGGATGGTCTTGATCTCTTGACCTCATGGTCTGCATGCTCAGCCTCGGAAAGTGCTGGGATTGCAGGTGTGAGCCATCATGTCTGGCCAGCTGTGCCACTTTCTTTTTTCTTCTTTTTTTTTTTTTTTTTAATTTCAAGACAGAGTTTCACCATGTTGGTCAGACTGGTCTTAAACTCCTGACCTCAGGTGATCTGCCCACCTTGGCCTCCAAAGTGCTTGGATTACAGGTGTGAGCCACCTCATCCGGCCCAGCTGTGCCACGTTCAAGGCTGAGCCACTGAGCTTCAGTTTCTTCTGAAAGGTGGGCAGTATTTAGCACTTAGGTCTGAAGGGTTCAGCTTGTTAATGTGAAGCATTCAGCGTCAGGATTATGACCCAAAGCCACTGCATCAGTGAGCCAGCATCCCTCATCACGGAAAGACTGTCTTAAATGAATGCTTTATTCTGTCCACACTTCTTCCACTTGTGAATTACAGCTGCAAAAATGTATCTTTCTACAGTAAGGCGAAGTGAAGCTGTTTCCCCCCTTAGGGTTCTTTGCTCTTTCCTGAGCTGCCAGGGATCGATGACCCTGTTTGCCAAGGACTCAGTGCCGCATGCTGCCTCTCCATCTCTGGTCCCTGCTGCGGTCGCAGCCAGTGGCTGGTTTTCAGCATGTGTTAGAATCCGTTCAGCTCTCGAGCTGTTTCTCTGTGGCCGTGTGTTCCAACGAATGTTGCCAGCTCCCCGCCTTCCGTCTCCTTCTCACACGGCTGTCTGTCCCACCTCGGTCCTCTGTGGGTACTGGGACATGGAGCTGGTGGTCCTGCTTGCCAAGTGGACATGCCTTTGCTCTTCATGGCCCTGGGTTCTGGTGCTCTCATCTGAAGCCCTCCTGCCCATTTCTCCAGCTGTGGAGCGTGTCTTCTGTTCCTGTACCCTATTAATAGCTCTTGGACACGCTGGCCCGCCTGTCTCTCCCATGCCAGGCCACGATACCTTTCAAGGCAACATCTGTCTCTTCATCCGTGTGACCTCAGGTCCTGGCAGTAACAGGCACTCACATAGCTTTTGGATGAGCTGTTCTTTGGAAACAGTGTCCTCAGCTCCTGGCATGTAATAGGCATTCACTGAATACTTGCTGAATAAATGAGTGGAAAAATCTCGATCTTCAGATAGCTTCAGAGAGTGTCTAAAATCTTTCTGCTTATCACATCCAAAGGATCTTTTCTCTGCTGCACCTTCTACCAGGACTCTGGGGTTGTCCATCAAGATCTCTCTCCTGAGGCCACCTCATCCCCCCCCGAGAGCCCAGGTGGAGTCAGCAGGGCAGACCAGTCACGTCCTGCTTTGGAGAAGCAAGGCCTCTCTGATGCCAGAGCCCTTGGCTGACCACTCAGCCATGGAGGCCAGGCTGGCTGGAGCCACCTCGAAAGATGAGGGGTGGTGACGTTGGCTTCTGTCTCTGAAATTCGTCTGCTTGTACTTGTGATGCTGAAATGACTAGTTAGCTCTGCTTTCTGAGCCTGGGCCGACATCCATGTCGATGATGTTGGAAAGGACCAGGGAGGGGCAGTGTCAGGGCCAGCGCGGGCCTAGCACACATTGCAGACCGTTTCTAGATGACAAGGCATCTTCCTGGTTGCTGGGTGAAGTACTTGAAGGAAACTCAGAAACCCGTGGGGGTGAGGACTGAGGGAGCGTAGCTGAGCCTTGGGGTGGGCTCTCCATTTAACCAGCATCTGCCCAGTGCGAGGCACCGGAGGCAAAGGCATGCACCTGGGCGAGGGCCCCTGCAGAGGCCATGTGGCTTTCTGAGAGATCCATCGCAGGGAGCATTGGCCAGGTGTGATGGTGGCTGAGAAGCCCAGGGAGGCTTCCTGGTCGAGGCGGGGAGGTTAGCTGGTCACTGACGAGAAGCGGAATGCGGTGCAAGGTGCAGGAGTCCGTCTTCTTCCCAGGCAAGACCGTGGTCGGAAAGGCACTGTTCAGTCGGCAGGTGGGAGCTTCAGAGTGAGAGTGCCGCCTGCCTGGGAGGCGCCATGCTGACAGCCCAGCTATGCGGACGGCCACCACCGCTGCTGGAGCTTGCAGAGCCAGCCAGGCCGGACCATGAGCTGCTGGAGCAGGGCTGGGGCCTGAGAGTCCTTCGAGGGACAGGAGGCAGGTCCGCTTTGCAGGGCGAGGGAAGGAAGGGGACCCAAGGGCCTCGGGTGGGGCCTGGGAGCTGCACTTCAGCCATGAGGAAGGGCGGCCATGATGGTTTCTAGCCTGGGGAGTGACGTGCCATGCTCCCCTTTGGGACGGTTCCCAGCAGGGTAGGGCCCACCAGTCCACGTGAGCCGTGCCCACTCTGCCACATCTGCTCTTCTTGGCCGCTTCCACCCCCACAGCCATCACCGGTGACTCTCGCCCTGAGTGGACATCAGCCCTTCCAGTGACTCGCATGTGCCCCATGGTGCCCCGATCCCCGCCCAGCACTGTTCCCGATGGGCGGGCATCCACCTGGCCTCTCCCTGGTGCTCACCCAGCTCCCTCCCTGACAGAAATTAGTCCGGCAGAGACGCTCCTGGGGAGGCTGTCCATGAGCCCCAGAGCCCCAGGAGGACCCTCTAGGCTGGTCTTGCTGGCCTGGGGTACAGCACTGCCTGGGGTGGGGTGGGGGCTGCAGATGGCTGTCAGTTCAGTACTGGAGCTCCTGGTGGGAGGGACAGTCAGCCTCTCACCCAGAGCCTTCCCGGAATCGGGGAGGAGAGAGCTCACTTGTGACAGTGTCGACAGGGTTTTGAGGACACAGTTCGGGAGCTGAAGGCCTGCAGCGAGCCGGCCGAGTGCCGCATGAGGCGTCAGACCTGGGCCCCTCCACGGCCACCAGGCCTCACCCTGGTCACAAGGGACCCAGGCAGGTTTTCTTTCCGGGCCTGGTGAAGGGCAGTGCCCCAGTGGTGGCTCCTCTGTGGGTAGGACACGACTGCCAGGAAGGGCTGGTATCCCAGCCGAGCCCCGGGGTGGGGAGTGGAGCTGCTGTAGGCAAGCCTGGGCTTCCAGTCCTCCCTCTCCACCCAGCCAGCCTGGTGGGTGGAGTCAAATCACCTCAGATTTGATGGAGCAAGACTTTTTTTTTCTTTTATTTAAAGGGCTTTCTGGTAAAGACTGGAAAAGCTGCTAGTCAAATTCCAGAAGAGCTGTAACACTGGAGAAGGCATGTTTGTAGCTCAGTTCGTGAACACACTCACACGTTCCACACTGCCGCCTTCTTGGCCTCCCTCCCCCAGCCCACCTCCATCACCTGCTGCTGCCCTCAAAGCGCGGAGACCCCTAGGGCCTGCACCTCAGGGCAGCTGCCAGGACTGCCAGGCCCCACCAGGGGCTGGCTTCCTCCCTCGGGGACACGTTCAAAGCTGCACTGGCTGGGGAGGCTCTGGGCGGAAGGGTGGAGAGACAAAGAGGTCTTTGTCCCTGTGGCTGGACAGGAGGACAGATGGGTCAGCCAACGCTTTGTGACTGGTGAGGCCCACCCGAGGTCCCAGCCTCCTGCCACCACCTGCCTGGGGCCCTGACACGTGCAAGACATCTCCATGTGCCTCAGTTTCCTGGCTGCAAAGTGGGGTCACCAGCACTCATAGCTTCATGCTCCTACTGTTTACCACTGTGGTGACTTTGCTGGGCCCTTCCCCAGGGGCACATGAGCTCACCACATCCCCAGTGCTTCCACGGCCTGGCGAGGGCTGGGGAGGACAGACCCACAGACGGCCACAGCTGCGCTGTGTGGGGAGGGGCACCTGCGACCATGGCGTGGGCCAGGAGGCAGGGACAAGACAGGAAGCTGTGTCCTGGCGGCTCAGAGACCCTGCGCTTGCAGAGGGTGCAAGGTGGTGGGGCAGGGTGGGGTGGGGTCTGGCTCTGGCCGAAGGGAGGGGCGGCCAGGTAAGAAAGGGGCTCCCATCACTTCATCTTTCTGCCAGGTGTGGGGCAGGGAGGGTGCCCAGCAAGCGTCTGCAGCTGACAGAAGGGCATGGTGCCCGAGGTTCAGTGTGGCTAGGAGCTAGGACGGAGCCATCTGCTCACTCCTGGGGTCCCAGGCCAGCCCCTCCCAGGCTGGGCAGGCTGGACCGAGAGAAGCACCAGAGCCGTGCTCACAGGGGCAGAAATGGGTGTGGAGGGCCAGCCAGGTTCTCAAGGTCCCTCTCCCCTCTGCTGTCTCTGGGCATACCAGTCACCCAGGGTGGGTGAGAATGGACTGGCCGCCGTCTGGTGTAGGGTCACGGGCAGAAACGCCCTCATGGCCAGGCCACTGGAGGGCCATACCCCAGTGGGTCACGTGAACCCCAGTGGGTACAGTCTCCAGCCACAATGTCTGCGCTCTACCCCACCTGCCGTGTCCTCAGAGGACTTAGCACAATGCAGGGCCCGCCCCCTGAGGACTGGAGGACAAGAAACTTGCTCTGTTCCTGCTGGTATCCCCAGTTCCCAGAGCGGCACCTGACTCCACACGCTGACACCTTTGTGTGCACTCTGCAGGTGGTGTGGGCCCCAGGGGCGGCAGGAGCGGAGTCGACGGGACGTGCTGCAAAGCTCCGAGGGTGCCTGTCTTACAGGGGCCCAAGGGGTCAGCAGGGAGCATCGCCCTCAGGCGTAGCCGGGTGTGCATGAGCCCGGCCCGCGTGCCACCAGGCTCACCCGTGGTGCGGAAGTCAAGGCCCTTCTGGGTGCACCCTCTACACTGAGCCTGGCACAGAGGCAGGGCCTTTGGGTAGAGGGGCACACCCTTGCTGATGGCCGGAGATGAAAGTGAGGCCCAGAAAGAGGTCAGGAAACTGGGGAGTGCCCTGATTCTTCCAGGGGTGCCTCCAGCTCTGCTCCTGTGGCGCAGCCGGCATCTCTCTGCACGTGGGGATTAAAGAAAAATGAAGGTTTTTGAAAAGCAGAGCCCAGAACTAGGGCCGGGCACACGGGAGGCCCTGGAAGAACTCTGAGCAGTGGGTAGGGACAGCACCAGGACTCCCAGGGCCATCTGGATTCCACTAGCCAAGGGAGGTTTGGGGACTTTCTGTGTCCCTGGGGGCAGCAGTGGGATTGGGGGAGGGGTCAGGGAAAGGATTTGGGCACAGTGAGGATGGCCTCAGGAGATGGGGGCTCCCAGGGGTCTGGCCTGGCTGGCAGGAGGAAGGGCTAGCCATGGGGGCAGGGTCACAGAAGCATGGGCATGTGGCAGAATCCACTGTGCCTTGCTGATAGCAAAGGGGGCTGCTTATTAAAGGTGCCGGGGCACAAAAATTAGCCAGGTGTGGTGGCTTGTGCCTATAGTCCCAGCTACTCGGGAGGTGCAAGAATAAAGGCCACTTAAACTCGGGAGGCGGAGACTGCAGTGAGCCAAGATCGTGTACTCCAGCCCAGGGCAGAGTGAGACTATCACAAAAATAAAAAAAGTGAAAAAAAAAGTGCCAGGGATGGCAAGGTGCAGGCCTGGGGCCGCGAGGTGCCCAGCCGCCTTCTTGAGCTGAGGTCTGGTCTGGGCACTCCCCGCAAATGGCCACAGCAGGCCCAGGGTGCTTTTGGCAGCCCGGGGCTCCTGGGTGTGTGTTCCCATTCCTCTGTGTGTCCAGGCTTCATCTCCCAGGAGAGGGCATCTTCCAGCCCTCACTCCTGACCCAGCTCCTCAAAGGAAAAGCAGGCATCCCAGGACCAACATGGCTCTGTGGGTGGTCCTGCCGGGAGGGCCATGGGGGCCTGGGGAGGAGGGTGCAGGCCGGACGGCTGGAGCAAGGAGCCCCAGGCTGGAGCTGGGTAGGCAGGTCTGCAGGGCCAGATCCCACAGGGCCTTGGGGCTGGGGCCCAACGGGCAGGACTGCATCCTGATGAGTGACTCCCTCAGAGAGCAGAGCACCAATCCCAGGCTGCCCCTGGGGTGGGTTCTCTTGGGAAGCCCCCCAGGCCCGACCCACAGCAGCCCACCAAGTCTGGCTGGGTGAATGCCATGGACGCCCACACTGGCAGTAGGCCTGTGCCAGGGCAGACCCACCCCAGGAGGTGCTGCTAGCTGAGCATGTGAGCCCTGTCACTGCTAGGGTGGGGACAGTGGCTTGGGCTGCTCTGGCTGGTCCCCTCATCCAGTCCCAGTGCACGAAGGCCCCGCAGAGCCAACCATCGGCACTGGCCAGGCCTGATGGAGAGGGAGGACCCCAGACAGACCCCCTCACCCCCTGCCTGCCGCACAGCCCTTGGCCTTCAGGGGGGCTCACCTGCATGGCATGCGGCTCCCTGACCTTGGAGGTCCCCCAAACGCCATGTGCCTGCCCCTCCAAGGCCCCCACCTGCCTGCTTGGTTCTCTCATGTCTGGTCACCAGGCGGCGCCCAAGGCCACGTTTTGCCGAGCCCAGAACACCGGAAGTGGTCTGAGGCCAGCAGGCCAGCACAGCCATCCTGCCTGGGCCACCGCTGGGTGCAACTGCCCTGGCCAATAGTGGACAGGTGGCCACGGCATCGCGTGGGCTACGCTTCTGTTCCGGGGTGGATGGCGCTTGCGTAAGGCTTCCAATGAACACCTGCCACCATCATGTGTTAGCACAAAGCTCCGGCAGATCTGGCAGCCTCTGACCTGCTGCCTGGGCCCCCAACTCTGCCACAGGCAGCCTGTCCTGCCTGCCAGTGTGGTTCTGTGGTCAGGATGGTGGCAGCTTGCAGCCGGTTGGCAGGGACTTGTCCTTCCCCGTGGCAGGGCCTGTGCCATCAGCCCTGCATCTCTGCACAGGTGGCCTCTGCCTTGGACCCTGGCCCAGCCCTCCTGGGTAATTTGTGCTCCTCTTCCACAGCCCAAGCCAAATGCTACTTCCTGTAAGAAACCTTTGGTGACTTCCCCAACCATGTCCCTGTGTGCTGGCCCCATCCTGGCCGATGGGGTCACCATACTGCACTGGCAGCAGCCAGGACAGCTCAGGTGGCCGTGCGGCAGGCAGGCAGGGGTCACTGCTGTGCACAGCCGCCCCGGAGCCACCTCCACACTGCACAGGCCAGCCTGTGGGCAGGGCATGGGGCCGTGGCACTGGCCTCCTCATGCTCCCCTGGACCCAGCGGGGACTCTGAGTACGGTGATGGAGAGTCGGCACCTGCCCTCCAGCCTGGCTTCCTGGTGGTGGCGGCCTCTGCCCAAAGCGAACCTCGGCGCCTGTTGCTGCAGCTGCAAGAAGGAGCCAGGCCCCCAACCCCGGCCTCTGTGCCCCCAAAGTCTCCCTGCCTTGCCCTTTCTCCCTCATTGCCCCAGAACACCTCGGTGACAGCAGACACACCTGCCACAGGGTCAAGGGGGCAGCTGCCTCTGAGAAGCCTGTCTGGTGTCTCTCACTCGGTACCCACTCCTGCCCTGCCCCAAGCCCAGCCCTGCCTTCTGAGAGCACCTCTGAGCACCTCTCACACAGCGTCATGCTCAGGAGGGCTGCTGGGGGGCGCAGCAGCCTTGTGATGAGGGCCCCGCCTATCAGCCTCAGCTCCAGCCTGTCCCAGGGGCCTCAGATTATAACAGGCAGCAGCATTTACCCTAAAGGACAAATGGGCTCCTGGGGAAGGGCAGCCTCTGTGGCAGTGCCATGAGAGCCTCCTGCCTCTGCTGGTAAGAGACTGCCAGGTCCCCATCCACCAGCCCCTCAGGAGCCACTGGCAGCCCATGTGGGGCAAGGTCCTTGGCCATGATCTTTGGAGAGGGCCTGGGTGTTCCTAGTGTTTCCACCCCCAGCTTACAGCCTGACCCCTCTCCAAGACACCAACTGCAAGGAAGCTATCCTGCCATCAGTGGGGTCCTCGTCAGCAGGTTTTGGGGCAGCCAGGGACCCTGGGGTCACCTTTCTTCCCAGATACCCAGGTTCTTCACGCTGTGATGCCAGCTGACAGTGGGAGTCCGGTGGGCTGCCCAGGGCCTCATGCCTCGAGAGCCCGCCACCCTCCTGCCACACCCGGCAGAGCACCGCTGCCTGCCCCAGAGGTGCCAGCCCTCCGAGCACAGGGCCTTGAGTCTTTCCCACAGACCCAGCAATGGGGAGTGGGGTTCAGGCCAGCTTGTTCCCTGAATTCTAGGCCCCTAGCCGCCTCCCTAAGGCCAGCAATGACCTCTCACTCTCAGAAGGCAGCTGAGATGGGGCAGCCCTTGGCCTTGTGCATTCACGTCCCTCACCACGAGTGCTCTGCTCAGAGGCCCTGCATTGGCCTGGGGACCCTGGGGCCAGAGTGAACCTGGAGGCTGCAGCCTGGGGCACAGTAAGCCCTAGGGACTGAGCGTCTGCCTGTGGGTGTGGGGTGTGTGCATGTGTGTGGAACGTGTACACGTGTGTCAACATGTGCACATTCCTCTGTGTGTGTGTGTGTGTGTGCTGTCTCTGTGAGCATGTGTGTGCCGTGGGTTTGAGGGTGTAACGAAGTGGGACAATTAGCCTGCCCCCCAGCAGCCTGTGGGTGGAGAAGGCTCCGAGGCCCCCGACTGGGATGGGGCCTGGCCAGGAGCTGGGAGGGCCGACTGGCGGGCTCCGAGTCCTGGGAATGTGCCCAGAGGAAGGCTGCACAGGCGGCAGCAGCGCCATAGCAACGTTGCACAAAGCGCTGGCCTACTTACACCCGCCCCCGCCCATCTCACTCCACGCCCAGGGAGGGGGCATAGGGCCTTAGAGGCTCCTGGGGGAGCCACGCGCCCCGGCCTGTGGTGGCTTGGTGCCCCGGAAGCTTTGTTTTCATCAGCCTTCCTCCCAGCCTGGGCCAGCCCTGCAGACACTCCTGCTCATCTACACATGAGGGTGAAGGTGGGGTACGGGGTCCAGCACCCAGCAGGCGCCCCCTGCCCTGGGCAGTTGTGGACCTGGTGGCTCTGAAAGGCTTTGAAAGTTTCCCAGCCCCGGTTCTGCTGGTGACTGCAAGGCAAGCTCAGGCCTCAGGCGTCGGGGCTTGAGGTCAGGCCAGGATCTGCTTACATGTCCTGCTCATGGGACAAGGCCCTTCATACCCTCTGGCTTCCCCACTTGGGCCTCTGTCATCGTCATGGCCAGGACACCTCCTGGCCTGGCAGAGCCCTGCTGACCAGCACAGCCTGAGCCTACCTCCTGGACCCAGCCTGACCTCTGGGCCTTCTGCCTGCTCCAGGAAGCCCACCTGGTCTGGCCTGATGTGTTTAGTGCCTTGGGGATGGAGCATGTGCCCAGTGCCTGGGAGGCTGAGGAACAGGCCTTGGGAGCTGGGCCTGAGCAGTGCTGGGCATCTGTAGGACTCTCAGGCCACCTGTTCTTTTCTGTGCTGGCCACACTGCTCTCTACATTGGTGAGACAGGGAATATACGGGGAGGTGGGGGTGGGGACAGTGCCCTGTAGGAGGCTAGGAAGCCAGGCCAAGGGCCAGCAAGGCTGTGTGGACGCCTTGTGGGTCACCCAGGCCCTAGGGACAGGAAGCCCTTCTTAGCCACACATGGGAGGTGGGATGTCACTCAACGCTACACATTGAAAACCAAGTATTTTCCTGAGGTCTACTGGAGGCCCGTGGCTGCGGCCCTGCTGGTGACCTGCTAGGTGACTGTGCTCAGTGGGGATCTCCCCACCTGCCCCAACCGGAGCCCTGGCACCTCTGGTCGACTCGTCTGTCTCTAGTTACCCCTCCAGACTGGGCGCCCCACCCCTCACCCACTGCTCCCTCATCCACCAGATGCGTCCCCTCTGTGTCTCCAGGGCCCTCACACGGCTGCCTGGGCTAGCGCCCAGCAGCCATCTGCAGAATGAAGGAATGGGCCGAATGAATGAAGCTTGGAGGAGCAGCCCCATGCACCCCACGTGTAATTGGGGGCTTGGTTGTCTGTTTGCACCAAGTGACCCCTTCCCAGGGACAGATGCAGTTGCTGTCCCCTCCCCCCCCCCGGACCCCCCCCCCCGGCTTTTGTAATTTATGCCACGAGGGGGGCCAGCTACTCGCTGGGGCCCTGCCTGGCAGCGGCTTTGTCCCCAGGCGGATTCCCAACAGCCGCCTTTGGGAAGAAAGGGCCCTTCTCCGGCCGGTGGTGAGGTCACCAGGAGGGGCCCCGCTCGCACAAAAGCCGCCCTCCCCGCCCCGCCCTGCTGGCAGCTGCCTCTTTGTCCCCAGCTCCCAGCCCAGGAGAGACGCTGAGGGGCCCTAGCTCAGCCTTGGAGGAGCCTGGGTTCGCACCCCGGGGCGGGTGGAGGAGCGCAGAGCAGGGGAGGGGTGGGAGCAACCCCCACCCCTGACTTTGCTTCTGATCAAGCAGCAACACCTGTCGAGGGGCAGACCCTTCCTGAGGCTTCCCATGGGGAGTCTGTGTCCAGCTGGCTGCCTGGGTCTCCAGGAGGGGCAGGCGAGCTTCTGGGGGTGGGGGTGGCAGCTGCAGGAAGGGGTGGGGAACCTGAGGGTTTAGGGGCTCCCTGGGCAGTCCCCTGGGGGGGTGGTCTCTGGGGGTGACCATTGAGATATGCAGACCAGCAGCTAAAACCAGGCCTCCCTGGCATGCACATGATGGAGTAAGGGGCTAGCAGGCCTGGGGTACTCCTGGGCACTTCCCATGCCAGCCACAAGGAGATCCCCATGAGCCCAGCTGTGGAGCTCCTGAGGGTACCCCTGGGACAGAGTCAGGGGTCTGAGTCTCAGAGAGGGCAAGGCCTTTGCCCAAAGCCCCACTCAGGGTGGTGGAGCACGGACCTGGCATCCCTGCCTCCCCCAGGCAGTGCACAAAGGAGGCATCTCTCCCCCGTGGAGGGCACTGGACACCTGGTGCGGGGCAAAGGGTCAGGCCAGTGAGGACTGGGTGCCAGAGGCCAGGGTGGCAAAAGCCATGCAAACAGAGCAGGGAGGGGCGGCATTGTCTGTCGGGCTCCCCTGTGTGTTCATGGAGCTCCCACTGTACACCTGGCCCACCCAGAACAGAAAGGAACTGCACATTCTTGGCCCACACGGAATGTGTGGTTGAGCTGGGACCCTGGCGCCACCGGAGACAGCAGCTGGGGTCTGACCTCTATCCTCAGGGCTGGGGGAGGAGGCAGGGCTGAGGCCCAGCCAGTGTGGCATGGAGAGATGGAGGGCGTGCATGATTGGGGGGGAGGGGGAGGGGGAAAGGCGAGGGTTGGCCGCTGTCCCCAGAAGTTCAGGAACTGTCTGTGAGGTGTGGAGGGCTGCCAGGCACAGCAACTTCCTAGCCTCTCTCCTCGTCACCAGCTGGCCCGGAGCTCCTTAGCAGGCCGTCCGTGGAGGGGGGTTGTGGAGCCTGAAGGGAGTGGCACACACCTTCCTGAGGCAACTGGACAGGAGCAGGGGCCAGGGGCCCTGCAGTGTGGCTCTGCCAGAGCCTGGCTGGCAGGGCTGGGGGCTGGTTACTGAGTCTGGGGCCAGGGAGAGGGGTGGCAAGGGATGGAGGTTCCACCAGAACTCCAAGCCCTGTCCTGAACCCCATGAGGGCCCCATGCCTGCACCTGGGGGCACAAGCAAGGCAAGGTGGTCAGAGACAGGAGAGGCAGGCAGCACAGGCGACCTCTGACCAGGTCCTCGGCTGGGTGGGGGCTGGCATCAGGGAGCGTCGAAGCCCCACCAGGAGGGAGGCCACCCTTCACCCTGAGGGCCAGGCAGCCAGGAGGCCTCCACGGCCTGAGGGTGGGGGTGCACACCGCATTGCTGAGGGACAAGTGTGGCCTGGGCCCCTCAGGGCTCCCCCACCAAGAAGCTGTCTCCTTCCCTGTTGCCTGGCACCTGGAATGTCCATTGTGCCTGTAGCTTAGCAACAGGCCTGTCGCCCCCACTGTTGCCACCCCATCCATGGCCGGCCCCCCACCCACAGCTGGCACCGCATTCCTCGGCAGGGCCCCTGGCTCTGCAGGCCCAGGGTTTCCAGGCAGGGGCCGGGCCCTGACTGCATTCGGCCAGCACCCTGGGGGACAGGCTGGGTCTGGCCTGAGGCATCTTTCCTTTTTTAATTTTTTAATTATTTGTAGAGACAGGGTCTCCCTGTGTTGCCCAGGCTGGGCTCGTGATCGTCTCATAGTGCTGGGATTACAGGCATGAGCCACCACGATCAGCCATTTTTTTTTTTTTTTTTTTTAAAGAAAAACTTATTATGGAAATTGTCAAAGCAAAGCACCAGCAGAATTGTGTGAAGAATCTTGTAGGCCGCTCCCCCCAGGAGTCTATGGCCAGCCTGGCTTGAGGTCTGCTCCCCGCCCCAACCCCGTTATTCAGAGTTGGATCTCAGCCACCCTGCCATTCCCAGCAATGTCAGCATGTTGCAAACGTGGCCACTCCTTAAACTCACAAAACAGCCACTCAAGCTTCCAACTTGCCAAATGTCCTATTTTACTTGTTTCTTTATTTTTTTGGTTGTTGTTGAGACAGAGCCTTACTCCGACGCCCAGGCAGTGGCGCAACAGACCTTGGCTCTCTGCAACCTCCGCCTCCTGGGCTCAAGCGATTCTCCTGCCTCAGCCTCCTGAGTAGCTGGGATTACAGGCATGTGCCACCGCTCCCAGCTAGTTTTTTGTATTTACGGGGTTTCACTGTGTTAGCCAGGATGGTCTCGATCTCCTGACCTCATGATCTGCCCGCCTCCGCCTCCCAAAGCACTGGGATTACAGGTGTCAGCCACCGCGCCCGGCTAACTGTCCTATTTTGAAAAAGACATTTGGTTTATTCAAATTGGGACCCAGTGGGGTCTGCGCACGGCGACCTGCTGTTGCTGCCTCAGTTTCTCTCTGGGAGCCCCAGGGCATTCGCAGTGGAGCTGAAGGGAGCAACAGGGTCTGGGGCTTGGAAGCACAGTCCAGCCACACTGGATGAAACTGAGCTGCAGCTGACAGCACAGCCTCAGAGGATCAACCAGCCGCGTGCAGGAAGTGCCGCTTAAGTTACTAAAGGGGTTTTTTGTTTAAGAAATAAAAAGAAATGTGTGTGAGACTCCTGGGTCTTCCAGCAGCGATTCTCAAAATTGAGTACCACAGCTACCTGGAGGGCTGGGGAATGGGGAGGCGGGGTGGGGGTTGGGGGTGGAGGGGGCTGGGCCCTGCCTGGAGTTCCGGCTCAGCAGGGGTGGGGCGGGGACGACGCTGAGCAGCCTATCCAGGGGCCCCATCTTGAGAAGCTCAGCGTCACAGGCACTTCATGAACAGACCTGTGGCTGAAGTTTAGCAATGGTGTCACCTAGAACACGTGAACTGCCTTGTGGGTTTTAAAGATTAAAAGAACGAAAATCAGTGCGCCTGACCTGTGGCAGGCATATCCGTCTCTCTGGGCAGGAGGCACCTATTACATATTACAATGGCTTCGGCACCCACCTGGTGGCAGCATATGCAGGTGACAGCACAGATGCGGGTGCTGAGGGCCTGTGACACCACCCACCTTAGCCCTCTCAAGGCTGCTCTGGGATGAGGAGGGCCAGACGCAGGAAAATGGATAGGAAACAAGACATGGGGTGAAGTCCTGGGCTGGGGGAAACACTCGACCCCAAAAGTCTGGCAGGGCAGGATGGCCTGCTCTGTCTGACCCATGCTGTTCAGCCACGTTAGAAGGGCAGGACAGACCAGTAGGGGCAAGAGGAGGGTGGCTTGGGGCAGTGGCATGCAGGCCCCCGACTCTCAGGAGCTGAAGGGCATCGCTGGCCGAGCATGGGAGGGCCAGGCACAGGCACCACCCTCCCCTCAGCCCCCCGCCGGTGTCCTTATCTGTGAGGGGGCACCACCGTGCTTTTCACCCCGACCTGGCATGGAACCTGGAGCCTGAAGTGGGCGGGAGGGAGGAAGGGGGCCTGCCATGGAGGGCCAGGAGGCCAGGGTGTCCTTCCCCACTCCCATCCCCTCTACTATGCTGCTTCTAGAAGTGCCTGCACCGGCCTGCCCCCTCTTTGAAGGGACAGATGTCGGGAGAAAGCTGATTATTGTCAAAGGCTGGAGGCTGTGACCGGAGATCTCGGTGAGCGTGACCCAATTCTGAGCTATTCTCAGCCTGGTGGGAGCTAGTTATTCCCTCCCGCCAACGCCACCGCTTCGGAGGCGGCCTGACTTTGAAACGCCCTCGTCCTGGCTGCCGGTCTGGGCCACGAAGGCTCCCCTGGGCACAGAGGCTCCTCGTGGGGAGGGCCCGTGGGCTGGCAAGGCCACTGCTGGGGCAGGGCAGCAGGCTGGCCCCACTGCACCCCTCCTTGCCCAGAGACCCACCTCAGGCAGGGACTGGCCCGCTGGCTCCGGGGTCCACACCCTGGCTCCCAGCCTGTCTGCCGCCAACATGCTGGCCATCTCGGGAAGCGACTTCTCTCGAGGCTCAGTTCCAGCGTCCAGAAGTGGGTGGTGCACATAGCCCCGGGACAGAAAGACTCGCCCACTCCCCCACCAACCCAGACCTACCACACAGGGTCCAGGCCACTGCCGCCCCCACAGCCACCTCTTGCCCTGCACTGTGTGCCCAGATCCGGGTGGCTCCTGGGAGCTCCACAGGGCAGGCCTCGGCGCCCTGAACAGGCAGGGGTGAGCACGTGGGAGGCACTCAGCTCATGCCTACTGGTGACAGCACCCACCCTCCCGTGGCTAGTGAAGACAGGACGCAAGGCCCGGCAGTCAGTCCCAGTTGCCCGCTCCCTTCTGGGGACATCAGGAGCCAAGCCTCTCTCTGGGGACCCTCTTCCTCAAGGCACCTCCAGGCTGGCATGTGACCCCAATAGCCCTGGGGCCGTGGAGCATGGAGCCCAGTGCTCACTCTGCTTAGAGCATCTTTGGAAATGGCACGTGCCAGCCCAGAGGCTGGAGCTCTACCCTCTCCATCCACTGCTTCTGGAGCACTGCCCACTTCACCTGCAAGGCTTGCCCATCCCTCTGCACAGGCATCTCCTCTCCTGAGAAGGCTTCCAGGACTCCACCTGAAAACCCTCTACCCTCTAGGGTCACGCATAGGGAACCACTTATGGCCAGGATTCCGGAGTCGCATCTCTGTGCCTCAGTTTCCCTATCTGTGCAATGGACTGTTGAGGGGGCTAGGGTCCCCTGGCAGCCCACCTGCCCTCCAGCTTCTGGGCCTGAGGAGGTGGGCCGAGACAGCAAAGCCTCAATGGAGGCAGAGGGGCGAGCCCCAGACCTAGACTGCAGGGGTGAGGGCCTCCTGGGCCCTCAGGGGCAGCCCTGCCTCCTCACATTCTGCTAGACAGGGTGTGCCTCCAGCAGCCTGCTGCCCTCCGCCCACCCAGAAACCCTGCCCTGGTCCCCACCTGTGCAGCCTGGGTTGGACCTAGCCCTCAGGGGCTCTTGGGTGAGAGAGGCTAGTCTCTGAGGCAGGCAAGGCTGGGGCACAGTGAGAGGCTCCAGGAGCAGCTCACGAGGGGGTCCCAGGCGAGACAAAGCCTGGGGGCGCTCCTGAGGGACTCTAATCCTGGCTCTAGGGAGGACCCGAGCTGGGGCCGTCCAAGCAGGTGAGTGAGGCCGGGGCCAGGGCCTGGGGTCCCCCAGGGCTCGGGTGGCCGGGAGTCAGATGTGCCGCTGTCTCAGTGCAAGGCAGCAGGGCCAGGGGGAATTTCCAGGGAAAATCTGAGGGCCCCAGGCGAGCACACACTGGGCCAGGCGGGGTGTCTCCAGTGAATCCTTGCCCCGTGATGAGCCCATGCTGTTGACTCAACCTGACCATCAGGGGCCTGCTGATCGGTCAGCTTGACTCATGGCCATGGGCCCCGGCCCTGCCTCTGAAAGTCAGGCTCCCCATCACAGAACTGGGGCACTGCATGCTTTCTGTTCCTCTGCTGTGGGGGCTCCCTCACGCCGTGGGTGTGCGGGACTCTCCCTCCTGGGCGTGAGATGGTCTGGGGAAGCATGCTGAGAAAGGGACATTTGAGTAGGGTCTTGAAAGACACAGAGGAGTTCAATGCTGGCTCAAGGCCAGGTGAGGTTCCAAGCTGAGGGAGCGGGATGGGGCCCAGCTGGCTCTAGAGGGCTATACGGTGGGGTGGATGCCTGGAGGCTCAGGGTCATCATGGGGCCTATGTGCAGGGCAGAGGGGCTGAGAGGAGTCTGGACTGAGACATCGACTGTCCCACGTGACAACTGAGGGTGGGGTGGGCTGTGCCTTCCCGCTCTCCATGTGCAGATCCTAGTGACTCACCCAGGGCCGCCATCTGGGTTACCAGCTGGGGCTGGAAAATGGGCACAACCTGGACCCTACTATGCCTGAGGCCTGCATGTCCTGTGACCCTCAGAGCTGTGCCTCAAAGAAAAGCTTCCTGGTGTTCACCCATCAGATCCCACGAAGGCCTTTGCTGCGGCCAGGAAGGGCAGGGCAGGCTTGGAATTAGGATCTCAGGGGTGTGCATCACCCAGTTCATGACACCCCAGTCACAGCCCTGACCCCAAAGCTCCTGGTATTAGGGTCACCCACTTCCATGGTGAACCCGCCAGGGGCCCCTCCTTTGCGCCCCAGGTGAGGAATGAGGTACAGGGGAGGCTGGGTCCTGGAAGGAGGGGACAAACCCCCAGGGCTGGGCGGAGCCACTCTCAGGGACACAGACCTCCCAGACCACATCAGTCACAGCCACGGGCCCTACAGTGTGACATTTCACAGGGACCAGGTGGCCTGGGATAGGCTCTTCAGGGCTGCATGTGAGAAACCCAGGCAGCCACACTCAATTTTAGCCTGGGGCTGTGGAGGAAGGCCCAGCACTCTTGGACCACCCCAACCCCAGGGACAAGTGGCCTTTTCTGCAGCCAGATGGGGGTGGCCACACATTTGCCCCTTTGTCCTGGAGTCTGGAGTGCCCGACATGCCAAACCAGGACAGGGAGGAGCAGGGGCCAGGGCAGAGCGCAGGCAGGGCTGGCCTGGAGGGCAGCTGGGGTGGCCTTGGCCACCAGGGACCACGCAGCACAGAGGGGGCGGCACATTTATTGTTCATCACGCACACTTGGGGCCAACACCGGGGAAACTGAGGCTCTCAACAGCGACTGGTTCCTGGGTAGAAACCCAGGCCCCCTGCGCACCAGAGGCAGCTCCAGGGTCCCATGGCTGATACACGCACTGGTCCTCCCTTGAGGCCATCACACACCAGGGCATGGGCAGAGAGCCCCAGCCCGGGCGTCCCACCCTCTGTTCTGCTTTGGGAAAGGCCCCCTCAGGCTTTAAGAGGAGATCACACAGCCACCGTCCCTGAGAGGTGTCCTGGATGCGCCTCCCCCACCCACACCATGATCCCCGTCGCGGGACCTCCTGCACGCCCCTGGCTTCAGTGAGGGGCAGGGGTCCCTGCAGAGTTCACAGGCTGGCATTCACACCCTGGTCCCAACACAGACTTGCCCAGTCACCCGTGGCAAACAACCCGCTGTGCTGCTCCTCTCCGCAGCGCCGCGCGGCCTCACCAAGTGCAGCCTGTCAAGGGACTCTGGCTGGATGGGGGCTGCCCCTGCGTCTTGGACATGAGTGGACGGAGGGCTGGGCTGAGCCCAGTGCTGTGACATCAGCCTGGAGGTCAGAGAGCAGGGTCACCTCCCTGGTTCCTGGGCTGGCCTGGTCTCCTAGTGCTGGGGAGAGCCGGGTAGGGATCCTGGGTCAGCTCACCTTGGCTGCCGGCGAAGGCTGGAGCCTTGGCCCAGGGACTGGCAGAGCACGAGGTGGTCTCAGGCCCTGCGGGGCAGCCCGGGCTGTGGGAGCCCGACGGCCAGATGCAGCATGGCCTCAGGGACAATCCTCCTCCTCCACCCCCTTCCTGCTTAGGCCCACCTGGAGAGAGGGTCCGACTCCCCCCAACCACCCTCTAGCCTCAACACCCAGGAGAGCCTGTGGCAGTGGAGACTTCATGTTGGCAACAAACAGCAGCTGGGACAGGCCGCGGGGCTAGACAAGAAAGGCCGAGGCCCAGCCCCAGCTCTGCTCCTCCATCGCAGCCGTCCTCCTGCCCCTGAACTCTAGCCACCCAGAAGGCCCTGAAACCCCGCCCCACCATCTGTGTCTGACAGGCACCGACCATATAAGGTGCCTCTGGCCTCCCTGCCCAGCCCTTCCATGCTCCCAGCTCCCTGGTGCCCAGGGTGGCAGCCCCCTAGCCTGGGGTCTTGGTGGCGAAGGTCAGGTAGCCGGTGTGGCCCACGGCCTCTTTCATGGGCGTGCCGCTGCGGAAGGGGCTGGTGTCGGGGCTGGCAGGGCCATCCGTGCCTGAGCCCAGGTCGGGCAGTGGCAGGCTGACGGTGCGCACGTTGTAGACCTGCGGCAGCACCTCCAGGGTGCTCAACTCCGAGAAACCACGCGCCGCCAGCGCCTGGCATGTGCGCTGTACCTGCTCGATGCACGGCGAGAAGGAGCAGAAGCGCCCGCCTGTGAGAAGCAGGACCTGGGCTCAGAGGGTGGGGGTGGCAGAGCAGGGCGTCTAGCCCTGGCATCCCCAGACTCACACCCTTGGCCAACACAGACTACCAGTCCTCCAGAGAGTGGGGACTGCAGGGCAGAGGGGCCTGGCACCATGGTTCCTGTCACCCGGCTTGGCTGTGCCAGGTCCTCCCATGTTCCAGGCACCAGGTCAAGCCCGTGCTGCCACCGTCTCACTTGGCCCTCCACGGGCACCGCCCTCCTGCCTTCCATGGGGCCGCAGGACGCTGGGCCTGGAGCAGCAATGACAACACCGCAGTGCAGTGTGGGGTGGGGCGGGGGCTGGGGCTCCAGCAGGCGGGGGCCGCTGCTGTCACAGGAAATTAGAGGCTGTCGCTGCTCCCGGGAACAGGAGGCGCCTACTCAAAGCGGAGCCCGAGTGTGGCAGCCCCTCCCTCCCTCTCTCCTCCCACCAGGGCAGCCACGGGCTTCACTCAGCCTGGCCCGGAGTGAATGAGAGCGCAGCCCCGGGCCCTGACCTGGCAGGGAGGACCTGGGGAAGCCAGGGCCAGGTGGAGGTACGTGGCCCATGCAAGTGTCCTCAAATGTCCCTGAGGCCTGGTCCCCTCAGCTGTGCCCTGACACGGGGCTGCCAGGAGGTCCAGGGTTAGAGGAGGCTCCTTCTGCGTGACAGCAGCCTAGAGAGGCACCAGGTCCTGCTGATGTGATGCTGCATGCTGCACCCTCCCTGCAGGCCCCCCGAACGAGTCAGGAGCCTGTGGACTCGGAAGGGGCAGTACAGGAAAGGCCCCGACGAGGGAGGTCGTAGGGAAAGGAACAGTCCCAGAGGCAGGTGTGGGTTCCCGGGGCCACTTCTGAAGAAGGAGTCAGAGCAGGAAGGGGTCCCAGAGTGGGTTCTCCTGCGTTCAGCCTCCCCAGGACTGCGCCCAGGCTCAGAAGTGTCCCAGAGCCCGGGAGTCTGCAAGGGTGCAGGGGCAAAGGTGGAGGGGAGGAGGCAGGTGTGGAGATCCCCACGGCCACCCTCAGGCTCCTCAGCAGAGACCAGGACCCAGGAGTCAGGGCTGAGCCAGAGCCAGCAGGGGACCCTCGGCCACAGCCTTGCTGTCTGCAACCGGCCTCGGCTCATCTGAGGTGGGGTGTGGTGCCCCGCCCCCACCCTCCACCCTCTCACAATTCAACTCTCAGCTGGGATAAAGGAAGGGGGCCCTGCTGCCTGAGCCGTTCCTTCTCCAGAAAAGGGAAAAACCTGGGCCTCCCAGCCGCCTCCTTGGCTTGGGGCCCGACCTTCCCCAGGGCTGCCCCGCCTCCGCACCCAGCATCTTCCCTATAAGGGGCCAGCTCCCTGGGCTCCACAGCTTGGGGTAGGAGAATCGTTGGAAAACCGCAGGGGCAGGGGTTCCAGACACCTCCAGCTGGGCCTGCCCTGCACTTAGGGGGCGCTGCTGCCTTCTCCCACTGGGGGGTTGGGAGAGGCCAGAGACCATGAGCAGGGCCCAGCTGGGGCCCATCCTCCTCAGCTCAGCCTGCGCTGGCCAGCCCGAGCCACTCCTCACCTCAAGCCAAAATGGGGCCCTGGCCTGGCCACCGCCTTGGTGTGTCTTGGTTTCTAGACCAAGGAGCTCCCAGGAGCTCAGCCCTCACCCTTGACGCCCTGCCCCAGGCTGTGCCTTTCCCGGAACCCCTGAGGTACCTTCCACCTTGAGGGCATCCCACGCGTGCCCCACGGCCTCCCAGGGTGATGGGATGTCCAGGAAGACGGCATCAGCCACATGGCTCACGCCAAAGCCGCTGCGGCACACGTCCTGTGTGCGCACAGTCACCCAGCGGCCCACGCGGTGCTCCTGGAACTCCTCCCGTGCCTTCTCTGCCCGCTGCTGGTGGAACTCCACCGTATGCAAGTGGCCCGTGGGTGCAATGGTGCGGATGATGGCGTGGGACACAGAGCCACTGCCCGTGCCTGTCGGGACAAGATGGGATGGGCAAGGCATCAGGTGGGACTGCTCGGGGCCCACAGACTTCTAGGAAACAACCCCGAGCTCACCCTAGAGACCCGCACAGGGCTCAGGAGGACCCCAGGCGACTGGTGGGGGCTGTGTAGTCCCGGCTGCCTAGAGCCCTGGCCAGCCCTGCATTGGGCACACTGTCTAGGGCGTGAGCTGGGGTTGACAGGCTTTGTAGGCTGTGGTGTTTGCTGTGGGCACAGGCAGGCCAGCGGCAGCCCTGCTCCATCCTGCCTGGCGCAGGTACAGGAGCTGAGAGAGCCCGCTGGCTGGAGCCTCCCGGGGAGTCTGCAGAAGGAACAGAGACCCATCCCATGGTTCAGCCCTGTCTCCTCCCATGCACGGCCAATCCCCTCCTCAATCCCCGTCACTAGTGGCCTACCCTGCCGGACCTCGTGCCCACCTCTCCCCAGAAGCTCCTTGGTCCCCTTTGAGTCAACTCACTCCCACCAAGCCAGCCCAAACCTGCCCCCACCACACAGGGGCTTGGGCTCTGCTCTGGCCTGGTTGGACTCAGGATGCAGGGCCCGGCCACCAGCCCCACAGCCCTGGTCCCTCCCAGCACGCCTGCCCCCAGCTTCCCCCCAGACCATCCCCCTGCTTGACTCCCCGTCCTGTGGCAACGGGCCAGGCCCTGCGTCCCTCCTCCCTCTCCAGCTTAGGGGCCATTTACCTGATGGCACTCCCATCCCCCGGCCCCTCCACAAAGACTCCTGCTAGAGCATCCACTGCACACCTTCCACCCACCCCTCAAACCGTAACAGTGCTGAGCATCGCAGTGCTCAGCCAGACCCTTGGAGAGGCCTCCACCCACTCCCTCTATCCTGTCCCACCTCCTGCCGCCTCCCACATTCTCTCCAGGGGCTGGCCCCTCGCCCCACCTGTCCAGCCCCTCCCCTAGGTGCTCCCAGCCTGCTGCCTCTGCCCTCCGCAGAGCCTGGCCGTGCCCCCTTCCCAGGGGTGAGTCTGACTGCTTCCCAGGTCGAGGTGGCCTCCGGAGTACAGCCCGGTTCCCCTTCAGCCTCACTCCCAGCCCCTCCGTCTCCCCCACTGAGCCTGACTTGGGTGCACGCTTCAACTGCAGGGATTCTGCACAGCTCCTCCCTGGTGCAGAGCTGTCCCTTGGCTCCTCGTGGGTCCCTCTCATCATGTTCAACTCAAATGTCCCCTCCTCAGAGAGGTCTTCCCTGCCTGGCCTAGCTGGAGAGACCCCACTCTGGGTCCTGCTCAGACACACAGCCCTGTCTCACAAGCTTCATAACCTCAATGGACACACCCAGGCTGTGTCCCCCTCTCTCCTCGAGGGCAGGAACCTGATCTATCTTGTTCTCTGTGCCTAGGAGGGGATCTGGCATATCTGAGGAGGCCACAGGAGGAGCGTGCTGCTTGATTGCGCTCTCTCTCGAGGGTGGGGCAGGGGAGGAGAGGCCAGCACCCTGCCACAGGATGCACAGGGAGCTGATGGTGCTGGCTCTGAGTCTTGCTCTCCACCCAGACATCCCAGGGAGAGACAGGGTGACTGCAGCCCTCAGAAAGCCAGCATGACAGTGCTAGGCACTCTTTGTGAACCTGGACCCTAGCCCTCTTGCCCATGAGAAAAATGCCACCAACAACCTAGATGCATCTGGGCCTGGGGCCAATCTTGGCTTCAGTCGTCACACCAGGCGGCCCCAGCACCTGTATGTGTGCAGGGGTTTCCACAGCCCAGGTCCTGGACTCAGATGGTGCTCACGTTCATTGGTGGCAGGTGAAGATCTAATCATGGATAAGGATGGGGAAGGCTCCCAACCTGCAACAGCTCCCCAGGGTAGCCCTGGCCTCTCTCCAGAAGGAGCAACTCTCTCTGCTTCACCATCAGCACAGAGGATGAGAGAATGACAGTCAGCACCCAGGACAGCGCCAAGCATCTCGCTGGCCAGGCCCCACCAAGGCAAGCAGGACCCTCACAAGGGCACCACGTCCTCCCTAGCTCCCCAGTCTATTTCCCACCACCTCTCACTCCAGTGACAGCACCTGCCTCCGAAGGGGCTTCCCTGCCTCCACCTTCACTGCCTGCTGTCAGCATCCCAGAAAGATGTGAAAACAGAAGCTGAGGAGCCACGTCTGTCTGTAGGAAGGGCAGGCTGGAGGCTCTGACCTCCACCTTTGTGTCAATTTCTGAGTTAAACTGAGGCAGCCTGAGGAACTCACCAGACTCACAGACCACAGAGCCGGGCCGAAGTTCCAGCATCATGGTGATGAGGGCAATGTCCGTGGAGTAGAGGATCTGCGTACGGTGCGGCAGGTTCAGAGTCCAGAGCTCAGGCGTAGGGTGCAGCACGTACACCCAGCCACCTCGGCCACACGTCACCTTGGAGCCGAAGGGGCGGCCGATAAGGTCAACTGAGTGCCGCAGGACACCATGCCGGGTCTGGGTCTGTGCCCCACGCTGCACACGCACTGCCACCATTGCACCGTGGCCCAGTGACAGGATGGCTGTGTCACCCTCCTTGATCAGCTCCTCGTATGCCACGAAGCTCATGGTGTTAATATCTAGCAAGTGCCAAGGACCTGGAGAGGGGTGTGTGTAGGTACGAGCAAGTCAGGAGGCAGGAGTAGGGTCTGGCGTCTAGGTAGAAGGCTGAGATTCCAGCAGCGGATATGGGCGGGGTGTGGCTGGTTCAGCCTCTGTCACTGCCTGACAGGGAGCCCAACAGCGCTGCGCCCTGGTCTGGCCTGCGCAGCCTTTCTTGGTCTAGGACAAGAGATAGGGACTGTGCGCCTAAATCATAAATTAAAAGACTGGGGCTTGGCAATGGCGGAGGTTGGTCCCAAGGATTCCCAGAGTGAGGACCCGACCCTCCCATCACCCTTCTCCAGGAGCTTCACTCCTATTCCCGAGGTGTGAAATGAGAAAGCGCTTTTGCGAGGTGTCCACCGGCTGGGGAGAGGCAAATGGTCAATGAGATCACCTCCAAGCCAGGCTTGATTCCTCGCCCCAATCTCCCCCACAACAGGCTCCTGAGTGGGCGGGGAACAGGGTATGCCAGAGAGGTAAGGGCTCCCCAGGAAGGGCCGTCAACGCAAACACCGCCCAGCCGGTGCAGAAGCAGCGAGGGGGCAGGCCGGGGCGGCGCGGGCCGCCCGTGCGAGGCTGGAGAAACAGGCCCTGCGTGCCGCGCCGGCCCGGACCACCCTTACCCTCGCCCTGCCATCCTGGGCCCCGCAGAGTCTCACCCGCGACTCTCCCTCCGCCAGGGCTCCACACATGCCTCCGCGACACGCGGCGGCGGCCACGACACTTCAGGCTCCGCGCCCACTGATGACGTTGCGCCCCGCCCCGCCCCCTCAGCGCACGGGATCCTGGGAGCACCAGGCTGCCCTTCCCGTCCCTCCCAGAGGACGTTTCCTGGGCGACTTCTGACTTTATGTGAGCTGCTCTGTTTACAGTTGCTGGTTGCTGGAAGATCGGAAGACGGGACAAAATCCAGAAGGCGGGCGGGCGGGCAGCGCGGTGACTGTCACCTGTGAGCCCGCGTTTCGGGAGTATGAGGCAGGAGGTTCTCCTGAGGTCAGGAGTTCGAGACCAGCCCGGGAAACGTAGTGAGACCCCCCCCCCACCCCACCATCTGTACAAATAGTTACAAACAGACAAAAGGGCGCCCTGTCCCGCCGGCCGCGGGTGGCCGTCATACCCAACCACATTTGAAGGGGTTCAGGAGCCAAGGCGTGGCTGTCACTGCTGTCCAGGACCCCTTTGACAGGCCCTGGGAGTTCACCAGAGGGCTGGCCCGTGGTCCTCTACGAGGACACTTTGCCACAGACATTTTGTCATTGCACACTGCTCTGGGAACACCCCTGACTGGGCCCCAAGATGAGTTCCAGAAAAGAAATCGCAGGTCAAGGGGCCATCCCAGAAGGCTTGGGCTAGGGTCAGCCAGAGGTGCAGAGACAGGGGCCTGGAAGAGTCTGCAGAAGTGGCCTTCGGCCCAGGCCCTGCCTCCGCCGGAGGGGACACGTTCTGAGTGCAGAGCTGCTTCTAGGAGGGAGAGGGGGTCCCGCGTCCCCTTCTTGGGTCTGGTGAGGTGCCAAGCAGGAGACGGAGGAGGAGCTGCTGGAGGAGAGGCAGAAGGGAGAAGCGGGAGTGCTGTTCTGTCTCCACAGCGCTCTTCTCAGCTGGCTCCTCTGTGGAGTGTGTGCAGGAGAGTGGGGGCAGGGGACGGGCATTTTCTTCCTCCAGCCCCTAGCTCTCAGGGCCAGGTCTTGGAGAGGAACAGAGACCCCCTCCCCACCCACCCAGCCTAGGGGTTAGCCTGCACCCGAACCCAAGCCAGTTAGCAATGACCTTAGGCCACCCTCCCCAGGCACTCTGCCGCTGCAGCCTGGTAAAATTAGGTGGCCATGCTCCTTCAGAGCCAGCTCTGCTCTGGGACCTTGGCAGCCTGTGGGCACTCTCAATGCTCTTGCCTCTGGGGCAGGCCAGGCCAGGGCGTCTGTGGCCCTTGCCATGGGCTTCTCGGGGTCCATCGTAGAAACCCAGGGGTCCAACCTCAGCCCCTCTCTGTCCCTGCCCTAGCTGGGCCTGGAGCTGAGAGCCCCCAGGAATAAGATGGTGAGAGGCCTTCCATAGCCTCCCACTCTCTGTGGGCTCCTGTCCCTGTGGGGCCACCATGCTGGCCACCAGCTGCCTCTACATCTGCCTCATGGCCTCCCTGCCTTCTGCTCTCAATGTCGAGACAACCCAGTCCCATCCATGGCTCCCCAACCTCTGTTCCAGCAGATGCTTCTCTCCCTTGATGATGCACCCGCCTGAGTTACCCCCTAATTGGTCCCTTGGGGGATTCTGACTTTCCATTTCTCTTGGGCTTCTCTTCCCCAGCCTCTCAGCTGTGGTGTAGAGTTAAGTCGGCTGCCTGTATGGGCCTGAGTTAGGATTTGGTGACTCGGCGGTGGTTTCCCTTGGTTCCAACTTCCCATTTGCTTCTCTGACCATTACTGGCTGGCCAACTCCTCCAGTGCCCCCTCCTCCAGGCAGCCTTCTCAGCCCTGCCCATATGCTCCATCTGAGCCTGCCCCAGTCCCCAGCCTGAGTCCTCAAGCAGAACTAACGACCCTACCTCAGCTGATGATTCCCTGCACAGTTTGTACTGGGGCTCCCCACAAGGGGCTGATGCTACATATGCCCAGCTGTGTTATCTCACTGAATTCTCCCCTGGATCCTATGAGGGAGGGAATAGTTTATAGATGGAGAAACAGAAACTCAGAGAGGTTAAGTAACTTGCCTAAGGTCACAGCCAGTGAGGTCAAAGTGGGATTAGGATTTGAAGTCAGTAAACTCAGCACTGAGGAGGCTGAGAAGGGAGGACTGCTGGAGGCCAGGAGTTGGAGCTTCCCCTGGGCAACATAGCAAGACCCCGTCTCTTAATTCATTAAGAATTAAGGCCGGGCACGGTGGCTCAAGCCTGTAATCCCAGCACTTTGGGAGGCCGAGGCGGGTGGATCACAAGGTCGAGAGATCGAGACCAACCTGGTCAACATGGTGAAACCCCGTCTCTACTAAAAATACAAAAAATTAGCTGGGCATGGTGGCGCGTGCCTATAATCCCAGCTACTCAGGAGGCTGAGGCAGGAGAATTGCCTGAACCCAGGAGGCGGAGGTTGCGGTGAGCCGAGATCGCGCCATTGCACTCCAGCCTGGGTAACAAGAGCGAAACTCCGTCTCAAAAAAAAAAAAAAAAAAAAAAAAAAAAAAAGAATTAAAGCCAGTAAACTGGCTTCAGAAAACCAATGGCCGATCTGAAGAAAGGGGGGAACAGGCAGGAAGGATGCCCACGGGGGAGGCTGCTCTGTCCACGCCCCTGGCAGGGACCACGTCACTGTGGTCCCTCCCTCTCTGACCAGCCCAGTCTCCTGCCCCACTGTGCTCTGTGACCCCGTCAGCCCCTGCCCCTCTCCTGACCTCAGCCTACTTCCTCTTCGGGTTCTGCAGAACTCAGGGGCAGGGCACTTGGAGGAGGCAATGCTGCCTCTGCTGCGCTCTGGGAGCAGACTCCAAGGATGGCCCCCCGAGCCGCGTCATGTTCTGCGAATAAAAGGCCTGGGCCTCCTTTGAAGCCCCCTCTAGGCCCAGTGGTTCATGTGTAACCAGGTGTGATTTCTGAGGAGCCTGGGCCAAACACTGCCTGGTAACAGCACCAGCCTTCAGCTCCTTGGGCCCTCGGGAAAGCAGGGGTCTGCAGATGGGGCAGGTGAGCTGGGGGGAGGCCAGCACGTTCCAGACCCTCCCCTTGTGCCCCTGTTCTGGGGGCCACTAAGGCTCCCAATCAGCCCCTGCCTGCGGGGCCTCACCCTGACACTTGGGTCTCACCTGCTGCTGCTGCCCCGTCACAGCTGCCTGGCCTCTGCCCTGTCGGTTGGCCCCAGGAAGCTGGCACAGGGCTGGCACTCTCCGAGGGTGGAGGGATTGCTGGGCCTATGACTGGACACTTCTGTCACCAACTTCTGATCTGTCTGCACACTGAGACCAGCTGGGCAACACAGCGAGACCCCTGTCTCAACAGAATAAAAACAAAAATAAAACGATCTTCTGTCTGCACGCCGGGGACAAAAACATCCACCTCAGAAGGCTGAGGGTTGCCAGCAGCCCCAGGCCAGACCCACCCCAGTGCCTGGCTCACTGCCATAGGCAGTCCTGCTCTCCAGACCTCACCTCTGCGTTCTGACCTTGCCTGTGGAGGGAAGGGGAAAGGGGGTCCTTTCCCATGGGGGCCTGGGGAAGCAGGTTAGGCTCTCGGCCAGGAGGGTGAGAGAAGGGAGGGGTGGCCTGAGAAGCTGCAGATGCTGAAGACAGAGGAAGTCCTGAGTGTCCTCTCAAGTCCCTCCCTGCCCCAAGTCAGCTTCCAGGGGCTGCAGCGATCCCTTCTTGAAACAGAAACTTAAGCCCTTCAGGCTTTGTGGGGTGGGGGTGGGCAGCTGCAGAAATGTCTAAAATTGGAGAAAGAGGCTGCCGGGGGCACAGAGAGCAGGAATTCCAGGCTTAAGGGACACCTGCTGTCTGGCCAGCCCAGAGGGGCCATTTGTTTTTTTACATGGGTTGGTTTTATTAGTTTAAAAAAGGCTGACTTGGAACAGGACAAAGCATGCCAAGCAGGAAAGAGGCATGTGTCTCCTCTTCAGTGACCACAGGGATGAGGCAGGGCCCCATGCTGATGCTCACACAGGCCGAGGTGGACAGGCTTCCCCTGCCTTTGCACCTTGGCTCTGGTGCCTTCTCTTCGGAGAATAGGGTCTCTTATGCCTGGAACTGCTGTGCCCTGTGACCCCCCCAACCCCAGCAAAACTGACCTCCTAATGTCATCTGGTTTGCTGGGCTGCTGGCTCATGGCCAGTCTTCCTCCAGCAGCAGGCACTGCGCACCTTGCTGCCTGCTGTATCCCCAGCCGCTGGCACTGGGCAGGTGCTCACTGTGCCATTGCTGGAGGAGTTTTTGTCAAATACACCCACAGATAAGGGTTCTCCCATTCCTAGCTTTAGTCTCAGAGCAACATGTGAGGGTCCTTGATAGATATTAACCCCACATGCTCCGCTTCCCCCTCTTAACAGCTGCATAATACTCCACAGCAGGCAGATGCCTCCCCACCCTTGGCCAGTCCCGCCTGATGGGCATCGGTGGGTATCCAGAGGTATTTGGTTTTCCCTTCACACATCTCCTGGTCCATTAGTGGAGAGAACTGAGACATCCCTCCTAAGGGCTGCATTCCTAGAAGTGGGATTGCTGGGTCACAGAGTCCAAACATTTTTAATGTTAATAGATTCTGCCAAATTACCTTGCAAAAAGCATGCAGCAATTCAAGTTGCAGGCAGCATGTGGACGCCTGTCTCCCTGCATTCCAGCTCATAGCCAGCACTGGCTGGGGTCGATCTGGGAGTGCTGAGGGTAGAGACAGGTGGAGTCACTGTTTAACCTGCATGATTCTGGTTATTCGTGAGGTGAGTTTTTAAAAAATCGTACCTATGTTTATTGTTTACTAGCATTTCCTCCCATCCTTGCCTGATGTCTCTGGAGACTGCCTTTGGGGGTCGAGTGAACTTGTCCCCAGCGAAGAGGACCCAGGGTTGGGGTCTGGAAACTCCGAGGCTGCACTTGCCGGGGGTCTCTTAAGGCCACAGTGTCCCAGTGCTTTCTGCCCCGCATCCCCCGGAGCCCCAGGACTTGTCCAAGGTCAGGGCACCGCGATGCCCCCGGGCTGGGCCACAGCCAGACTGCGCCTTCCGCGTGCCTTCGCTTTGCACCAGGATCGCCCAGGAGATGCCTGAGGGCACCTTGAGGAAGGTCGGCGGCTCCGGGCCAGCTCGAACGGGCCGGGCGTGGCGTGCGGGCAAGCACCTGCTGCGGAAGCCCTGAACGCTTCCGCCCGGCCCCTCGCCGCCGCCGCCGCGGGGGCTGTCTGGACGAGGCGGGCAGGCGCGAGGATGCGGACGAATCCAAGCGTCCTCGAGTGCCCGGAGGCTCTCCAGCCTCAGTTTCCCGCTCGGAGGCAGGGCGCACGAGTGGATATAGATAGCTAAGGACCTGAGGTTTCGGCCTCGAGGTCTTGGGCCGGCGCTGGGCAGGCTGCGCGGGGTCCGGGCGAGGGGACGGCTCGGGTGGGCGGCCGGGGGGTGTTGGGGGCTGCGGGCGGCGGACAAAGCGGCGGCACCACCCCGCGGCGCGGGCCAATGGAATGAATGGGCTATAAATAGCCGCCAATGGGCGGCTCGCGTTGCGCCCCTTAAGAGCCGCGGGAGCGCGTAGCTGCCGCTGTTCGCCTGCGCCGCGCCCGGAGCTGCCGACCGACGGAGCGACCCCGCCCCCGCCCCCGCACGGACGCCCGGTGAGTGGGCCCGAGGGCCGGGGGCGTCCCTGCCGGGGCGAGGGGCGCTGCGTGCAAAGGGGGGCGCGGGAGCTGCGGCGTCACGCGCTCGGGGCGCGCCGCCTGGAGCGCGCGCCGGACCGGCCAGGGGTTCCCGGCAACGGTGGCGCTCCCCGCGCGCGCTGTGGACCCCACTAACCTTGGCCGCGTCGGGCACCCGGGGGCCCGGCGTTGGGGCCCTGAGTGGTTCGGGGGAGCCCGGGAAGCCCGGAAAGCCCGTCCCCGCTGACCCCGCGTCTCCCCGCAGCTCGCAGCCGCCATGCCGTTCTCCAACAGCCACAACACGCTGAAGCTGCGCTTCCCGGCCGAGGACGAGTTCCCCGACCTGAGCAGCCACAACAACCACATGGCTAAGGTGCTGACCCCCGAGCTGTACGCGGAGCTGCGCGCCAAGAGCACGCCGAGCGGCTTCACGCTGGACGACGTCATCCAGACAGGCGTGGACAACCCGGGTATGCGCCCCCTGGGGCCGGGGTCCCTGCGCCCCCTCCCCGCGCGCAGCCGCAGGGTCCTCAGCAGCGCGCTCGGGCCCGGCAGTGACGTCACTGTCCCCGTCCCGCGCCCCCTCCCCCAGGCCACCCATACATCATGACCGTGGGCTGCGTGGCGGGCGACGAGGAGTCCTACGAAGTGTTCAAGGATCTCTTCGACCCCATCATCGAGGACCGGCATGGCGGCTACAAGCCCAGCGATGAGCACAAGACCGACCTCAACCCCGACAACCTGCAGGTGCGGAGCGGCCGGCGAGCGCGCGGGCGGGGCGAGCCGCGTTTCCGGGGTCTCCCATCGCTCACTCCCGTCTGGCCCCCAGGGCGGCGACGACCTGGACCCCAACTACGTGCTGAGCTCGCGGGTGCGCACTGGCCGCAGCATCCGCGGCTTCTGCCTCCCCCCGCACTGCAGCCGCGGGGAGCGCCGCGCCATCGAGAAGCTCGCGGTGGAAGGTAGGGGCCGGGCGGGCCGAGGGTCAGCGGCGGCCGCGTCCCCGTCCCGGCGCGGTCCCCGCTCGCTTGTTTACCAGCCGCCCGGGAGCGGTCGCCGCCGCCGCACCCTTCTGCGCGCGTCCGGGTTTAGTTTCTTGGAGGGAGCGAGGGGCCGGCGGCCCAGCCCCGCGTCCACAGCGTCCTGGGGCCCAGGGAGGGCGCGTCCTGGCGCGGGTTCACCGCCTGGGACCGTCGCCGGGCCCGTGAGGAGTGGACGCGCGCAAAGCCGGGCGGGTGGGGGCCTCCGACGTCCCCTGGGGCGGGCGGGTTCGCGATGAGGGTTGGGGGGCGGGCGCGGGAGCCGAGCGTCCTGAGCGCGCCCCCCGCAGCCCTGTCCAGCCTGGACGGCGACCTGGCTGGCCGATACTACGCGCTCAAGAGCATGACGGAGGCGGAGCAGCAGCAGCTCATCGACGACCACTTCCTCTTTGACAAGCCGGTGTCGCCCCTGCTGCTGGCCTCGGGCATGGCCCGCGACTGGCCGGACGCCCGCGGCATCTGGTACGTATCCCTTTGCGCCCTCCTGCGGTGTCCTCCCTCCGTGCTGCCTCCCTTTTCCCCTCTCGCCCCGCTGGCTCACAGCGAGGAGGAGGGAGGGGCCGCGCTCCGTCTGGGTTGGTTGCCGCCCCGCCCTCCGCATAGGTGACCTTGGCCGCAGGTGCGTTAAGGGACTGGGCCGGTGGGGACTCCTCCCTCCATGCGAGGCGGGGGCGGGGCTCGCTGGCGCCTGTCCCCCACGCCCCTCGGGAGCTGGAGCTCCTTGTTTTCTCTTTCTCTTTCCTCCGCTGCTGGGATTCTACCAGGGGCTGGTGACGCAAAGCTTCTCCAGGGGCAGGGCTCCTGTCCCCACTGTGTGGGGCGGGCAGGGTTGTCCAGGCGGTCCCGGGCCCCGCTCCATTTCAGACCACAGCGCATGATGGTAGCGGGGGTTCTGCTCTCTGAGGCTTTCCGTTCCCCGCCTGCCGTGTGTTGGCTGTGGAGTCTTGGCAACAGCCCCTACTCCTGGGCACGGCTGAGAGCAGCACCTCGGGGACTTGGGAAGTTCCTGTGGTCTGGAGGGCCTGGGGCTTTTTTCTGGATATGCCCTGAGATCAGCCCTCCCGCAGGCACAATGACAATAAGACCTTCCTGGTGTGGGTCAACGAGGAGGACCACCTTCGGGTCATCTCCATGCAGAAGGGGGGCAACATGAAGGAAGTGTTCACCCGCTTCTGCACCGGCCTCACCCAGGTGCCAGGGATGGGGCAGGTCCAGATCCCAGGGCTCAGGCAGGGATGTGGGTACCCCATCTGTCCCCCTGGGGGATTTCCGAGACTTGGGGCCTGTGGTGGTCTCAGGCAGGCCTGCCCACTCACACCCTCTTCTCTCTGCAGATTGAAACTCTCTTCAAGTCTAAGAACTATGAGTTCATGTGGAACCCTCACCTGGGCTACATCCTCACCTGCCCATCCAACTTGGGCACGGGGCTGCGGGCAGGTGTGCATATTAAGCTGCCCCACCTGGGCAAGCATGAGAAATTCTCCGAGGTGCTTAAGCGGCTGCGACTTCAGAAGCGAGGCACAGGTGAGCAGGACAGGTGCTGTGGGCTTCCTGCTGGCCCTGGGGCAGCTCTGTTTCCTCCCCCTGACCTGCTGTCTCCCCAGGCGGTGTGGACACAGCTGCGGTAGGTGGGGTCTTCGACGTCTCCAACGCTGACCGCCTGGGCTTCTCGGAGGTGGAGCTGGTGCAGATGGTGGTGGATGGAGTGAAGCTGCTCATCGAGATGGAGCAGCGGCTGGAACAGGGCCAGGCCATCGACGACCTCATGCCTGCCCAGAAGTGAAGCCCGGTGCACACCCGACACCAGCCCTGCTGCTTCCTAACTTATTGCCTGGGCAGTGCCCACCATGCACCCCTGATGTTCGCCGCCTGGCGAGCCCTTAGCCTTGCTGTAGAGACTTCATCACCCTTGGTAGAGTTTATTTTTTTGATGGCTAAGATACTGCTGATGCTGAAATAAACTAGGGTTTTGGCCTGCCTGCGCGCGTCTGAGTGGTGCCTATCCTTTCCCACGGGGCAGCAGCCAGGCCCCAGAAGTGAGTTCTGGGCCTGCTGTGGGCCTCGCCTTCTGTGAGATGGGACAGTAGCCAGCAGGTTGCCACTGTGTTCTGCCTGCCCCACCTAGTCCATGGGCCCCTTTCCTCCTGTCTACCAGGAACATTGAGGGCAGTGAGGGAGGAGCTCCAGGCCTGAGCATCTGAGGGCATTCAGGCCTTGTAAAAACCACCCCATTCCTTGGCTCATGGCCCCCATCCCGCAGGGTGTTGGGGGGTAGGCAGGGATAGTGGGGGTGAGGGGGGTTGAGCCCAGAAACAAGAGCCTTCCATTCCTGCAACTGGGTTCCTCCTCCAGTCTTCCAGGTAGCAACATCATCAGATCTAGACATCTCCCTGCCTCCCTCCTATCTTCCCCAACACATACTCTCTAGCTTCTCCTCCCTGCCTCCTTCCCTCCCAGCCTCCGCCTTCAGGCTGAAGAGCTCCCCAGCCCCACTGGCCCTTGGGCTTAGCCCTCAAGACCCACTAGCAGCCCTGGGGAGCCATTGGTCCCCCCTTCACTGCCAGTCTCCTCTTCAGGGGCCTCTGGGTGTCCAGCCCCTTGGTCTCAAGGTAGGACGACAAGGTAGGCACCCTGGGGCAGAAGGGGGTTCTGCTGTGTAGAGCTTGGTCTCCCTGGTCCCTGATGTAATCCCCTCCTACTACAGTTAACAGTTGCCGCCATCCCTGCCCAGCCTCTGGCTCAGAGTTCTTACCATGGTTGGGCACCCTGAGGGGCTCAGCCAGCTCAGGGAATGGAGGCGGGCGGGTGAGCCTGCCAGGGACTAGGAATCCTGCTTCCCATCTTCCAGCTCGTAAGCTCCAAGGCTGCAGCCTGTGCTGCCATCTGCTGGCCAGGGCCGCCTCTGCCCCACCCCTGGGGATCAGGGTCTGGGGCAGGCCTCATCCTGTATCTCTATGCCCACCGCATCCCTGCACACTACAAGTGTGGATCACTGGGCTCTCACCTCCTTGGGATGTGAGGGGCCTGTCAACCTAGACACTGGGGCTCAGGAGCAGCAGTGGGGTGCATCCTCGAATCTGCCACAATGGCTGTCTAGAGGGCACTCCAGGCTGGGAAGGCTCCAAGGAGGCATTAGCAGGAGAGCAGCTGGGCTGGGCGAATGGGAGGTCCTAAGTGCACGGTTGACTTGGAGTGTAGGCTGGGACAGGTCCTCTCATGCAGAAGGCTGGGGACACTTCTGCATCCATCTTTTTTTTTTTTTTTTTTTTGAGGCGGAGTTTCGCTCTTGTTACCCAGGCTGGAGTGCAATGGCGCGATCTCGGCTCACTGCAACCTCCGCCTCCTGGGTTCAGGCAATTCTCCTGCCTCAGCCTCCTGAGTAGCTGGGATTACAGGCACGAGCCACCATGCCCAGCTAATTTTTTGTATTTTTAGTAGAGACGGGGTTTCACCATGTTGACCAGGATGGTCTCGATCTCTCGACCTCGTGATCCACCCGCCTCGGCCTCCCAAAGTGCTGGGATTACAGGCTTGAGCCACCGCGCCCAGCCATTCTGCATCCATCTTTTGGGCCATGGACTGGGTCCTCCCTGGCTGACAAGGGGCCAGTTTCTGGCTTAGGCTTTAGCTAGGAAGGCCTGGGCCAGTCCACGCTGGGGCTGTACAGTCTGGAGTCTCGGGAGAAGGGCTGGGATGAGAAGCCCAAAGTGAGCACAGGAAGTAAGCCCCTCCGGAAAGGGGAAGCTGAGGGCAGTGAGGAAGGGACATAGACCCAGTGGAGACCTGGCCACTGAAGCCCTCCTGTCTTGCTGTGTCAACCAGCTGAGGCTCCCTGTGAGCAGCTTGGTGTGTGGCACCATTGGAATGTGGCATGAGCCAGGCCAGGGACATGGCACCCCTCAGTGAGGCAGGGGTCTCTAGGCCTGCCTGTGCTCTGCCCCCACGGCACCCTATCAGTGCTGCCCTCCCTCTTGCTCAACAGCTGCTCCAGCTGCAAGCCCTCCTGCTGGCTCAGTCCCCCTCACAACGGCATGGGCAGAGCCAGCCCTCCAGCCCGACCATCACTGGGGTGGTGTGGCCCCAACTCCAAGGTGAACACAGGGCTGAGGGCATGGCTGCACAGGCCTGTCACTTGTGTTCCAACGTTCCCCTTTTTCCGTGCAGACTCTAGACTGGGGCACTCCTAGTACCACCAGTGGGCAAACAAAATGGAACTGCTAATCACCCCGTGCAGGCCTAACATACTGCCCCGGAAGGCTGAGGACTGGGCCTGGCTCAGGACAACTTCTTTCTGAAGCAGTAAACTCTGAAGGTAGGTGGTGCCTTAGCTGGCCTGTGGCGCCCACAGGGCCTGGACCCCCAACTCTCCCGAGCCCACTCTCTTCCCTGTGCCTCCCGTATTTTACCTTGCTGCATTAATTCTTTTGGGGAACCAGGCAGGGCTTAATATACACTCCCCTCAGTAGGTGAGTGGCGGTTCTGCCTGCTGGGGCCACTAGTTCCACGGAACCTCCAACCACAGTCTAGACAGCCTTCCTCTTCCTCCAAATCTGGAGACTTGAATAGGCAAGTTTAATTCTCCTTGAAAGCACTGTGAAAGCAGAGGACAGTATCTGGGGGTGGCAGGGAGGCTGGAAGACGTCCTGGGCGTTGGAAACATCTCCCTGCAGGACAGTCCAGCTACACCAAGCCCTACCTCAGCTTTCCTCCTGTTACTCGGACTTCCCAGCTAGGGAATGAGTCTACGGCGGGTTTCCACAGCAGCGCTCCAGACACTTAGGCCAGACAACTCTGGTGGCGGCCATCCAGCAGCAGCCCTGGTGTCCACCTGCTGCATGCAGTAGACCTCACTTCCCCAACTGTGACAATCAAAAATGTCTAGACGCTGACAAATGCCCCTTGGGGGGCAGAACAGCCCGCTTCTTTCGAGTCCCGTTGCCCTACAGAAATGACAGATACAATTACTGGAAACAGGGAAACCATAGGGAGATTCGCTGGCACTGACGAGGCGGCTGTAGCCCCACCCCTCCTCTGGGGTCCTGTGCAGACGGGGACAACAGTGTGAGGAACCTATCGAGGTGGTGACATGCTGAGAACAGCTCGAGTGCAGAAGCAGGTTATAAAACAGCTTGTGCTCCGAGATCCCACACAGAGTATGTATGGAAAAACCCCAAAGAACAGTAGTCACTGTGGGTGGTGGGGTAACAGGTGATTTCCTTCTTTATACTTTATTCTCCAAATTTTCTACAGGGCACATGGATTACTTATATAAGCCAAAATAATTTTTTAATGGCATTTTGTTAAAAATGCTGTCATGTGTTCCAGTCTGTGGAAGCCCACCAAAGCTGCAGCAGGACTTTACCACTACCACAGCCTGAGGTCCCCCACAGATGGGGAAACCGAGGCTCAGAGAGGCAGAAGGAGCGGCCACCTAGCTCCAACTCCTGGGCTCTTTTCACTGCTCTTTTAAGAACATTCTAGCCTCCCACAGTTGGGACCTGCTTGTCTGAGCAGTGGCTTAAAAGGCTGCACGTGCCCAGCAGGCTTCTGGATTTCTATTTTGAGCCAGCTGGGCACTTCCTGAAGCTTCCTAGAGCACACTTGGGGGTTGTACATTGGACTCACATGGATGTGAAGTTAATCTCCTTCTCCACAGGTAAAAAGAAAATAATTTGATTGGCAAGTCTTCTGGCTGTGAGGTTTCCACTGAGCACATGACAGCATTTCAGCTTAGAAAAGTGAGGCTTTTTTGAGATGGAGTTGTGCTCTTCTTACCCAGGCTGGAGTGCAATGGTGTGATTTCGGCTCACTGAAACCTCCACTTCCTGGGTTCAAGCGATTCTCCTGCCTCAGCCTCCCAAGTGGCTGAGATTACAGGCACGAGCCACCATGCCTGGCTAATTTTGTATTTTTAATAGAGACGGGGTTTCTCCATGTTGGTCAGGCTGGTCTCAAACTCCTGACCTCAGGTGATCCAACCGCGAAGGCCTCCCAAAGTGCTGGGATTACAGGCATGAGCCACTGCACCTGGCCAGGCTGAGGCTTTTTCCATGTGTACTTCTCAGTCTAGCTAGAGGCTTTCTGCACTCACAGTGACTAGACATTTTTTTTTTTTTTTTTTTTTTTTTTTTTTTTTTTTTTTTTGAGGCAGGGTTTCACTCTGTCACCCTGGCTGGAGTGCAGTTACACAATCATGGCTCATTGCAGCCTTGACCTCCCTGGGCTCAGGTGATCCTTTCACCTCAGCCTCCCAAGTAGTTATGACTACAGGCATGTTCCACCACATCTAATTTCTTTTTCTATTTTTCCTTCTTTGTAGAGATGGGGTTTCACTGTGTTGCCCAGGCTAGTCTCAAACTCCTGGGCTCAAGCTGTTCAACTGTTTCAGCCTTCCAAAGTACTGGGTTTACAGGTGTGAGCCACTGTGGCCAGCTGGTTGGACTCTTTCCATCTTTCTCCTCAAACCCAACTTTGTATTGTTTTGCTTGGGTTCAGAAATCCTGACTTTCATACCCTTTTCAGGGGTGGGGATTTAACACAATTTAAGGCTCTATAAAAATTAAGGCCCTGAAAAGATAAAAGTGCTGCTGCCAGCAGCCATGTGTCTCTGATTCACCTTCATTGCACAGATGCCAGTGGTCCCTCAGCAGCCATTCTCCCCTCTGCTTGAGTGACAACGCCCTGCTTTCTAGCTTGCACACAGCTGTCTGACTTTGGCAGTACATTTCCAAGACTCCTATGCAGCCAGGGGTGGCCAGGTGTCAAGGTACTCCAGCAGCAGCCTAGGCTGTGAGGACAAGGCCATCCTCAGTGCTGCGGGGTGAAATGCCTGTGTGTGCAGCCTGGCACCATCTCCCGCTGTGGTGATGGGGCTGCGACCCTGTTCGACCATTCATGAACCCCATGCAGCATGGGGCTTGGCTTGGGATCTGACCAGGCTTGCAGAGGAATCGGTCCAGTGGTTCCAGGTACCCCACACCCACCTGCACTCAGGACAGCACCAACCCCTCCAGACTGTCTGCCTAACCTGGGGCAGGGCTCCCTCCTGCAGGTCTGCTCTGTTTCCCACCTTCAGCTGGAATCCCCTTTGGGAGGATGGCCCTGCCTGCCCTAGGCCTCCTTTCAGGAGGGCCTCCTGCATCACAGTTCTCCTTGGGCTCTGTCCTGCATCTCTTCCTCATTAGAGGCCTGCTCTGCTGGTAAGCCTTCTCTTTGAGAATGCTGCCTGCCTCCAGGGCAGGGCTTTAGGGCTTCCTTCATTAATCTCATTCCACCTATAGCTGCACCCATTACTATGTAGTCTGTGTCAACACACATCAAGGCTACTCCAGGATTATACAATTTATAGCACAAAAAAAAAAAAAAAAAAAAAAAAAAGCAGAAACTGATATTAAAATTAAAAAGTCTAGTTTTGCCAATACTTTTGACCCATCAACCCAACATATTAAATGGCACTTCAAATGTGTTACACTTTCAAAAGGAAAAGAAATATGGTAATCAGCCAAAAAAAAAAAAAAAAAAAGAAAAAAAGAGGAAGAAATAATAAAGGTGTTGCTACTCATCCATACCCAGAATTGTTTCTTTAAAATTTATTATTTTTTCTGTTATTTTGAGACAGGGTCTTGAAGTCACTCAGGCTGGAGTGAGTGAGGTGGTGAGATCACAGGTCACTGCAGCCTCAACCTCCCAGGCTCAAGTGATCCTCCCTTCTCAGCCTTCCCAGTAGCTGAGGCCGAAGGAGTGCAACCCTTTTTTTTTTTTTTTTTTTTTTTTTGAGACCGAGTTCACTCTGTCATCCAGGTTGGAGGGTAATGGTGTGATCTCGGCTCACTGCAACCTCCCCTTCCTGGTTTCAAGCAGTTCTCCTGCCTCAGCCTCCAAAGTAGCTGGGATTATAGATGCCCACCATCACACCTGGCTAATTTTTGTATATTTATTGAGACAGGGTTTTATCATGTTGACCAAGCTGGTCTTGAACTCCTGACCTCAGGTGATCCACCCGCCTCGGCCTCCCAAAGTGCTGGTATTACAGGCATGAGCCACCCCACCTGGCCGATCTGGCTAATTTTTAATTTCTTTTGTGTGTGGAGTTGGGGGTCTCACCATGTTGCCCAGGCTGGTCTCGAACTCCTGGCCTCAAGCAATCCTCTTGCCTTGGCTTCCCAAAGTGCTGGGATTACAGGTGTGAGCCACTGTGCCTGGTCCCAGAACTGCTGTGCTTTTGAGGGACTCCTATGCTGCGGCCCCCATCCAAGTCACAGCAGCATCTACCTGGGAGATAAAATGCTGTGGCAGAGGGGCCAGAAGTCTGGCCCGACCCTCCTCACTCTCACTTCAGATCAGAAAGGAGTATGGTGCTTACTTCCCTCAGTTCTCCTTGCCTCGCCACAGGATGACATGACTTGACTTTGTCAGCAAAGTTCTAGTGTTTTGGTTAAATTAATAAAATATATACAGATGGAGTATCCCAAATCCAAACACCTGAAATGTAAAATACTCCAAAATCTGAACCTGAGTGCTGATGTAATGCTAAAAGAAAATGCTCACTGGCACATTTTGGAGTTTAGATTTTCAAATTTGGGATGCTTAACCAGTAGGTATAATGCAAATATTCCAAAATCTGAAAAAGCCCTACACCCAAAACACCTGTGGGTGGTCCCAAGCATTTCAGATAAGGTATTCTGAACCAGGAAATGCAAACCAGCAAAATGTGCCCTTTGTACTTGGTGATGTCAGTACAAGAGGACACACAGCATCACCATTCCGGGGAGCAGGAACTCCCAACGGTGGCAGGCTGAAGGGATGTCTGAGCAGCCATGGGACAAGCTTGTTGGAGCCCTCTAGAGCCCGCAGAAAGGGGATAGCAGAGGAGTGGCCAGTGGAGCACGAGAACTACATGGCTCAAAGCAGCCGAGCTGTGTGCTCTTCCAGCTGTGTGCTGAAGAGCAGCGGAGGCCAGCCTGTAGCGGTGAGTGACTGTCAGGCAGAACTCCCGAGTGCACAGGTGCATTTGGGGAGGGGTGGAGTGGAGGGTGGGAGTGGTGGCGGGTTGGAAATGCTCTGAGGTACCCTCCACCCAGGGACTTCTGGTGCCACATTAATGAACATGACTACATATGCTCCTACTTCCCAGCTGACTTCCATGCAAAACATAACTGCTTTGAGAATGTGCTCATGCCTACCCACGCCTGCTGGCAGCTCCCTCCTGAGAGGAGGGTAAGGCGAGTTACTGCAGGCCTTGCTCTGGAAGGCGCCAGCTCAGGCAGAGCCTCAGGCTCTCTGGGGTCGCCAGGCTCTGGCTGTCTGGTGCAGTATGATCTGCTTTGGTCTGGCAGCAGCACACTCTGCCCAAAGCCTGCTAGGTCACTCCCTGATGAAGTACTGCAGAATGAAGGCCCCTTCACAGAAGTGCAGTGTCTCAGAGTCTGAGACATAACATATTGGGCTGGTGACAAGAGCGAGCCTGCCCGGGAGTTGGCGGCCCAGTCGCTGCCCCCGCGCCTGAGTCGGAGATGAGCCAGGCCCCTGGCGCCTGCCTCTGCACGTGCCACTCCTCTCTCCCACTGAACAGACTCGCTGCGCCGCTACCTCTACACGCCTCCCCTGCACCCAGGCCCAGCTCCCTTTGGCCAGGATCCTGGCCCTCCTCATGCAGCATCAGCCCATCCTGGTATTGCACCAGTACCCCTTGTCTCCCTGGGTGAAGAGCTCCTTGAGGCCAGGTTTTATCTTTGTTTATTTATTTTATTTTTTTTGAGACAGAGTTTCGCTCCTGTTACCCAGGCTGGAGTGCAATGGCGCGATCTTGGCTCACTGCAACCTCCGCCTCCTGGGTTCAGGCAATTCTCCTGCCTCAGCCTCCTGAGTAGCTGGGATTACAGGCACGTGCCACCATGCCCAGCTAATTTTTTGTATTTTTAGTAGAGACAGGGTTTCACCATGTTGACCGGGATGGTCTCGATCTCTTGACCTTGTGATCCACCTGCCTCAGCCTCCCAAAGTGCTGGGATTATAGGCTTGAGCCACCGCGCCCGTGTTTATTTTTATATCTCCAGGGCTCAGCACAGAGGAGCTTCTCCTACCTTAACCCTCAAAATATGCCTACAATGAATGAACACATGAACAAATGAATGACAAGAAGTCTTCCTGTCTTATTCTAGAATACCTGAAAAGAACTGGGACAGCTTAACCTGGAGAAACAAGAATTTAGGGAGGGGGTCGGGCACGGTGGCTTATACCTGGTAATCCCAGCACTTTGGGAGGCTGAAGAGGGTGGATCACCTGATGTCAGGAGTTCGAGACCAGCCTGGCAACATGGTGAAACCTGGTCTCTACTACTAATAAAAAATTAGCCAGGCATGGTGGCAGGTGCCTGTAATCCCACATACTTGAGAGGCCGAGAAAGGAGAATCGCTTGAACCACAGAGGTGGAGGTGAGCTGAGACTGTGCCATTGCACTCTCTACTCCAGCCTGGGCAACAGAGTGAGAATCCCTCTGAAAAAAAGGAATAAAATAATAATCATAATAATTCAGGGAGATAACACATTTTTAATCTTCAAATACTTGAGTCTTTTTTTTTTTTTTTTTTTTTTTTTTGAGACGGAGTCTCTTTGCTGCCCAAGCTGGAGTGCAATGGTGTGGTCTCAGCTCACTGCAACCTCCGTCTCCTGGGTTCAAGTGATTGTCCCCCCTCAGTCTCCCAAGTAGCTGGGACCACAAGTGTGTGCCCCTATGCCTGGTTAATTTTTATATTTTAAGTAGAGATGGAGTTTCACCATGTTGGCCAGGCTGGTCTCGAACTCCTGACCTCGTGATCCCCCCAACTTGGCCTCCCAAAGTGCTGGGATTACAGGTGTGAGCCACCATGCCTGGCCTTGTTTTTGTTTTTGAGACAGAGTCTTGTTCTGTCACCCAGGCTGGAGCGCAGTGGTATGGTCTCAGCTCACTGCAACCTTCACCTCCTGGATTCAAGCAGTTCTCCTGCCTCAGCCTCTTGAACAGCTGAGATGTGAGGTGCCTGCTATTATGCCTGGATAATTTTTTTTTTTGGTATATTTTAGCAGAGACGGGGTTTTACCAGGTTGGCCAGGCTGGCCTGAAACTCCTGATCTCAAGTGATCCTCCTGCCTCAGCTTCTCACAGTGCTGGGATTACAGGCATGAGCTGCCGCGCCTGGCCATTGAGTGTTGAACAGTTAAAGCTCCCAAGAATAGGAGACTGCCATGCTGGCGAGGAGGCCCATGCACACGAGGAGCAGCAGAAGCAGCTGAACTCCCTCCACAGGTCCTGAGGGTGGGCTGTGAGCGCTCCTGTACTGCAGGTGCCTGCAGACACAGAGGAGACGCACAGGATGAGCCATTGGAGACTTCCCTCCTGCTTGAGAGTTGGGTTCTAGAATGCTGTTTTAAAATAACTCTTAGAGGTGGGTTAAGTGGGTGGAATGTAGATAGAGCAGGAAATTGCAGAAGGCACTGGCTGGGGGAAAGAACCCCCTCAGTGATAAAGATGAGTTTTTTCTCTGCTCAGTGACTGCATCCCCCGCCCCCTGCTTCAGTGGAGCTCCCCACCTCCCCCCACCATTTATCAACCCACTTGGTCAGAAGACATTTAATCACAGCCAGAAACCAGGTATGAACGAATACCCAGGGAGCTGGAAACGCAAATAAAAACCTCAGAACTTGTAAGTAATCAGCCCCATCACACTAACAAAAAAAAAAATAAACCAAAATAAATCAACAAAGCTTACTGAATCAAAGTTGATGGCCACAAACAATGCCTGAAGTGGCCCCCAGGTTCCCCTGGCTCCACCCATGGGTCGAGCTTTCCTCCTCCTGTGAGAGACCCGTGAAGCCGCCTTACTGACCTGGACTCCGCTGGGAGAGTCTCACCTTAGTCTGGTGCTATGTGACTGCTGATGCCCACGTGACCGCTCCTCCTCCTCCTCACTAAACCCCAGCTCACATGCTGTCATCAAGCAGCAGGCTGCTATTCTTTCCCAGGGTTGAAATCCAAACAGTACCTAGGCTGTGTGACTCTCTTGTGCAGATGCAGATTAGGGTGGTAAGTCAAAGCGTTTAACTCCCAGTTCCACACTCGATGGTAAACGTCATCTCCACACAGGGTCATCTACTTCATTTCCATAGCACCCAGCACCACGAAGTGCATGGTATGCGCCTGGCCCATGCTGAATGACAGACATTACCTGTATAAGCATTTCAGTGAAGGGAAAAGCTCACTGGGTACCAGTCCCATCCGTTCCATCCTCTGGGCCTCAGTCTTCTCTGCCAAACAGGCAAGACTCAAAGGGCTCTTGGAGACCATACAGGCCAGGCTACAAACCAAAACATGACCCGAGTGGCTACCTATCTCATCCTTGGGCCATCTGGGGCAGGGGCAGCTGGGGGGACCTGAGTGACATTTTTTACTGCAAGCCACTAAAAATGTCCTGCACCTTCTGTGTATTTCCTGCTTGCTTCCAGTCATTGAAAACAAAACAAAACAGAAGAAACATTCATTTTGCACTGATAGTGCCTTTGCCAGGTACTATGCTAGGTACTTGGAATAGAGGAAAAGAAAAAGGATGAAGACGTCTGCCCCATGGGGCTCATGTTCTAGTAAGTGTGTGGAGAGCACACACAAACAGCAGCACAGTTATGTAACATGCTGATGCTGGTGTGACAGGGGCAGATGGCGAAAGGGCAGAGTTGGGCACAGAGGCCTGAGTGTGCTTTTCGGTGTCACAGCCAGGGCAGGCCTCTTGGAGGAGGAGGGAGGGAAAGAGCCTTCAGTTGGTCTGAGTTCTTACCCCAGGCTCAATGCTTTTACTGGTTCTCTAGGGCAAAAGCTCCGGGCCAGGGAGATAGCAGTACAGACCTATAACTCCTAACAGAAAGTCCAGAATCCAGAACTTTCCATCTTAGAAATGGGAAAAATTTCCTCGCCAAGTCTCTACTCGACAGGCAGTGTTCTCTCAGAGCCAGGGAGCACGCCGTTGTAGGACTTTACTGCACTGGCTAAGCCAGGAGAGGAAGAGAAGAGGGTTAGTGCGTTTGATTTTTTTGAGACAGGGACTGGTTCTGCCACCCAGGTTTGAGTGCAGTGGTGTAATCTCAGCTCACTGCAACCTCCAACTCCTGGATTCAAGCTATTTTCGTGCCTCAGCCTCCTGAGTAGCTGGGACTCCAGGTGCAAGCCACCATGCCCTGCTAATTTTTGTATTTTTAGTAGAGATGGGGTTTTGCCATGCTGGCCAGGCTGGTCTCAAACTCCTGACCTCAGGTGATCCACCGCCTCAGCCTCCCAGTGCTGGGATTACAGGCGTGAGCCACTATGCCTGACCTTCAATGGAACTCTCCAAGGAATCATTCACAAATAGTTGTTGGGGCTGGGTGAGGTGGCTCACGCCTATAATCCCAGCACTTTGGGAGGCTGAGGTAACAGGATTAGTTGAGCCCAGGAATTCAAACCAGCTTAGGCAACAGAACAAGACCTTGTTTGTATGAAAAATAAAATCAGCTGGGCAAAGTGGCACTTGTCTGTGGGTCCCAGCTACTCAGGAGGTTGAGGTGGGAGGATCGCTTGAGCCCAGGAGTTCCAGGCTGCACTGAGCTGTGATTGCACAAGTGTACTTCAGTCTGGGTGACAGAGCGAAATCCTGTCTCAAAGACAAAACGAAACAAAACAAACCCAAGACAAACAAAACAAACATAGCTTTGAACTGTCTTCTTTCTCCTCGAGTGGCAAGGACACTCAGTTCCTTCCACTCATGGGGGAGTCACGCCTGGACTTCCCATGCACTGTCAGAACACCTCTAAGGCACCATCTTCACTTCACTCCCTTGAAGAGCAACAATCCCTCCCCATCTAAAGGGCTCCTGAGCTGTGTGGCACACCAGGAATGGCATATTAGGAAACAAACAAAAAACCCACAACAGAAATTTAAGGTTTGAACTTTTTTTTTTTTTTTTGAGATGGAGCTTCACTCTTGTTGCCCAGGCTGGAGTGCAATGGTGCGATCTCGGCTCACCGCAACCTCCGCCTCCTGGGTTCAGGCAATTCTCCTGCCTCAGCCTCCCGAGTAGCTGGGATTACAGGCACATGCCACCATGCCCAGCTAATTTTTAGTATTTTTAGTAGAGATGGGGTTTCACCATGTTGACCACGATGGTCTCGATCTCTTGACCTCGTGATCCACCCACCTCGGCCTCCCAAAGTGCTGGGATTACAGGCTTGAGCCACCGCGCCCGACGGTTTGAACTCTTGAGCAAAAGCTTTCTCATTTTGATGCCCCTCTGAGACGGACTGGAAGGGACAGTGTGTGGGAAACACCCTGCACTGACCTTGTTCCTGCTTGGTGCCACACCCAGGGAAGAGGCAACTGCTCTGCAGACCTGAAGGTGAGCGCAAAGGTCGTTTACTGGGCAGGGGCTGCCTGGCACAGCTTCCACAGTAACCGTAATTTATTCACATGCACATGTACGGAGATTTTTCTTCTAAATATCATTATTGTCTAGGCTTTTGGAGAAACCTATGCTGTGAAAATGATCACGGTCATGCTCCTAAAAGCCAGTCATGTTTCTGTAACAGTTTTCTGCATGGGCCTTCACTTTCAGAAATGCAAAGGTGGCCTGAGGGCTGGGGACTCACTCACTCACTTGTAGGAATGTGGTTTTGGTTCCTCTAATGTGGCTGATATAGAAGAGAGGGAAGTCACACTCACTGAAAAGAAACGCTGTCATCGGGATTAGGACAACGCTCTGCTTGGCGGGTAAATAAAACCAGCAGCACAGCCCCAGTAGCTGCCTCACCTCACTTCTGAGACACTTCCAGATAGTTGATAAGGAAAAAGTGTAGTTTGTTTTTCTTTTCTTTTTTTTTGAGACAGTCTTGCTCTGTCACCCAGGCTGGAATGCAATGGTGCAATCTCGGTTCTTTGCAACCTCTGGCTCCCAGGTTCAAGTGATTCTCCTGCCTCAGTCTCCCGAGTAGCTGGGATTACAGGCGCCTGCCACCATGCCTAACTTTTTATTATTAGTAGAGACCGGGTTTCACCATGTTGGTCAGGCTGGTCGTGAACTCCTGACCTCGTGATCCACCCACCTTGGCCTCCCAAGTGCTAGGATTACAGGTATGAGAAACCAACCCCAGGCCATAATTTTCAATGATTGTACAATACTCCTTTTCTTTTTTTCGAGACGGAGTCTCACTCTGTCGCCAGGCTAGAGTGCAGTGGCACAATATCGTCTCACTGCAATCTCTGCCTCCCGGGTTCAAGTGATTCTCCTGCCTCAGCCTCCCGAGTAGCTGGGATTACAGGGGTGAGCCACCACGCCGGCCAGTATATCCCTTTTCAAAACTCATCACATGCAGAATAAAAATGTCACATTCTTAGAATGGAGAATCTATAGAAAGGGCCTGAACCTTAGTAATGAATGAGTATTCACATTTTAACCTTGGTAAAGGAATACTACCCATGATGCCATTAAAATCAGGCCAAGATCAGTTAGTAACATAGCCTTATAAATATTACCCACTTGGATAACTTTCTGTGAACACTAGTCTCTGAGACACACATTCCTTATCTGATGAAGTAACACATTAAAATGCAGCCACTACTTATGACACATGGGCACCTCAAGAAAATATGAGCATAAAGAGTAGCCACTGCATCAGGGCATGTGGGAAACTAATTTCTCTTAAAGGAATTTAACTTCTAGCGCTGAATTTGTCCTTGAGAATGCAAAAACAGAACACAATTCAAAATGAGTCCCAGGTACAAAGATGAGGAAGAGGAAGTCCGCTGTGGCCCAACCTCTGCTTGGCAGGGCTCTGCTCCACCTCTGCAGAAATTATGCACAGGAACCTGCTATAATGAGTTTCTGGGGCAGGAATCTTAGGAAAGCAAGTTTCATAGTCGTGAATTTCATAGAACAGCTCAGTAACATCTACCCAGAGGAAGAAGTAATTTATGGCAAAACATCCTTGGCTTTCTGCTCCGCAGAAGGGACAGTGACAAACAGACAGCAAAGAGGGAGAGAAGTCTGTGGGAAGATCTCCTCAAAGAGGATCATGTGTGCAGAGAGACATCCCATTTCTCTTGTCCCGGTTGGCTTTGCGATGCTTTAATGGGATATAAAAAACCAGCCTGCACCAGATAGGAAAGCTGGGAAAGTCCTCACTGATGTCTGTGGTTGGGCACACGGGGCTCTGCTAGAGGACTGCACTCTGGAAGGCACTGGACAGAAAGAGGGGAAGGGGACTTAGTTCCTTTTTTTTTTTTTTTTTTTTTTGAGACGGAGTTTCGCTCTCGTTACCCAGCCTGGAGTGCAATGGCGCAATCTCGGCTCACCGCAACCTCCGCCTCCTGGGCTCAGGCAATTCTCCTGCCTCAGCCTCCTGAGGGATTACAGGCACGTGCCACCACGCCCAGCTAGTTTTTGTATTTTTAGTAGAGACGGGGTTTCACCATGTTGACCAGGATGGTCTCGATCTCTCGACCTCGTGATCCACCCGCCTCGGCCTCCCAAAGTGCTGGGATTACAGGCTTGAGCCACCGCGCCCGGCTCGACTTAGTTCCTAAAAGTCAAGTTGTGAGGTTCCCGCAAGGTGAGCCTTAGGCGGCCCTCCCTTCTTGCTGCTGCCTTGCCAGCTTTACCTCTTCTCCCCGACCTCTGCCCACACTGTCTCCAGGGCTCAGTCCTGGTTTCTCCTGTCTCACAGCTTTGAACAGGACCCTTCCACCTGCTGAGGGCTAGGTGTCTCTCCCAGACCCGACCTCTCCCAACCCCTCACGTGTTTATCCAACTGCCCACTGGACGTCACCAGTCAGTGTCTAAAGGCACTTCAAACTCAACACGTCCCAGCTTGCTCTCCTCATCTACTTCCCCTCCTGTCCTCAAACCTCTCTCCAGCCAGCTTCCGCATCTCAACTAACAGCAATTCCGGCCTTTCTGCTGTTCAGACAAAAAATCATGAAGTTGTCCTTGGCTCCACTCACCCCATATCCAACTCCAGGGCAAATGCAGTTGCCTGTTATTTCAAAACATATCCAAAACCCAACCACCATCTGTGCCAGGCCCATCCTCAGCCAAGGCTGCACTACCTCTTGCCTGTATTACTGCTGAGAGCCTCCAAGCGGCTTTTCTGGATTCTCCTTGCCCCATTTCCGTGAGTTCCAAACATAGCTGCCCGGGTGATCCTCTGAAAGTCTAAGGCCACACAGCTCTTGTTGTCCCTCAGCAGCTCTCATGTAGAAGCATTTCCACACTCTGCTCCAGGCACACTGTACACTCAGGCCTCAGGCCCAAGCAGTGCTCTTCCCCAGAAATCTGTGTGAACACGCCCACCCAGGCCTCTGCCCAAGCAGCACTATTCACACCCAGACTGCTGATGAACTCTGTGCCCACTCTGCGCTTTCTCACACGTGCTCCATACTAGGTAACTTATTTATCCACAGCCTAGAATGGCAGTCTCAAGGAGATAGTTTAGCTCACTGAACATCTCAAACAATCAGAACAGTGCCTTGTCCAGAGACAACAATATTTTTGGTTGATTGAGTGACTCTCCAGACTTTCTTTCCTTTTTCTTCTTCTTTTTCTTTTTTTTTTTTTTAAAGACAGGGTCTCATGCCGGGCGCGGTGGCTCAAGCTTGTAATCCCAGCACTTTGGGAGGCCGAGGTGGGTGGATCACGAGGTCGAGAGATCGAGACCATCCTGGTCAACATGGTGAAACCCTGTCTCTACTAAAAGTGCAAAAAATTAGCTGGGTATGGTGGCACATGCCTGTAATCCCAGCTACTCAGGAGGCTGAGGCAGGAGAATTGCCTGAACCCAGGAGGCGGAGGTTGCGGTGAGCCGAGATCGCGCCATTGCACTCCAGCCTGGGTAACAAGAGCGAAACTCCGTCTCAAAAAAAAAAAAAAAAAAAAAAAAAAAAAGACAGGGTCTCATTCTTCGGGCCAGAGGGCTGTGGCCCAATCACAGCTAACTGTAGCTTTGACCTCTTGGGCTCAATCCTCCCACCTCAGCATCTGGAATTGCTGGGACCACATGCACAGCACCACGCTTGGCTGATGTTTTTATTTTTTGAAGACATGGGGTCTTACCATGTTGCCCAGGCTGGTCTTGAACTACTTGGCTCAAGTAATCCTCCCACCTCAGGCTCCCAAACTGATGGGCTCACAGGTGTGAACTACTGTGCCCGGCTTCCAGACCTTCAGACTCTGACCAACAACAAACCCAGACCCCAAAAGAGCACACCAACCAGTGTGACAATGTCCCTGTCAGAATAATGCAACCCAGTGAATGATGAGCTCACTACCCCTAAACAACCACATAGGTAGGTGTTTGACAAAACTACAGGTCTGATTCATGTACTGAATCACAAAGAAAGGGGAAAGGAAATTTACATACTTCACGGAGAACCAACCTAGAACCGTCAAGACCCGGTGTTTTGCCACAGGGCTGTGCCACAACTCCCAGGGTTAAGCTGCAGCTGCTCTGGACTCCCTTTCTTCTTGGGTCACCATGAGGGCCGTCTTCTCCCTTGATTGCCTTGGGAGAAAAAATATGCTGGTAATCACAAAATGTTGGGATCCCTGCTGAGGGCCATGAGGCACCAAGCCTTCAAACACATTCCTTTCGCTCAACTTGAGGGTGTGTTAAATACAGTATTAGGAGACAATGCAAGATTTTACTGAGAAAAAGTGAATTTTTAATTATCTTGTGAATCTACTTAGAAAAACACACACAAGCAATGTTCACAACTATAAATTTAAATCTTTTGCACTAAAAAAAAAACACACACACAGAACAACAAACACAAAACCACAGGCATGAACTGTAAACCTGTATTAACTATGAACTAATCTTAAGGTTAATTCTTAGCAGTAATTCAGCATTTTCCTCCTTGGCAATTTTAACGTTGTAGCACCAGATGATCTCCCGCAGAGGTACTAGTAATGACTGGCTGCCAGTGTAGGGAGATGCTTCCATAGAGACCACTTCACACACACACTGTCCACTCTCACACCCACCCAGACGGGAGGCACATGGAGATGGGGCCACACGCTGACTCTCAGGGCAATGGAAGGAGGACAGGGGGCGCAAAGGTTGCACATCTTTAATGTAGTGCATTCGTAGAAAAAAGGCCAGCTTTCGCTCCCAGGCGTGCTCTCGTCCTCAGACTTTAATATCATGATTTAGAAGATGCAGACGTTATTGCCTAAATATTATTCTATACATTTCCATCAGTGTTCAGGACAACACTTTAATTGCTACTTAATTTACATAATAATCACTGGGTTACAGCTTTAGCTCATTGGCAATTTTGGAAGCAATATTTTTGAAGGCTATGGATGTCCCCGATATCCGCTTAAACCGGACCCCGTTCAGAGACAGTCTTGGCAGCTTGCACACTTCCATTTCCCACTGCACGAGGTTCTCTGCGTGCCCATCACCGTGGACACAGAAGAGCAAGAAGCGCTCCCTCTGCTCATAGTCGCAGTTATTGGCGTCTAACACCTTGCGGATTTCCCGCATCATGTCCCCGGGATCCATTGAACTAGTGGTTTTCATGCTCCAGGTGAAGCGTAGGGATCGAGGTTTTGCTTCTTTATTTTCATCCTTTTGCTCAGCAGATACATTGCGACTGAAATGCACAGAGGCAGATTTATTTTTAATTGCACGGGAAAATCAGCCGCTTGTACTTTAGCTAGTCCCTAATTCACAACTTCCATACAACATGACGACTGACCTCCTCATTTTCCTGCGCAGACTTGCATTTGTAACCTAAGTCTATTTTCGTCTATTTTCTTCTCCCACCCCCTGGAAGTCATAAGTCACATACATCAAAAGATCTACCAGGGTGGAAAATCTTCACCAGCCACCTGTGCTTACTAAAACGAAGAAACATTAACTGGCTAAGCGGAATCCTTGGAAATGAGGCAAAGTGGACAGCGTGCCCCACTCCTCCAAGTCTGGGCTCTGCAGGCCCAGCTCAGGGAGCGAGTCGGCAGCCAGCTCCTGGCCACCCCACCCATCCACCCTGGGCTGTCCCTCTCCTGCGACACTGTTCTTTCAGATGTGAATCACTAACTGGCACTCAGGATAACTGGAGACTCAACACCCGCAGTCTAAAATTGCTCTCCCTGCGAACAGCCCTGAGGCTGAACATGATGCTCTACCCACCTCATTGTTTTTCCTCCTCTGTTTTGTTAAACGTCCAATTATACAGTTAAAGCAAAAATCTTAGATGACACAATCTTACTACTGGAATAGATGGAAAAATGCAATGTGGCAGCCTCTCTGTCTGTGGAGGACTGACACCACCCATGTGGATGCCCTGTGGATTCAGAAAGTAGGCCTTGGTCTGGATGCCTGAGATGCAGCACGAGTGGGGCCCAGGCATGGGTCTCTAGGGAACACCACGGTTTACTGGCCATTCCTTGGCATTTGGTCATTATTGCCACAGGCCGTTATTTACATTCTCATGTGTGTATCTATCTGGTGGCCTCAATTAAGACAGTGAGTGCCGCTGGGCGTGGTGGCTCAAGCCTGTAATCCCAGCACTTTGGGAGGCCGAGGCGGGTGGATCACGAGGTCAAGAGATCGAGACCATCCCGGTCAACACAGTGAAACCCCATCTCTACTAAAAACACAAAAAATTAGCTGGGCATGGTGGCACGTGCCTGTAATCCCAGCTACTCAGGAGGCTGAGGCAGGAGAATTGCCTGAACCCATGAGGCGGAGGTTGCGGTGAGCCGAGATCGCACCATTGCACTCCAGCCTGGGTAAGAAGAGCGAAACTCCGTCTCAAAAAAAAAAAAAGAAAAGACAAGACAGTGAGTGCCTAGTATTCTTGGGAGTAAAACACTATGTATCTTGAGTATGCTCTATCCTATGGCTAACTAATCAGAGGTGAGGGGCTACAGTTTTTACCTATGCACATAGCTCTCCATGTCACCAACCTGCTAGTAGAATACTTAATTTGGTTCACTACCACTAAAATTGATGAGAAGCTTCCTATGTATAAAATGCCATATTAGATACCAAATGGGTTACAAAGAAAAGTAAAAGCTCTCAAACCCATTTGGAGCCAGCAGACCGTAAGGTAAGGCCACAGGGGCAGCACAGGAAAGGTGTGGCCATCTCCAGACGGCTGCAGGAGAGTTGGAGCCTGCCTAGCGGGAGGAGAGTGTGACAGGCAAAATAAGACCAGGAGGAAATGGCACAGTTTGGGGGGGGGGGGGCGCTGAATCTGAGGAGAGCTATGAAGAGCCAAGGAGTTCAACAAAATGCAATGAAGATAAGGAAAAGTTTTTGTTTTGAGTAGAGGCCAAAGGGGAGGCAGGAAAGCGCAGGATATGTCTGTGGCGTAACAAAGTACACAGACTGAGCGGAATTGGAGGCACAGTGTCATCACCACAACAGCCACTGGCATTTACTGAGCACTTGTGGTGGTCAGGCCTCAACTTACTTAATGCCCATGTAGGCCATATTACCTCACCTTTCTATAGGTGGGGAAACAAACCAGGATCTAGAACCTGCTCCAGGCTGGGATAGGCAGGCCTGGAGGGCGAATGCTGCCTGGCACTCCGCCCAGTGCTCTGCCTTGATAGTGCAGCAGAGCTGGGGCTTCTAGGGCAGCCTGGACCACACCACTCAGGGCCTCACAGGGACATGGCGGGGTGAAATAGTGGAAGTCACTGAAGGTTTTCATTTAGAAAGGTCATATGACCAGAAGCAGGCTTTTAGAAAGACCAAGAGGGCAAATGGTGAACAAGAACCTGAAAGAGCCTGCTGGTGACTGGCATAAAAAAGGGCACAAGTGGAAGAGATCTAGAACTAGGGACCCAGAGTCCTAAGGCTGCCTGGTGACCCCCTACACGAATTCACGAAATGATAACTATACAAAACGGAAAAGCAAGGTGTAGTGGCTCATGTGTGTCATTCCAGCACTTTGGGAGGCTGAGGTGGGAGGTTCATTCGAGCCCAGGAGTTCGAGACCAGCCTAGCCAACACGGTGAAACCCCCATCTCTACAAAAAATACAAAAACTAACCAGCAATGGTAGCAGCGCCTGTGCTTCCAGACACTCAGGAGGCTGAGGTGGGAGGACTGCATAAGCCCAGGAGTTGGAGTAAGCCATGACTGAGAAACTACACTCCAGCCTGGGTGACAGGGTGAGACCCTGACTCAGAAAAAGAAAAAGAAAAAGAAAAGAAAAAACACTCAACTTCATAATCACCACTCTTAGAAGAAAACACATCTAGTTTGAAATATGGATATTCTATTAAGTACTTTGCTTTTATTCCTTGTGAATAGAACCATGTGAGGAGTCAGTAATGAGTTGAGGACTTATTTCTCTGAGCAGTGCTACCCAACTCAGACCTCCAGAGGCTGTTAATGCCCAGGCAGAAAGGCTGAAGGTGCCAGCATGCTTTTCTTTTTTGATGCTGTCTCGTTCTGTTGACAGGCTGGAGTGCAATGGCACGATCTCGGCTCACTTCAACTTCCGACTCCCTGGTTCAAGCAATTCTCCTGCCTCAGCCTCCAGAATAGCTGGGATTACAGGCAAGCGCCACCACGCCCAGCTAATTTTTGTATTTTTAGTAGAGACAGGATTTCACCATGTTGGCCAGGATGGTCTTGATCTCCTGACCTCATGATCCACCCGCCTTGGGCTCCCAAAGAGCTGGGATTACAGGTGTGAACCACCATGGCCAGCCGCCGCCATGCTTTTAACACAAACACAAATGTAGGGCAGAGGCCAAGCTGGACCTGGATGGCGCACATGGCATGCTGGTGCCCCCATGTGGCCACCCTCTCTACCTGATGCCAACCTCACTAACTCCTACAGTGACAGCAGGAATACAGTAGGGACTATTCAGAAAATCGTGTGGCCTCTGCCACAGAAATGAGGTAAACAACTGGAAAAAATTTTAAGTAAAAATCATTCCCTCACCTTGAGCCCTCATATCTCCCGTTCCTCTCATATTCAGTTGGAAGCCTCAACGAACAGAATGTAGAAGCAGAGAGAAGAGGGAAAGAGAAAAGAAATCTTACATGCCAGTACATGACCACCAATACCAACACCAATACCATCAAATGAACAAAGCCAGAGCACATTTCAGTCACCAGCTGGGCTTATGAAAACTCTTCCTCTCATTTGATTGAGCTAGTGCTGCCTTTTTCCACAGGACTGCGTGGCTGTGCACAGGGGCCAGCTCCATGCTGCACGCTGCACATGCTGCATACCACACTGCTGCACACACACTGCGCCACACCACCGCATACGTGTCACGTCGCACCGACCCACACACACCACACCATCGCACATACTGCATGCCACACTGCCGCATACTGCATACACTGCACAGCACACAGCCGCACACACCACCTGCCACACCACTGCATACACTGCATGCCACACTGCTGCACACACCACACGCCACACACCAAACTGTACACCACACTGCCGCACACCGCACCCCACACTGCTGCACACCGCATGCCACACTGTGGCACACCGCACGCCACACCGCCGCACACCGCCACATACCACACGTCACACTGCACACACTGCACGTTACACTGCACACACCGCACACGCCACACCACCACACACACTGCACGCCATACCGCTGCACACTACAAACTACAAATCACACTGCTGCACACCGCACACACCACACTGTCACACACCACAAACACTGCAAGCCATACCACCGCATACACAGCACACCACACTGCATGTGTCACATACATCGCACGTGCTGCACGCCACACTGCTGCACACACTGCCACACTGCTGCATACAGCACACACCACACATTGCATGCCACACTGCCACACACCACACACATTGCCGCACACCACACACACCACCGCACACACTGCACACCACACATGCTGCATGCCACACCGCTGCAGATCGCATGCCACACCACACACTGCATGCCATACTGCTGCACACCGCATGCCGCACCGCACACATCGCCACACCACGCACACACTGCACACCACACTGCCACACACTGCATACTGCACATCACACTGCTGCACACCGCACACACCATGCCACACCCTGCACACATCGCCGAACACCGCACACACTGCACGCCACACCGCCGCACACTGCACACACCACACACACTGCACACCACACACTGCACACCATGCATGCATAGTAGGCACTCTGGTGGCTCTTCAGCCTGAGCACACTCAGCCTCAGAATGGTGTTATTCTCACTTTCTAACTGCTCCCTACAGTACAATGGGCTTCCAATTAAAAGCCAGTGAGTCTATTAGAATGGACTCTACATGCAGTTATTACCTGTTCTGACCAGGGAAAAGTCAGACAAATGGGAAGATCAATTAAAAAATAGTAACAGAATGGAACTGCCAACATTGCTTGTCCCACAGTTTTGAACTGCGGTGTGGCCTTCTGGGGACTTGAGAGGCAGAGGTACAACGTCACCCTTCATGAAAGACTTTCTGCCTCATGTGCGCATTAAGAAAGCAACAGTTTTGGTCTCTTGATAGTCACCATCAAAAAATATTTTTTTCTTTTTTGAGGCAGTGTCTCACTCCCCTAGGCTGGAGCACAGTGGCATGATCATGGCGCACTGCAGCCTTGACCTGCCAGGGCTCAGGTGATCCTTCTGCCTCAGCCTCCCCAGTAGCTGGGACCACAGATGCACGCCACCACCCCAAGCTATTTTTGTATTATTTGTAGAGGCGGGGTTTTGCCATGTTGTCCAGGCTGGTCTCGAACTCTTGGGTTCAAGTGATCCGCCCGGCTATGCCTCCCAAAGTGCTGGGATTACAGGCATGAGCCACCACGCCTGGCCTAAAAATTATCAATAAAATCAGAACACCACTTACTGCACCACTTTAAGTAAAAATAATGACATACTCTTTCTTAGTGGTTGTTGGAAAGTGGCTTTCAATTCTGAAAATATTAAAACATTTCTGCTATGCAGTTGTTCACATTGCTGAAAAAGTCACATCAAATAAGGCTGTAGCTTTGAATTTTACGATTGTTTGCTGTATTAGCTAATGTTCCTGTCATTTTAAAACCTTTTGCTAATTCAATCCTGAGTGAAACAAAGGTAACACAATTACCACTTACCTTTTGTATGCCTGGGGATAATCATTAATTGTACATTAACGTTACTGAGCATCTCATTCTTCAAACAGGAGCATGCTAAGTGTTATTAGTATGAAGACAGAATTATTTGGATGCTAAATAATTCTACCAAAGAAAGAAAATATACAGAGCATGCATAGGCCTTTTGTTGCATGGGTGCTATAGTCCCTTTAAAATGCCTGACAGAGTTAATCTATTTCTTTCCAGTTTCCTTTCAAGGAATTAAGTATTTAGTTCTCAGCAGAAAGTTTAGTTTATAAGAAAAACACAGGGCCAGAAAGCCAAACCTGATGTTAATTGCAGGAGCCATTTGGGAGTGAGGATTGAAAAATAAATGTGTATATATAAATCCTACCTTTTGATAAACCTGAATGACATGTTTCTAAAAGAAATTAAGTAAAAAAAAAAAAAAAAAAATTAACAAAAACAACTTGCACAAATTAAACAGAAAATCTAATCAATTACAGAGAGAAAACAAAAAACAAAGCAGGGTTCCTCCTCTGGCCAATCAACAAAGAAATGCTGACATTTGTTGAAAAATTAAAATTATTACAGGCAATTAAATGAGTATGTGATCTTTTAATTAGAAGTATCAAAAAAGTAAGAAAAAGTTTAGCAGTAAATATTGACAGCAGCTGTAATTAAAGTTCTTCAGATGGACACACTTTTTTTTTTTTTTTAAGGCAGAGTCTCACTCTACTGCCCAGGCTGCAGTGCAGTGGCGTAATCTCAGCTCACTGCAACCTCCCCCTCCTGGGTTCAAGCAATTCTTGTTCCTCAGCCTCCTGAGTAGCTGGGATTACATGCATGTGCCACCACACCCAGCAAATTTTTGTATTTTTAGTAGAGATGGGGTTTTACCATGTTGGTCAGGATGGTCTTGATCTCCTGACCTTGTGATCTGCCCGCCTCGGCCTCCCAAAGTGCTGGGATTACAGGCGTGAGCCACCGTTCCTGGCCATTTTTTAATTTAAATGGCCAGGCTTGGTGGCTCATGCCTGTAATCCCAGCACTTTGGGAGGCCGAGGCGGGCTGATCACTTGAGGTCAGGAGTTTGTGATCAGCCTGGCCAACATGGTGATACCTGTCTCTACTAAAAATATAAAAATTAGCTGGGCGTGGTGGCACACACCTGTAGTCCCAGCTATTCAGGAGGCTGAGGCAGGAGAATTGCTTGAAACTGGGAGGTGGACACTACAGTAGCTGAGATGGTGCCACGCTGCACTCCAGCCTGGGCGACAGAGCAAGACTGTCTCAAAGAAAAAAAAGTATGCAGAGATGGGGTCTTATTATGTTGCCCAGGTTGGTCTAGAACTCCTGGGCTCAAGTGATCCTCCTGCCTTGGCTTCCCAAAGTGCTGGGATTATAGGCGTGAGCCATGGTGCCTGTCTATTTCCTCATCTTCCACCTGGAAAAAATCAGAGTTACTGGTCAATTACTATGGGAGTGCTTTTCTTATCTTTTCCTCCTACAATCCCTTGAGGTACAAAGAGGCAGGAGAAAGCTGCAGATGGAGGCCTCACACTCTGCTCATGGCAACAAGGATTAACCTGAGGGCAGAGGCACTTGCATGTGTGCCTGGCTGTTCTGCCTGCAGGGTACGGGTGACTCTGAAGCCCCTTAGGAAGGCCAGGCCTGATCCCAAGGGGAGAGATTTTTGCTCCTGACTACAAAGGGCCCATAGCTCTCCAAAGCCATGTCCCCTCCAAGCAGAGTGTAGGCTTCTTGACTCCAGCCATCTTCACACCTGGCCACACTGGGTCTCCCTTGAAGCATCTAAGTACAAACACTTCAGCCTTTCAGGAACTGCAATTTTAATCCTAGCAATTATTGCTAAAGGAGAATAAGACGTTTCAACTACTTTAGCAAGGATTTTGATTGTTTTTAAGAACGAAATGTCAATAGCTGATTCGGTATAGCACTAAGGGAGATAATAGACCTCAGTTAATAAAATTTAACAAGATATGATAAAAGACTACCTTTCTGCAAAAATTTGGGGATGGAAATAGCCTGGAAACTGTTAAATAAGATAACCACCTAGATTTTTTTAAATAAGAAGCCTGAGTCTCCAATTTTAATTGAAATATATGAAATAAATATAGTCCAACTGTCATGCCGCAACTGTCTTTTCTAAGGGAAGCACAATGTAGTGGCTAAAAGGGTACCTGATACTTTTTTTTTTTTTTTTTTTTTTTTGAGACGGAGTTTCGCTCTTGTTACCCAAGCTGGAGTGCAATGGCGTGATCTCAGCTCACTGCAACCTCCGCCTCCTGGGCTCAGGCAATTCTCCTGCCTCAGCCTCCTAAGTAACTGGGATTACAGGCACGCGCCACCACGCCCAGCTAGTTTTTGTATTTTTAGTAGAGATGGGGTTTCACTATGTTGACCAGGATGGTCTCGATCTCTCGACCTCGTGATCCACCCGCCTCGGCCTCCCAAAGTGCTGGGATTACAGGCTTGAGCCACCGCGCCCGGCCACTTTTTTTTTTTTTAAAGGGTTTCTCCATGTTGGTCAGGCTGGTCTTGAACTCCCGACCTCAGGTGATCCGCCCACCTCAGCCTCCCAAAGTGCTGGGATTATAGGTGTGAGCCACTGCACCCACCTGATACTTTTTTTTTTTTTTTTAATAGAGTGTCACTCTGTTGCCCAGGCTGGAGTGCAATAGTGTGATCTTGGCTCTCTGCAATCTACACCTCCTGGGTTCAAGCCATCCTCTTGCTTCACCCTCCCAAGTAGCTGCAATTACAAGCGTGTGCCACCACACCGGGCTAATTTTTGTATGTTTAGAAGAGATGCGGTTTCACCATGTTGGCCAGGCTGGTCTTGAACGCTTGACCTCATGTGATCTACCTCCTTTGACCACCCAAAGTGCTGGGATTACAGGCGTGAGACACTGTACCAGGCCCTGATGCTTCTAAAAATATGTGCCTTAATGTCTCCGAACTTCACCTTCAGTTTCTTTTATAAAATGGGGTGGATTATGAAGATTAGTGTGTGTATACTCATTTCACACATATAAATGTTTGTATATATGATACTCATTTTATACATAAAATATGCCCACATATGATGTATATGCATATTTATATGTATAAAATGAATATGTCTGTATTTCTATATATAGACATCTACCTTAGCACATAATAAGCTAAGTAGCTTTGGTTGGGTATGGTGGCTCAAGCCACCGACTACAGGAGGCCGAGGCGGGTGGATCACTTGAGGTCAGGAGTTCAAGACCAGCCCAGCCAACATAACGAAAGCGCATTTCTACTAAAAATACAAAAATTAGCCAGGCATGATGGTGGGTGCCTGTAGTCCCAGCCACTTGGGAGGCTGAGGCACAAGAATCACTTAAACCTGGGAGGCAGAGGTTTCAGTCAGCTGAGATTGCGCCACTGCACTCCAGCCTGGGCAATAAAGTGAGACTCCATCTCCCCCCCCCACCAAAAAAAAAAAAAAAAGAGGTAGCTCATATTTTTATCAATGACACTCTTGTTTTCCTTTTTCTACTATATACATATAATAAAATCAATCAATGCTAGTCTTAAAATGACTGAAAAAAGAGTATAAAGAAGACAAATAAACTCAAAGATTTTAATGATGTGCAAGGGGTTATTTAAAGAGACAAGTACAGAACGAAGTAGATGAACACGAAGCTGCCCTTTCTGAACTTAGCCAAGCCTCAGGGCTGCACATTCCCCGTGCTTGGGGCTCAGAGGGGAAAACACCTGTTGATATTAGACAGGGATGGGAAGGTGAACAGCCATGTGAACAGGGTCTGGCTCCATCTACTACCACCCAAGTTTCAGAGGCAGATTTCTTTTCAGCCTAATCCCTGAAGAAGGAGCTAGGGACAGAGAGGCCTGAGACAGGCCATGGGATAACCCTGAAAGGAAGAAATGATTTTTTTTTTTTTTTTGAGACAGGGTCTCACTCTGTTGCCCAAGCTGGAGTGCAGTGGCACAATTCAGCTCACTGCAACCTCTGCGCCCTGGGTTCAAGCAATTCTCCAGCCTCCCAAGTAGCTGGGATTACAGGCATGTGTCAACAAACGGCTGACTGCTGTATTTTTAATAGAGACAGGGTTTCACCATGCTACCTAGGCTGGTCTCGAACTCCTGATCTCAAATGATCCACCAGCCTCTGTCTCCCAAAGTGCTGAGATTTACAGGCATGAGCCACTGTGTCTGGCCAGGAAGGAATGATTTATTCTGAGAGTCACCAGACTCTTCTCAGGTTGAACTCACTGTCTCTCTTGCTGGCTGGTCATGGATGGGTGCCCCAAACCTAGCAAAGCTCTTTAGCCCATTCTGTTCTGACAAGTCTGAAATGAGGTGGCTTAATAAATGGGCTAAGAAGTGAGTAAGAGGGTAAATAGAAACCTGACACATCTGACTTCTAGTTAATGCTAATGGGTGTCAGAAATCCTCCCTAAGCTAGGCAGAGGTTGCAGTGAGCCAAGATTGCACCACTGCACTCCAGCCTTGGTGGCAGTGAGAGTCCGTCTCAAAAAAAAGAAAGGGAGGGAGGGAAGGAAGGAAGGAAGGAAGGAAGGAAGGAAGGAAGGAAAAGAAAGGAAGGAAGGAAAAGAAAGGAAGGAAGGAAGGGAAAAGAAAAGAAAAGAGAAGAGAAGAGGAGAAAAGAAAAGAAAAAAAGAAAGAAAGAGACTCCCTAGTCTATTCCATGTCCTAATAACAAGTACATCAGACTTTAATGTGACTCGCCGAAGTTTCAGATGATTGATCTAATATAAAATTACTAAGAAATTACAGAGATTGAAAAGTAATATTTAGGCCAGGTGTGGTGGCTCACGCCAATAATCCCAGCACTTTGGGAGGCCAAAATGGGTGAATCATGAGATCAGGAGATCGAGACCATCCTGGTCAACATGGTGAAACCCCGTCTCTACTAAAAATACAAAAATTAGCTGGGCATGGTGGCGCGTGCCTGTAGTCCCAGCTACTCAGGAGGCTGAGGCAGGAGAACTGCTTGAACCCAGGAGACGGAGGTTGTGGTGAGCCGAGATTGTGCCATTGCACTCCAGCCTGGGTAACAAGAGCGAAACTCTGTCTCAAAAAAAAAAAAAAGAAAAAAGTAATATTTAGCTTACAGTTTAGATAATGGAGATGGTGTGAAATGAATTAATAGGCTACAGGCCATAGGGAATACAGAAAAACAGAGGAGGGAACTGATCATTTCAGACCCAGCAAAGACTGCTACTGCTGTCCTGTAAGTTACAGATGACAAATAGGAGGGTCTGTCCCAGGCAAACCTGCAGGATATCTCAGACAGACTGATCCACAGCTAGGCTTAATTTCAAAAAATTTCCTCTAGGGAGTCCTGAAACTGCAGGGGCTCCTGGGTTTCCTGGGTTCCTTCTTGGAAAGGTACCTTTCACTATTTGTTTATGGTTCAAAGTGGTATCCTTTCTCTTTCCTCTTGAAACAGCTAGTATTTCTAGGCTTTTGTAACAGGTACACAAGGTTATGGAAATGAAGTTATCTCAAAGGACACTTAAGAGGTTACTGAGGCCCAGGGCTGGGTGCGGTGGCTCACACCTGTAATCCCAGCACTTTGGGAGCCCGGGGCGGGTGGCTCATGAGGTCAGGAGTTCGAAACCAGCCTGACCAACGTGGTGAAACCCCGTCCCTACTAAAAATACAAAAATTAGCCAGTGTGGTGGTGCATGCCTATAATCCCAGCTATTCAGGAGGCTGAGGCAGGAGACTCGCTTGAACCTGGGAGGTGGAGGCTGTGGTGAGCTGAGATCGTGCCATTGCACTCCACCCTGGACAACAACAGCAAAACTCTTGTCTCAAAAAAAGTTTACTGAGGTCCAAAATGCTAGCCTACTAGACACATGGAGCATTTTAGAAAATTTCCAGGACCACTAGCCAAGAATCATGGAGCATTTTATACAAAAATAATAATTTTTTATTTTTTGAAAATAAATCAGACATTTTTATCTCCAAAACGATACCATTTAAGGATACTAACTTGCTCTCAACATAAATTACTAAGACTGAGAGAGAAATTTTCAAGATTTGGACTCTAAGAAATTTATTGCCACTAACAACAATTAAGTGAGAAAAGAGGAGTTCTCTCTCTCCTCCAGGGCTGGAGATGATTAGGAAAGACATACATGGTTTTTCCTGCTGACTGCTATGGAGTGCCAGGCCCCAACCCACACCAGAACTCAAGTTCTGCCTGTTCGACTACAACGAACATGCCATGCAGATAGATATGTGAGCAAAAGGAACAGTAAATAAAGAATAACAAAAACCTCCTAAATGCTAGTTAACTTTTAGTGTTATGAAGACTTTGAGCTCTGTAATTTCTACTTTAAAGGTTTTAAAGTATCAAGTTAGACATATATAAAACCAAAAACCATGAGCTGAAGGCAGACTGAAAAGCATCCAGGCAGTAGTGGCTTCACACAACAAAAAAGGTTATTTTTCCTTTTGCTCTACGTGTTCACTCCAAAACCATCCAAACCACCACTTACCTCCTTGTGAGTTTTGAAGTTAATTTACTAAAGAGATTAGTGGAGCCTCGGCTTCGAGTATGGGACAATGGTGTGGCTTCATGGGACAGGCTGGGAGAGGCAGGAGGGCCATTATATGTGGCAGTTCGCCGTTCCCGGGGCTGGCCGTGGAAAGTGCTACGAATGGCAGTGCCTCTTGGGAAGCGGATTCGATCCGGGGTGGCTGCACTGCTAATACTGTGTGTTGAAGCAACTGGAGTTCTCTGATCAGGAACGGTGCTATGAGACGAGAAAATAAGAAGCTCTCAGAACATGACATATACAAATTTACAGTCACAATATACCTTTTATACACAGTGGAGAAAATCAGCTAGAATAAATCCAGATCCAAGGGATATTTTATAGGACTTAGGAGCAAAAGGTAAGTTAAGTGGGAAATGGTACCAACAGAACAATACATAATGAGACAAAGCCTCATGGAGTTTAAGGGAGCAGTATTGTATATATTTTCAAGGACAAAATTAATGCAGGGAAATTCTAGGACAGAGAACAGCTAACTCACATTTTTCCCCTTTGCTTCCCTCTGAAATTGCTTATACATAGAGAACTGTGCCAATACGAAAGAAATAAAGGATATGCAGATGTGACTGAAGAACAGGCAACTAAAAAGTTTTGGAAGTACACAAATGGTATATGTATAAAATTCCACATGCTGAAAGCAACTTGGGAGGAGCAGGAACTTCTTACCCACTTTGTAGTATGCAAAGGCATGAAGACACACACACACAACTGAGAACACCACAAGACAAGATGTGCTAACTAAAATCACATGGAAGAAGGACACCTTGTGGACAACTAACAAAATCTCAGACTATAAAATCCACAGCACAAAATTAAGAAGCAGTGGGTACACATTAGTTTCACAAAGAATGTGCATTTTTCTTACACAGCCTTGAAGTTATCTCCTTCACTGTCTATTGGAGGTAACATCATCTTGGGGTGCCCAGAGGCTGACATGGACATCGACTTCTGATGTCTCAGCCGACAGGTAGATGTGGTACAAACTGAGGCAGGGCTAGCTGCGTAAGCGAACATTTCTGTCAGGCTGGGAGGGGTTTGGGTTCAGGCAGAGGCAGAAACACAGTATGAAGGAGCAGTGACCACAGAGCAACCTGTGTGTAATGAGCATACTTTCCTCCCAAGCCATCTCATTTTTGCTAAAGAATAAAAATCTCCTGAGCTTGTTTTGGAAATTCTGGAGCAACTGCTAACCTACAGCTGCTTTTTTGTTTTTCAAACAGTAATCATAAAAATGTATTACCTTAAAAGAAAAGAACAGATTACATGTTTGAATATCTGTATCTATGAGAGGGACAGCATCCTCTGAGGTATGCACAAAATAAAATCTATTCTAAGAGATGCCTCAATTCAATTCTAAGTGGTAAAATGAGTATATCAGCATGCTATGCTCTCAACATGTTCCCAAAACACACTGACATATTTTATTTTTTATTTGATTTTTTTTCTTTTTTTTGTAGAGACAGGGTCTCGCTATGTTGCCCAGGCTGGTCTTAAACTTGTGGCTTCAAATGATCCTCCTGCCTTCGCCTTCCAAAGTGTTGGAATTACAGGAGTGAGCCATCACACCCGGCCCACACTCATGTATTTTAAATGAACTAATAAAATTATAGGTATAGGAACTAGCTGCTACATAACAGAGTATACTATGTTGTTTGGTATTTTTTTTTCCCCCGGACAGGGTTTTGCTCTGTCACCCAGCTGTAGTGCAGTGGTGTGATTGTGGCTCACTGCAGCCTCAACTTCCTGGGCTCAGGCTATTCTCCCATCTCAGCCTCCTAAGTAGCTGGGAATGCAGGTGCGCTTCACCATGCCTGGTTAATTTTTTGCGTTTTTAGTAGAGAAGATTTTGCCATGTTGCCCAGGCTAGTCTTGAACTCTTGAGCTCAAGTAATATGCCTGCCTTGGCCTCCCAAAGTGTTGGGATTACAGGCATGCACCACCATGTCTGGCCTTCCTATGCTCTTTTAACAATAGAGTCTAGCCGGGCGCGGTGGCTCAAGCCTGTAATCCCAGCACTTTGGGAGGCCGAGGCGGGTGGATCACGAGGTCAAGAGATCGAGACCATCCTGGTCAACATGGTGAAACCCCGTCTCTACTAAAAATACAAAAATTAGCTGGGCGTGGTGGCGCGTGCCTGTAATCCCAGCTACTCAGCAGGCCGAGGCAGGAGAATTGCCTGAACCCAGGAGGTGGAGGTTGTGGTGAGCCAAGATCGTGCCATTGCACTCCAGCCTGGGTAACAAGAGCGAAACTCCGTCTCAAAACAAACAAACAAACAAAAAAAACCAATTGAGTCTAAACCCTTCCTACTCAAAGGACATTTACTCCATGATAAAAACAAACAAACAAACAAACAAAAAAAAACCCCAGCAGAGCCCCCTTCTCCAAGATGGGCAAATTCATCAGAGCAAATTAACTGTTTACAGACATGTTAAGACAGAGTGGCTAGAAGTCTGCGGTTTCACCTAATACACACAGCTACCGGACAAAACTAGCCACAGGAGACTCACTGGGACACATTATTTGAAATTCCAACTCAGTCATCATGTCCTTGGAATTCAAGGACAGTTTCTTTCCTTTAACGGTAAGTAGGAACACAACTCTTCCACAGTCTTTCTGCAGAAATGCTTTGGAAGGATTGAAACCTGGAAACTGGCAAGCTCTTCCTTTCCCTTACTCCCCATACCCAGACTAACCACATCTTGTTGGTGTCAACTTCCTAGCAGCCCTTCAGGTGGCCCACCTGCTCAACTTCCACTACCAGGGCCTTGGTACAGAGCCTCACTCCTAGACTTTACTGGGCCCCCTGCCTTTGCCCCAACACCTCCGATCTATTCACCTTACAGCTGAGAACTTCCTAACATATAAACCAGACCTTGTCACTCATCTCTCATACTTCTACAGAACACCAAGTCTTTGGAATAAAGTTCAGTCTCCTTGACTCAGAATACACATTCCCAGGCTCCTGAAGTCTGGCCCCTGCCATCTCTCTAGGCTTTGCCTTCTATCATTCCCTCCAGGAACTCAACTTTCGGCCTTCCTGATGATGTGCAGTCCATTGGTCAAGCACCTGGTCAAAAAATGTTTGCAGAAGTTATTCTTTTGGTATGGAGGGCTGGTATCTTTTTATTCACCCTTAAAAACTGAACCAGAGGTTGTCAACTCCATGAAGTCTTATCTGATCAACTTTCCCACTAAGAGTTAAATTGCTTCTGTTTTCAGCCCATGCATGCCCACTGTATCCTAGTGACCCTCACTACTGGACGTCCCTGAAAACACAGCATGAAATCTTGTCAATGTGCCTCCCATGAGTATAAGCTGAAAGCATACAGAGCAGGTGTTCAATAAACATTCTCCTAACAGAGCACGTTAGTTAATCAATAAGCCACTGGAATTCTGATATCCCCAACATGAGGGAGAGAGGTCTTTAAAATCAAGAAGAAATGCTTGTTCCTACATTAAAACATTTTTATTTAAATTTTTATTTCTGAGATGGGGTCTTGCTCTATTCACCCAGGCTAGAGTGTACTGGCATACTATCACAGCTTGCTGCAGCCTCAACTTCCTGGGCTTAAGCAATCCTACTATCTCAGCCTCTGACTGGCTGAGACCACAGAAGTGTGCCGCTATGCTTGGCTAATTTTTAAATTTTCTGTAGAGATGGTGTCTCATTGTGATGCCTAGGCTGGTCTCGAACTCCTGGGTTCAACTGATCCTTCTGCCTGGGCCACCCAAAGTGCTGGGATTACAGGCCTTGTTAGCCACTGTGCCTGGTTCTGTCCCTGCATTTATGTTTGAGAATTCTGCCCTCTGACTTGGGAGAATTTAAACAGTTGGAGAAAAACTGGAAACAAATGTCTTATAAAGACAAAAATTTATTGTTTTCGTTATTTTTCATTCTTTTCCTGCAGCAACAATACTTAAATTTAGCTTTGGTGGAAGCAACTCTAGGTCTTACTGAGATCAAGAAGACAACCTGAGGGCTTCTGCTTGAGCACAGCTGCGTGCGGGAGGAAGTGACATCTAATGGTGCACAGCCCAATCATGGAACTACTGCCGATGAGGCAGAGGCAGATGCACCCTGACTCTAGCCCTGGACTTTTTTTTAGTTATATGACCTAATAGCTCTTTTATACTTAAGCCTGTTTGGACTGGGTTTTCTGTCACCTGCAACAGAGATGGTTTTAGCTGACTAAGGTTTTTAAAGAAATACTCAGTTGTTTCTTGTACATGTGTACAGACACATGTACACATGAATGCAACACAAATGTATTTTTCTAACAAATTATAGATAAATACAACTGTCTCTTGTGTCCTTACCTTTAAGGGGGAGACTAGGGTCAATAAACTCTACCTCCAGCTGCTAATTTTTTTTGTCCAAATGAGGAGCTAGTATCACTAGATGTGCCAAGAAAAGCAGGGCAAGGAGGAGAGGCAGGAGTTGTTTGACCCTTTCGCTGGTGAATACAAATGGTCCCAGTCTCTGGAGAAGGAAAAGGCTTTTAGTCAGCTTGCAGGCAGGAGGGTGCTGCATCGATTCCCAATGAAGCACACTGCTGACAGGCCAAGCAAGATCTTTAAGGCATACAAGCATGGCAAGAGGGTGTGGACACATGCTTTGCAGAAAAAACAAAAAACAACAACAAAAAAAACATATCCTCTAGATACCTTTCTAAAAAGGAAATTTAAATTTATTTTCTCATTATAAATTAAAAACATTTTTTTTTTTTGGTGGAGGCAGGCTTTTGCCATGGCCCAGGCTGGTCTGGAACTCCTGAGCTTAGGCATACTGCGGCTCGGCCTCCCAAAGTGCTGGGATTATAAATTGTTAACTTGAGGCTGGGCGCAGCGGTGGGCCTCTGTAATCCCAGCTACTCAGGAGGCTGAGGCATGAGAATCATTTGAACCCAGTGGCAGTGGTTGTAGTGAGCTGAGATCATGCCACTGCACTCCAGTCTGGGTGACAAGAGAGAGACTCTGTTTCAAATTAAAATAATTAATTAATTAAACTTTTTTACATACTAATTTTATTTTATTTTATTTTTTTTGTTGTTGTTGAGACGGAGTTTCACTGTTTCGGTCTTGTTACCTAGGCTGGAGTGCAATGGCGCGATCTCGGCTCACCGCAACCTCCGCCTCCCGGGTTCAGGCAATTCTCCTGCCTCAGCCTCCTGAGTAGCTGGGATTACAGGCACGCGCCACCATGCCCAGCTAATTTTTTGTATTTTTAGTAGAGACGGGGTTTCACCATGTTGACCAGGGTGGTCTTGATCTCTTGACCTCGTGATCCACCCGCCTCGGCCTCCCAAAGTGCTGGGATTACAGGCTTGAGCCACCGCGCCCGGCATACATACTAATTTTAAAGGCAATTAAATAAACTGTTTAGAAATTTAATCCCTGTTACATCATGAGTGTCACAAAGCAAGCAACAAAATGGATTTTTCTGAATTCAGTAAGCCTAACAGCTATAGGAAACAGTAAATTCAGTAAGATGTTTGCAAATTTCAATTTTGTACACTCAAGCTCACAAAAATCCTATTTACAACAGGCAGCCTCAACATCATAATGATGTACATATATATTCTAAAAGGTCATCAAGTTGTTATGAAACTTGAAGAATATTTCCCCCCAGAAAAGTGTTAAAAATGATAGTTTTATTTTGTAGTCTAGCCCACAATTTACCTAAGCAAAACAGTAGCAGTATTACTTTTTATTATAATTAAAAAAAAATTTTTTTAAAGTTTTTGAGGATTCATACTAGCTGTATTACATTAATTTTTAAATTTTTTTGAGACAGGGTCTGGTTCTATCGTCCAGGCTGGAGTACAGTGGTATGATCTTGGTGGCTAGCTGCTCACTCTGCCTCCCAGGCTCAAACCATCCTCCTGCCTTAGCCCCCAAATAACTCGGACTACAGGCATGCACTAGCACACCTGGCTAATTTTTTGTATTTTTAATAGAGATGGGGTTTCACCATGTTGACCAGGCTGGTCTTGAACTCCCAAACTCAGGTGATCCACCTGCCTCGGCCTCCCAAAGTGCTGGGATTTACAGGCTGAGCCACTATGCCTGGCACCCAGCAAATTTTTTTGTCTTTTTGGTAGAGACGGTATTTTGCCATGTTCCCCAGGCTGATCTTGAACTCCTGGGCTCAAGCAATCCTCCTGTCTTGGCCTCCCAAAGTGCTGGGATTACAGTTGTGAGCCACCATGCTTGGTCTGTATTACATTTAAACTTTAATTTATAGAAATAGTAATGTTTTTCTTAAAATTCAAGTTGTATAAAGTTGAGTTCCTATTAATCTTCCCAATTGTTTTGTATTTATGACTATCTTTTAAAATTAAAAAAATTTTTTTTGTAGAGACAGGGTCTCCAGCTACTTTGTCCAGGCTGGTCTTGAACTCCTCGCCTCAAGTGATCTTCCTATCTAGGCCTACCAAAGTGCTGGGATGACAGGTCTTGTGAGCCACTGTGCTCAATCTTGACTACCTTTTCTTTTCTTTTCTTTTTTCTTTGAGATGGAGTCTCACTTTGTCACCCAGGCTGGAGTGCAATGGCTCTATCTGGGCTCACTGCAATCTCCGCCTCCTGAGTTCAAGCGATTCTCCTGCCTCAGCCTCCTGAGTAGCTGGGACTAGAGGCGCATGTCACCACACCTGGCTAATCTTTTTTTTTTTTTTCAGTAGAGATGGAGTTTCACTGTGTTAGCCAGGATGGTCCTGGTCTCCTGACTTTGTGATCCACCCGCCTCAGCCTCCCGAAGGGCTGGGATTACCGGCATGAGCCACCTCGCCTGGCTGACTGGCTTTTCTAAAACATTAATCCACTTAAGGTTACTAAAGGATAGACACTTTGAATTTGGGGGTATGACCTCTAGCCCCTATCAGAACATTCTGATAAGAAATGTTTTGGCTGCTGATTAAAAGCATACTCAGTGATTGGGCAAAAGCAGAATTAAAAATACAGTCCAAGGCCAGGCATGGTGGCTCATGCCTGTAAACCTAGTGTTTTGGAAGGCCAAGGTGGGAAGATCCCTTGCAGCCAGGAGTTTGAGACCAGCCTGGGTAACATGCATGGGAAGACTTCATCTCTACAAAAAATAAAGAATTAGGCCCGGCACGGTGGCTTACGCCTGTAATCTCAGCACTTTAGGAGGCCGAGATGGGTGGATTACTTGAGGTCAAGAGTTCGAGACGAGCCTGACCAACATGGAGAAACTGTTGTTACTAAAAATGCAAAAAAAAAAAAAAAAAAAAATTAGCTGGGCATGGTGGTGCATGCCTGTAATCCCAGCCACTCGGGAGGCTGAGGCAGGAGAATTGCTTGAAGCCAGGAGGCAGAGGTTGTGGTGAGCGGAGATTGTGCCATTGCACTCCAGCCTGGGCAACAAGAAGGAAACTCCATCTCAAAAAAAAAAAGAAAAAAAAATTAGCCAGGTGCAGTGGTGCTTGCCTTTAGTCTCAGCTACTCAAGTGGCCAATGCAGGAGGATTGTTTGAGCCCAGGAGCTCAAGGTTGCAGTATACTACAATCACATATGTGACCAGCCACTGCACTGCAGCCTGGGCAATACTGCAAGACTCCATCCATTTTTTTTAAAAAAACAACTTTTATATGTTTCCAAAGATACATATGCTAAGTGTCCCCAATCCTTCTCTGCTCAATCTCTGTATGGCTTGATGTGGGGTAAGTGAATAAAATAATAAAATCACTTTATAATTTTGAAAGTTTACAATAATATCCAATTATCTAAAACTTCTTTGAAAAAGATTCTGGGCTGGATGAAGTGGTTTGCGCCTGTAATCGCAGCACTCTGAAAGGCCGAGGCAGGTGGATCACTTGACGTCAGGAGTTTGAGACAAGCCTGGTGAAACCTTATTTCTACTAAAAATGCAAAAATTAGACTGGTGTGGTGGTGTGCGCCTGTAATCCCAGACTGAGGCAGAAGAATTGCTTGAACCTGGGAGACGGAGGTTGCAGTGACCTGAGATCAGTGCCACTGCACTCTAGTCTGGGTAAAAGAACGAGACTCCATCTCAGAAAAAGAAAAAAGAAAAGAAAAGAAAAGAAAAAATTCTGTTTGCATTACTGTAACACCATCATGTCACTTCTCTGGGTTCTTTAAGTGAATGCAGTCTAAACAGTCTCGCCCAGGTATCTAAAGAATATGAAACAGCAGAAGCAGAGTGTCTCTGCTATGTACGTTGTTTAGCAACATTATTAACTTCAGAGATTAGATTTAGTCAGTGTAAACTAAGAACATTCTTCATAGCCTTGGCTAAACAGTCTATAATTAATAATGAAAGCTAACATTTGTTGAGCACTATGTGCCAGTACTACATGGTTCAAGACTCACACTGCGAACCTATACCATCTTAATGGAATCATACAATTGAAGATGTAACCAAACCTTCTTATGCCTAGTTCACACCAACTATTAGTCATGCCTGGAATCTGGCCATTTTTTGAGAATAACATCAGAAAGCAGAAATTACAGCAGAAAGTGGGCTGGCCTTCAGCATGACCAGTCCAAAACAAGTCTTAGAAAACTACTCACAGGTGTTTGTGCCAAAGTAACACACGCTCCCCAAATCATTAACTTTATTGTCCCCACAGGAAAGCTGATAAAACAAAGGCTGGGCTGGTAAGAACCAATTAATAAAAGTAATTTTCAAAAGAAAAAACTATTAAAATTAATTATATTGCCTATGGCAAGAGAAAAAAGCCCTGCATTTGGTAAGCCTTTAACATATCCTATATTGACAGTAGGATTTTGAAGGCAGTAAAGGCTTAAGAAACGTGGAGTCTTTGGTTTAAACCATCACACAGTTTTAAAAAGAATTAGCCGGGCGCGGTGGCTCAAGCCTGTAATCCCAGCACTTTGGGAGGCCGAGGCGGGTGGATCACAAGGGCAAGAGATCGAGACCATCCTGGTCAACAAGGTGAAACCCCGTCTCTACTAAAAATACAAAAAAAAAAAAAAAAAAGCTGGGCATGGTGGTGCGTGCCTGTAATCCCAGCTACTCAGGGGGCTGAGGCAGGAGAATTGCCTGAACCCAGGAGGCGGAGGTTGCGGTGAGCCGAGATCGCGCCATTGCACTCCAGCCTGGGTAACAAGAGTGAAACTCCGCCTCAAAAAAAAAAAAAAAAAAAAAAAAGAATTAGCCATCATTATTTTCATGTTGAAATTCTGTATAAACACTCATATAAAAAAGAAAACAGTAAAAAATATTTAAGGCTAACATTGTGTTTGTTTCAGAAGTTAACACAGGTCCAGGCTTCTTCAGCTCATACATATTTTAAATGAGTGAAGGATTAAGACATATGGGTGGGTGAAGAGAGGGAAAGGAACAATCTGCCTGAGAAGTCATCTGTGCGGAGAAAGCTAATTGTATCTCACTGAAGACTCAAGCAGTGATTTTTTTTTTTTTTTTTTTTTTTTTTTAAGACGGAGTTTTGCTCTTGTTACCCAGGCTGGAGTGCAATGGCGCGATCTCGGCTCACCTCAACCTCCGCCTCCTGGGTTCAGGCAATTCTCCTGCCTCAGCCTCCTGAGTAGCTGGGATTACAGGCACTCGCCACCATGCCCAGCTAATTTTTTGTATTTTCAGTAGAGATGGGGTTTCACCATGTTGACCAGGATGGTCTCGATCTCTTGACTTCGCGATCCACCCGCCTCGGCCTCCCAAAGTGCTGGGATTACAGGCTTGAGCCACCGTGCCCGGCCTCAAGCAGTGATTTTTAAGGGAAAGCTGTCATATTTAGTGCCTTAACTCAAGTAAAAATTATGACCGCAAGGTTCAGTTGTCAAACCCATTAATTTTCTAGTCTTTCAATTCACTTATAAGATAGGAAAGGAAAATCCAAATATTATTAAAACAATGGGCCCTGTCTTTTAAGGTTTGGCGCTGAGACTCTCTTTGGCTAAAGAGAAAGACGACACCTTCAAAAGCAAAGTATTTCGGGCCGGGCGCGATGGTTGACGCCTGTAATCCCAGCACTTTGGGAGGTTGAGACGGGTGGATCATGAGGTCAAAAGATCAAGACCATCCTGGCCAACATGGTGAAACCCCGTCTCTACTAAAAATACAAAAAAATTAGCTGGGCATGGTAGCGTGTGCCTGTAATCCCAGCTACTCAGGAGGCTGAGGCAGGAGAATTGCCTGAACCCAGGAGGTGGAGGTTGCGGTGAGCCGAGATTGCGCCATTGCACTCCAGCCTGGGTAACGAGCGAAACTCCGTCTCAAAAAGAAAAAAAAAAAAAAGCAAAGTATTTCAATGATTGATGCTAAGAGAGGCAATGAGGCCTAGGTCAGGATACAAAAGAGTGGGCCCAACATGGCAGTTGTCTCCAGTGGGAATGCAGAAAGAAAATGATGCCAAATAAAAGAAGTCTTAAACACTATTTCCAAAGAGTGAAATGAAAAATTTTAGGAAAAGAGAATCAGAAGAGCACCAGTATACATGCATGTGCCTGGTGTATGATACGTGTAGCACAGGATGAGGAGCAGAGAGCAGACCCTGGTCTTAACACCCTTGAGGAGACTGACTCTGTACCTTACAGAGTCACATAACCTAAAGTTCAGAAAGAGGTGAGTGGTGCATTTCCAGAATTTAGAAGTGCCTTAACTCAAGCACAAATTACATTAGAAGTACTTGGAAAAGTAAAGGTAATGAAACATCTTTTTTTTTTTTTTTTTTTTTTTGAGATGGAGTCTCGCTCTGTCGGCCAGGCTGGACTTCAGTGGCATGATCTCAGCTCACTGCAACCTCTGCCTCCTGGGTTCAAGCGATTCTCCCACCTCAGTGTCCCTAGTAGCTGGGATTACAGGCTTTCGCCACCACATCCAGTTAATTTTTGTATTTTCAGTACAGATGGGGGTTTCACCATGTTGACCAGGCTGGTCTTGAACCCCTGACCTCAGGTGAATGTGAACCATTGCACCTGGCCATGAAACATTTTTGTAGTCCTGTAGACTAAAATCTATAACATCAGAAACTTTTAAGTCTTCTACTGATATTTTCTATTAAGTCACTTGTGAACTAGAAAAAACTTGAGAGTTAAGAATGGAACTATAATACAAATCTACCAAAGAGTAGACTACTATTAAGAAATACCTATACCAACCATTATCTGTAAACCCCCCAGCCGCTATACTCAAGTTCTTTTTTTTTGAGACGGAGTTTCGCCCTTGTTACCCAGGCTGGAGTGCAATGGCGCGATCTCGGCTCACCGCAACCTCCGCCTCCTGGGCTCAGGCAATTCTCCTGCCTCAGCCTCCTGAGTAGCTGGGATTACAGGCACGTGCCACCATGCCCAGCTAATTTTTTGCACTTTTAGTAGAGACGGGGTTTCACCATGTTGACCAGGATGGTCTCGATCTCTTGACCTCGTGATCCACCCGCCTCGGCCTCCCAAAGTGCTGGGATTACAGGCTTGAGCCACCGCGCCCGGCTCAAGTTCTTAACAGTTTTTAAATAGGAAAAAAGACAATGTTAAAACACATACACACACATGGAAGTCAGAAAAGAGAACAAGAGAATGTAAATATTTCTAAAAATTCAACAAATAACCATAATCTTACAGAACAAATGTTACTCCTATCAATTCAATCCTAACTGACCTATGGAACAGGGAAGCGATAATCAGTTTGGTACTAAGGATGAAAGAGGAAATAATTTTTGCTTAGGCTGTCACAAAATATAGTGATCAAACATTTCGTTTGACTAATGAGATCAAACAGGTTAGGATTAAGAAACAGAACCTTTTACTGTAACTGCAGAAAGTAAATGTCAGAAGAAACAATTCTGATGCAAACAATGGTCAAGTTAGAAAAATGATGTACACTTTTGAATTTAGTTTATATACTGCTCTTTCAAAAACAAAGGAGGAAAATCCATGCCAGCCTGGGAAATTTGTTCTCAACAAAATATAGCATATTTAATTATCTTCTACCAATCCAACTTCTCTTTTTTCTTTCCATCCAAACTAACCCCACCTCAGAGTCTCTGGTCCTATCTAATCCCATTTTACTGACTCTACTTATTTTCTTATTTCATAACCCCAAGAAAATAGTGTGCATGATAGGACACTCTCCTTACTGACATGTAACATCATTGTCTTTTAAAGCGTGCTCATCCTATGTATGCTTTCCCTGCAAGCAAATTAAAAGCATTCAGAAGGCTTGACTCTCCATTTCTCTTGGCTTCCCCAGTGTTTCTATTTAGACTCAGGCATCTGGACCCTTTGGTAAACTGCTGACCTTGAACGCTAAGTGGTGCTCTGCATTCTCCCAAGTGTGGCTCTCTGCCTCGAGTCCTTATCTTCTCCCACTTTCAGCTTTTTTTCAAGTTATTAATGTGCACAAGACAACCTCCATCTAGTCAATGTTCTACAACATACTCACAGCTTACTTTCTACTTCCTCTAGGAAACCTCCTGGATTTAACCCAATGCTTTTAGTTTTCATACACAGCCAGGCAGGAGGATGACGCTCTGGACGACGAAAACAATTTACAATTCTAGTATCTTGCTAAAAAGTAGTACACAAATTTAGCTTACCTTCAGAGAATACTTACAGCTTTGAGGATTATAAAAACAAAGCAGTAAATAACATGCTTTCATTTCTCTTGGGAAAAACAACTTTTCTTACAAACAGGTGAAATTTCCTACCTGTTTTCTTTGCCATTCTGAATCACTGAGTGTCTATCAGCTGTAGTTCTCTCACTGCAAACGTAAGTATTTCGCCGTGTCATTCCACTAGATGCTGTGTTACTCTATAAAAAAGGTCATTTTTGTCTTAATTTGGTAAACACAGTAAAATAAGAAAAAATAAACTCATTTACATAAATAGGAATACCCATCTTTTACTTAAAAGACAGAGTCTTGCTCTGTTGCCCAGGCTGGAACATGGTGGTGTGATCACAACTCACTGCAGCCTCAACCTCCTGGGCTCAAACGATCTTCCCACCTAAGCCTCCCACGTAGCTGGTACTATAGGTGTGCATCATCATGCCCAGCTAATTTATTTTTATATATTTTTTTGTAGAGATGAGGTTTCACTCTGATGCCCAGGCTGATCTCAAACTCTTGGGCCCAAATGATCCTCCTGCCTCAGCCTCCCAAAGTGCTGGGATTAGAGGGGTAAGCCACTGTGCCCAGGTAGCCCTTCTGGGGTGCTGAAAAAGTTCTGAAACTAAAGAGAGGTGTTGGTTGCACAATACTGTGAGTGTACCAAATGCCACTGAACTGCACACTTTAAAATGGTTAATCATGTGTCATGTGGATTCACATGAATTTAATTTCACAAATTCAACTTCATGAATTTAATTCACATGAATATTAACTTTAACATAAAAAACTAAAAAGCAAGAAACAAGTCGCAGCTATGAAATTTTTATTTTTTAATTTTCCACATCTCATCTTGAATTGTTTTTGTTTTTTTTTCTTGAGATGGAGTCTCGCTCTGTCACCCAGGCAGGAGTGCAGAGGCATGACCTCAGTTCACTGCAATGTCCGCCTCTTGGGTTGAAGCAATTCTCCTGCCTCAGCCTCCTGAGTAGCTGGGATGACAGGAGCACACCACCATACCTGGTAATTTTTTTTTTTATTGAGATAGGGTCTTGCTTTGTTGCCAGGCTGGAGTGCAGTGGTGCGATCTCGGTTCACTGCCGTCTCTGCCTCTTGAGTTCAAGCGATTCCCCTGACTCAGCCTCCCAAGTAGCTGGGACTACTGGCATGTACCCAAGCCTGGCTAATTTTTTTGTATTTTAGTAGAGACAGGGTTTCACCACGTTGGCCAGGATGGTCTCAATCTCCTGATCTCGTGATCCACCCGCCTCGGCCTCCCAAAGTGCAGGGATTACAGGCATGAGTCACCGTGCCCGGCCATACCTATGGAACTTTGTGAGATCATGTTTGTGTCCTCTCCAAAATTCATGTTGAAGCTTTATCTCCAATAGGAGAAAACAGTATTTGGAGATAGGAGGTGTTTAGATGATGAGGGCTCTGCCTTCATGAACAGATTAGTGTCTTTTTTTTTTTTTTTTTGAGATGGAGTCTTGCTCTGTTGCCCAGGCTGGAGTGCAGTGGTGTGATCTTGGCTCACTGCAACGTCCACCTCCCAGGTTCAAGCAATGCTCTGCCTCAGCCTCCCAAGTAGCTGGGATTTTGGGTGCCTGCCACCACACCTGGCTAATTTTTGTATTTTTAGTAGGGACGGGGTTTCAACATCTTGGCCAGGCTGGTCTTGAACTCCTGATCCACTCTCCTTGGCCTCCAAAAGTGTCAGGATTACAAGTGTGAGCCACCAGGCCCAGCGAGATTAGTGTCTTATAAAAGAGCTTGAGGGAGTGAGTTCACCCCTTCTGTCCCTTCAGCCACATGAGAACACAGCATTTGTCTCCTCTGGAGGATGCCATCTTGGAAGCAGAGAACAGGGCCCTCGCCAGACACAGAACTTGCTGGTGCCTTCATCTTGGACTTCCCAGCCTCCAGAATTGTAAGAAATAAATGTCTTTTCTTTATAAATTAGCCAGTCTCAGGCATTTTGTTACAGCAGCAGGAATGAACTAAGAGAGTGTCAACAATAAACATCTACAATGCAGCAGGTAGGATTTCTACAGGTTAAGACTGGCCTAGTGGGGAGGACATTCCAGGAACAGGAGACCACAGGAATAAAATGAACACCTGGGTCTAGCCAGTTCCAACCCTACCACGCTAAGACCACTCTATAGTTCAACAACACTTACACTAGGGACAGTGGAGCTTTTCTTGTGTTCAGGAATATCCGCCTTATTGGGATTACTTGCATTCCCAAGCATGGGACTGGCTGGAGCAATTCCCTTTCCTCCAACAGAACTGCCACCTGATTTCCGGGAGGAAATTCCATCTTCTTTGAGGTCACTATCTGCAGTGCTGGTCTGACTCCTTTTCGGATACGCCACAACAGAAGGAATAGCCGGTCCAGCTAAAATAAAGAGTTCACTTTTAAAAAGACTGAATATAGTTTCAAGTTTCATTTTGTGACAGTAATCAAGTGACAGTAATCATATTTTGTAAGAGGATCTAAGATTGCTATTCACCTAAAAAAATGTAAAACAGTAAAATCCTCTAAGATGTTTCTCACTTATATCTAATGTTTGCCCTATGCAATGAATTCAATACTGAAATTTCACTTAATACCCCTAAATTTCTATTTAAAAAATATTTTTGAAAAAATTATAAGCATTTAGACTTGTCCTTTGGAAACATCTTAAGGTGGTATTACTATATAGATTCAAACTAATTAGTTGCACACAAATCAAGCAGAATGAACCAGTTCATCTCGTACATCTGAGTGAATTACATCCTTTTTTGTAGGAGAGAGGCCATCACCTTTTGGAACAGAAAAGTATAGGTTTATTATAGGCCATTTCTTTTGAAGTTTTATCCTGGATCTTTTTAAAAACACCCATAATCTTTAGATAAACAGGAGTTTGAGTAGACAGGGGAAGGTGTAGAAGCAGAGGAATCATACAAGCGACAGGGAGGAAGTAGATGGAGGTCACTAGTCATTCCTGCCACTCCAGGAGGAGTATGTCCAGGGACATGTGCCTAGGGACATGTGGACGACACACTGATGTCCTATAGTAAACCACAGGGAGACTCCAATAGCAGCACAGAAGATTCAGAGTGCTAAGAATTTTACAAATGAACATGATAACTACTAGTATATGCCTCAGATATGATAATCCAGTGGTAATCTTAAAGGACAGCATCAAATGCTCATCATTTTTTCTAAGGCAGAAGATATTTTATATTTTAGATGTATTAAAGGTTGGGGATGCATGGTAGCTCACACTTGTAATTCCAACACTTTGGGAGGCTGAGGTGGGAGGACAGCTTGAGCCTAAGCGTTTGAGGCTGCATGTGGCTTGGGTGACAGAATGAGGTCCTGTTTAAAAAAATAAACAAACAAATGGGGATGGGAGGAGCTAGTTTTTGGACAAAAATCTAAACGGCAAATCTATTTGGAACTAAATTAAAAATAAATAAGGGCTACTTTTATTCACAGGAGAACGACAACTAAGCTTTCGGTTTAGTAATTTTAACATATAAAACAAAAACTTAACCAAGTATAGGGTGGTATTAGCCTCAGTGCTTAGCTTTCTTCCCAATATCATGGTCTATTGACATTGTGAACTTTCAGGTCACTACTGATTTGCTTTCCAACTTTGTGTTTAGAAAATATAAAACCTTTTAAGATTTAGGAGTCTGAATAGAAACAGACATTGATATAATCCGCTGACCTCATTCAGATTTCCCTAGTTTTACTTACAGTAATTTGTATGTCTATTTCATTCTATACCCTTTTATTACATGTTTAGAGTCATGTGGACACCACCAGTCAAGATGTAGTGCATTTCCATCTCAAAGACCCTGGGAACTACCTTTCATAGCCACAGTCACAGCCACTGCCACTTTCCTCTTACTCTAACTCCCTTTTGCTGAATCCCAGCAACTAATAACCTGCTCGCCATCTCTAGAATTCTGTCATTTCAAGAATGTTATATAAATGGGAATCCATGGAATGTAACTTTTTATGTATTTTCACCCAGTATAATTCCCTTGAGATCCATCCAAGTTATACATATCATAGTTTACTCCTTTTTATTGTGAGTAGTATAGTCCATGGTATGGATGTGTTACACAGACATTTCATTTTTATGTAATCAAATTTGTAAGTCTTTTCTTTCATGGGTTTAGTATTTGGGGTGACAGAAACACCTTCACCAGTCCAAGTTAAAAAGCAAATAATCCCATGTTTTCTTTCAATATTTCTGGGGTTTTATTTTTTATATTTGTATCTTCATTTCAATTGGAAATTCATCCTGGTATAAGATGTGAGAAATTGATCCAAATTCATTTTTTTTTTCTGAGAACTATCAAATGTGCCCCAGTACCACTCATCACTGATTAGTAAACAGTGATTATTATTATTCTTTTTTTTAAAGAAAAACAAGCTAAAGAATCCCTTGAAAATTGGATGGAGATCACCATTTGCAGAAAAAGTGTGTACGCACATATGGGGTATTCACATGTGGGTCTCAAATTAGGAAGGACAGCTATAAATTACATTGTGGTTTTAGAGAAGAAGCAGACATGCATGCAGAGAGGTCAGCATCTACAGGCAGGGAAAAAGGAAGGGAGAAGTGAGAGGAGGCAAGGGGGTGAAAGCTGGCCTGGCCATACAGGCTTTCCTGCCTTCAGAAATTCCAAGAAAGATGAGGATTATGAAAAGGCCACTCCAGTGAGGTGCTTCAGTGGAGAAAGCCACAGGGCTGGGACCAGGAGTCCTGGGCTCTGCCCAGTTGTTTCTGATTTACTATGTAGCCTTAGGAGACTTGATGATCTCTCTTGGTCTATTTCCTCAGGGATAAAATAGAAGTTTGGTGAGTGTAGGATACCATGTCTAAAGCCCTTTTTATCTCTAAAATTTTATGAGCTGGGGACAAAAAGGCTCTAATAATCTGGATGGAATCTATGTGCTTAAGGAAGAACTAACTTATTAACATATTCCCTAGAGAAATGCAAAAATCCCATGATCAGGTTTCTTCTAGAATTGAGGGATAATTCCATTTAAACTAGATGGTTTCAGGGCAATACATCAGGATTTAATTGTAAAGTGGTCCATAAGCAGTGGAAACCCCCACTTGTTAGTGACTAACATGAACACAAAAAAGGCAGACCTAGATCAACACATCATCTACAAATGCTAGGAACACAAATCCCGATGTGAGAAAGAGTTCTGTGCTCTCAGTTATACCCTAGAAGAGCAGCCACTGTAGATGCTTTACTAGGGATATTAGTACACTGTTGCTTCAGTCTAAACCATGTAGAAAGACAGGCAACAGAAGGAAATGGAAATCAAACCACGTCACCAATTTTAGTACAAAATAAAAGCTGTCCACATCTAAAATGCTCTGTGCAGTCCTAAATGTCAAATCTCAAGATCAAAGTATTAAGATGGAAAATGTCCAGAGAGAAGAAATAAAATGAGGCCAGGAGTGGTGGCTCACGCCTGTAATCCCAGCACTTTGGGAGGCAGAGGTGGGCAGATCACTTAGGTCAAGAGTTCGAGACCAGCCTGGCCAAAAGTGGTGAAAGCCCGTCTCTACTAAAAATACAAAAATTAGCCGGGTGTGTTGGTGCACACCTATAGTCCCAGGTACTTGGGAGGCTGAGGCAGAAGAATCACTTCAACCTGGGATGTAGAGGTTGCAGTGAGCCGAGATCGTGCTATTGCACTCCAGCCTGGGCAACAGAGAGAAACTTTGTCTCAAAAAAACAAAAACAAAAATAACAACAACAAAAACCCAAGGAGATGAATCGGGGCTCTATATGAGCATATATTTTTAAAAGTTAGGAACAGACAAACATAGACTTAGTTCCCGAATCCTGGAATAACAGAATTAAAGGAGATATCTACAATGTTAACGTGTAGTTATGAGGGAGTAAACACACACGCTAGTCTCAGGACTCGGACACGTGGATTGCTGAAGGCAGAACAACTGTAGAGCTTGGTAGGCCTACCCACTGGGGGTCTTATGCCTCATAAAGGATTGGCTTCTATAACTGAAGTTTAAAAGGGAGGGCGGCTTAACCACACCAACAGTAAGAGAATGGATAAGAATGACACCGTAAAACACTGAAACCAATTAAGGCAAAACGGGTTCCATATATTCTCTAGGGCTGTCCTAATATGATAGCCACTGGTCGCAATTGGCTATACATATATATTACTTAAGTAAAAATTTTTTTTTTCTTTTTTCTTTGAGACAAAGAGTCTCTTTCTGTTGCCCAGGCTGGAATGCAGTGGCATAATCTCAGCTCACTGCAACCTCCTCTGGGTTCAAGCAATTCTCTTGCCTTACCTCCTGAGTAGCAGGGATTACAGGCACGCGCCAACAAGCCCGACTGATTTTTCTATTTTCAGTAGAGATGAGGTTTCACCATGTTGGTTAGGCTGGTCTCGAACTCCTAACCTTGTGATCTGCTGGGTTCAGCCTCCCAAAGTACTGGGATTACAGACACGACCCACCGCACCAGGCCAGTAAAATTTTAAAAGAGTAAAAATCGGCTAGGCCAATGACAGGCTCACACCTGCAATCCCAGCACTCTGGGAGGCCATGGTGGGTGGATCACCCGAGGTCAGGAGTTCTAGAGCAGCCTGGCCAACACCGTGAAACCCCGCTGCTACTAAAAACACAAAATACGCGTGATGGCGCATGTCTGTAGTCTCAGCTATTCAGGAGGCTGAGGCAGGAGAACTGCTTGAACCCAGAAGGCTGAGGTTCAGTGAGCCAAGATCGTGCTATTATACTCCAGCTTGGACAATGAGAGCGAAACTCCATCTCAAGAATAAATAAATAAAAATAAAAAGGGCAAAAATCATTTCCCCAGTTCAAGTGCTTGATAGCCACAAGTGTCCAGTAGCTACCTGACTGGACAGCATAGAGATATAAAATTGTAATAATCACAGAAAGTTTTACTGGACAGTACTACTCCACAAAGTAAATCCAATGCAGAGGTGAAGAGTGAATAGAACTACAGACTAAGGGCTGGATGTGGTGGTTCATGTCATCGCTTGAACTTGGGAGCTTGAGACCAGCTTGGGCAACATAGCAAGTCCCCATCTCCATTAAAAAAAAAAAAAAAAAGAAAAGAAAAACTACAGATTAAAGCAGAAGTTCTAGAGGGGCTAATGGTAAGGTTTCCACTTAACTGAGGCCTTACCCAGCAAAAATCTACTGAATGTATCAAGAAGATGAGAGGCTTGAAGTAATCATGTAATCATGCCAGCGCCTGCAGGAACACTAAGAAAAAAAATGCTGGCTAGGCACAGTGGCTCATGCCTGTAATCCTAGCACTTTGGGAGGCTGAGGTGGGCAGATCACTTGAGGCCAGGTGATTGAGACCAGCCTGGCCAACATAGCAAAACTCTATCTCTACTAAAAATACAAAATTTAGCCAGAAATGGTGGTGCACGCCTGTAGTCCTAGCTACTCAGGAGGCTGAGGCAGGAGAATTGCTTGAACCTGGGAGGTGGAGGTTGCAGTGAGTCAAAATTGTGCCACTGCCCTCCAGCCTGGGCAACAGAGCGAGACTGTCTCAAAAAAGAAAGAGAGAAAGAAATGCCAAGAAAGAACATCAAGCCAGGCTCGGACCAAGAGGATGCTTCCCAGTGCTGGATCTCTTGCCTGGACTCTTGAGAGAAGGCACTGGAATACTCCAAAACTTACCATGATCGCTGTAGCGTCTTTGCTTCTGGCTTGAAGAAACACTTCTCTGCACTTTGTGGTGAGGAGATTGGCCAGTACTGTTGTTGAGATCACTGCTTGGCCTAACCTTAGCAAGTGAAAGATTGCTGCTAGAACTGGAATCACTAGCATCCAGCTAAGAGAAAATGAGAAAAACAGAGCAAACCACAACACGAACCCAAATGGTTTATCAGGAAATTAAACTTCTCATTAACATAGACCTCATAAACCGTTCATTCAGAGAGGAGGAATCACAACGTACAAAAATTTTAATCCTAAACTTAAGCAAAAGTAGTTTTATGGCTGCTGGAAAGACACTAAAGGTATTTATCATTTTCTTTCTCAAATAACTTTAAATGCTCTATTTAAAGTTATCTGATGCTTTCTATCTTCATCTGATGCTTTATGTCATTTCTAAACCATTAATGACTATAAGTTAATTTATGAAAGACCAGGTTTATAACAACATCCATCTTTTTTTCCCTCTACCCCACCTCCCCTCAAAATACAGTCTTGCTCTATTGCTCAGGCTGGAGTGTGGCGGTGTGATCTCGGCTCACTGCAACCTCTGCCTCCCAGGTTCAAGCAATTCTCCTGCCTCAGCCTCTCGAGTAGCTGGCATTACAAGCACGCGCCACCACATCTGGCTAATTTTTGTATTTTTAGTAGACATGGGGCTTCACCATATTGGCCAGGTTGGTCTTGAACTCCTGACCTTGTGATCCACCCGCCTCAGCCTCCCAAAGTGCTGGGATTACAGGTGTGAGCCACCACGCCCAGCATTTTTTTTTTTTTTTGGGAGACAGAATCTCAGTCTGCCACCCAAGCTGGAGTGTAGTGTCATGATCTTGGCTTACTGCAACCTCCGCCTGGCAGGGTCAAGCAATTCCCTTGCCTCAGCCTCCCGAGTAGCTGAGATTATAGGTGCATCAACACGCTTGGCTAATTTTTTGTTTGTTTGTTTCAGAAGAGATGGGAGTTTCACTATGTTAGCCAGGCTAGTCTTGAACTCCTGGCCTCAACTGATCCATCTGCCTCGGCCTCTCAAAGTGCTAGGATTACATGTGTGAGCCACCATGCCTGGCTAATATCCATCATTAAGGGTTAACTTAAAATAGCTTGTAATAGTCACAGGATTTGGATTTTCTGTTTGCAGGTAAATCTAAAAAATGTTATATCAAATGTTACAAATATTCAAAAGATAAAAACTAAGAAAACAGTTTATGTGAACTAATAATTAAGGGTATTTCAGCTCTTTCTCTCTGATTACTCTTACCTCTGAAGATTTTCTCCCCAATAACAAATATGTAGCTGTGATTTCATCATATTTCATTTTACTAAGAGATTCTTGAATTTCTTCTTGTGAATATCCCATTCCCACCATAATATCTAAAAGAAGGACATAATACAGTTTATGTGTTTTGTTTGGGTAAGAAATCATCCTTTTATAGGATAAAACAATTTTCTTCATTTGACCTAAAAGATTACACATTACATACATTTTCTAATATAAATGGGCACTTGTTTCAGAGTTACTGGGTGCTATCATAGGAAACTGTAGGTAGCTAAGTTCCCAAATATGACAGAACAGATAAACTGTTCATATAACCTGTGCTTAACTTTCCATCATTCACATTTTAGGTACAGATATGAGTCCAAACAGAAATATGTTACTTAGACAAATACACATGAACGTGCAGGCACGGAGTGATTACCTATTCTTTTTTGGTCTGAGATGTCTAACTCTGGTTCAATGAATGGTTTGAGTTCATCTTCTTCATGCCCTGCATTGATCCACCTGTCCTTCATGATTTGCTAAAAAAAGGTAAACTGTTCATTAGCAGAGTAAAATATTCTGATAACCATAATATTTAGAAAAATTTATTTTCAACATTTCATTGACTATTGTTCAAAGCATAAACTCAAAATTTTTTAAATGTTTCAATTTCTGCTTACAAAGCAGCAGGATGTATCCAGTAAGGCATATAATCAAGCAAAGTTCTAAGGCCACTCTAAAGACTCTCCAAAGTTGTTGCTTGTTTCCACCTACATGATTACCTCTAGAGTGCCGCGTTTAATTGGATTTAGCACCAGGAAACGTTTGAGAAGGTTTTCACAGTCTGTAGACATGTAGAAGGGAATTCTGTATTTCCCTCTTAATACTCTCTCTCTCAGTTCCTTTGGGGAGGTAGAGAGGAAAGAAAACTAGTGAGTCAACCTTTAGGTTTAGTTAACAAAACACAACAAGAAAAACCCTGAAGCCCCCACACTAATATAATGTTAAAGATATGAAGCCATGTAATATTAGGAAACTTCTTTTAGTTTTGTGAAGTACACGGATGCAACTGCTTCTTATACCTTTAGGTTTTGCCCATCAAAGGGAAGTGAGCCACTGACTAGTGTGTATAAAATGACCCCCAGACTCCACACATCCACTTCTGGCCCGTCGTATTTCTTGCCCTGGAAGAGCTCCGGCGCTGCGTATGGAGGACTGCCACAAAATGTGTCGAGTTTACTGCCAACAGTAAATTCATTGCTAAAACCGAAATCTGCTATTTTAATGTTCATATCGGCATCTAACAATAGATTTTCAGCCTAGAGGGAAAACAGCAAGACAAAAATGAAATTTAACCAAAATAGAACTAGAAATATGACAGGATTAGGCATTTTCAGAAAAGCTCTTTGTAACGATATAAAGTTACCTCCTAATTAATGTGAAAATATTCCTTCTAGAGAAAAAAAACAGGAGACAAAAGAGAACTCCTTATTTTATAACATTAATAATAACAAACATGAAGTATAAATTAATTCTAGCACTAATGTAAACATCAGTGTCCCAAGATCAAGAAAAGCCTTGACAAGTTTTTCGATTAAGAATAATAATATGGCCGGGCACGGTGGCTCAAGCCTGTAATCCCAGCACTTTGGGAGGCCAAGGCGGGTGGATCACGAGGTCAAGGATCGAGACCATCCTGGTCAACATGGTGAAACCCCGTCTCTACAAAAAATACAAAAAATTAGCTGGGCATGGTGGCGCGTGCCTGTAATTGCAGTTACTCAGGAGGCTGAGGCAGGAGAATTGCCTGAACCCAGGAGGCGGAGGTTGCAGTGAGCCGAGATCGCGCCATTGCACTCCAGCCTGGGTAACAAGAGCGAAACTCTGTCAAAAAAAAAAAGGAATAATAATATGGGGGCCAGGCACAGTGGCTCAACGCCTGTAATCCCAACATTTTGGGAAGCAGAGGTGGGTAGATCACCCGAGGCCAGGAGTTTGAGACCAGCCTAGCCAAGATGGTGAAACCCTGTCTCTAATAAAAATACAAAAATTAGCTGGGCATGGTGGTGCACACCTGTAATCCAAGCTACTCGGGAGGCTGGGGCAGGAGAATTGCTTGAACCCAGGAGGCAAAGGTTGCAGTGAGTTGAGATTCTACCACCGCACTCCAGCCTGGGCAACAGAGTGATACTCCATCTCAAAAACAAAAAACGAAAGTAACATGTGGCAGGGGTAGGGGCAGGGCCAGGTACAGTGGCTCACTTGAGCCCAGGAGTTCCAGACTAGTTAGGGAAACATAGAGAGACCCCTTCTCTACAAAAAATTTTTTAAAAATTAGCTGGGTAACTCCTGCAATCCCAGCTATTTAGACGGCTGAGGTAGGAGGATCTCTTAAACCTGGGAGTTTGAGGCTGCAGTGAGCTATGATTGTGCCACTGCACTCCAGCCTGGGTGACAGAGTAAAAGCCTGTCTCAAAAAATAAATATCTTTTTTTTAAAAAGGAGCATTTCATAAAAACAGCTAAATAGCTATGAAATGGCTGTTAAATGAAAAGGGGAGAATCCCAAACCTCATTCAAGAGACAAATCACAGCTGGGTGCGGTGGTTCACGCCTGTAATCCCAGCACTTTGGGAGGCCAAGGCGGGTGCATCACCTGATGTCAGGAGTTTGATACCAGTCTGGCCAACTTGGCGAAACCCCATCTCTAATAAAAATGCAAAAAATTAGCTGGTATGGTGGCAGGCTTCTGTAACCTCAAATACTTGAGAGGCCAAGTCAGTAGAATTGCTTGAACCCGGGAGATGGAGGTTGTAGTGAGCTGAGATGGCGCCACTGCACTCCAGCCTGAATGACAGAGCAAGACTCTGTCTCAAAAAAAAAACCAAAAACAAAAACAAAAAAAACCTAAAACAAAACAAAACAAAAAAACCCCCAAAATCACAGTTACTTTATTTTAACAAACATTTCCTATGTGGCTACCCCACAGCAGATGCTGTATTAGTGTCTGGATGGATAATGATGAACAAGACCGATAAAACCCTGCCCTCAACAGCTCACAGTTTAGAGTGGAAGAGGCGGAAAGATAAGCAGCTGTCCTGAGACACAAGTGCCATAACTGAAGAGGCACCAGGATATGCAGGTTGGCACTGAAAGGAGTGGACCACTTCCCAGATGAAATCAAAGCACCAGAAGGTGCATCTGATTATAATGGATGTGTTGATGAGGGGTATTTCAGGCAGAATAGAGAATCTGAGAACCCATCTGAGACACAGCATGTTTCACCAAGAAACTGACAGACAGTGTGTGGGATAGAGACGTGTAGAGAGGGCTGGGGAATGGTCAGGGCTTAATAACAAAGGACTGTACTTGAGAAGTTCGGGTTTTCATCCTAAGAGCAATGGGAAGCCACTGAAGAGTTGTTTAAGCAGAGAAATGACCATCTCATTTGTGTTTCCTTAAAAACCATTCTGGGTGCAGTGTAGAAAATATACATGGGAGGAAGAGGCAAAACTAGAAGCAGAGAAGAATAGGTAAGAAAGCAGTGTCGTAATCACCTGAGATAATGGTGGTCTGGCCTTGGATAGTATAACAGACAGAAAAGAGTGAGCTTAAGAGATATCTGGCCAGGCGCGGTGGCTCAAGCCTGTAATCCCAGCACTTTGGGAGGCTGAGGCGGGTGGATCACGAGGTCGAGAGATCGAGACCATCCTGGTCAACATGGTGAAACCCCGTCTCTACTAAAAGTGCAAAAAATTAGCTGGGCATGGTGGCACGTGCCTGTAATCCCAGCTACTCAGGAGGCTGAGGCAGGAGAATTGCCTGAGCCCAGGAGGCGGAGGTTGCGGTGAGCCGAGATCGCGCCATTGCACTCCAGCGTGGGTAACAAGGGCGAAACTCCGTCTCAAAAAAAAAAAAAAGAGATATCTGGGATACAACAGCAAAAGGGCCTGGTGACTGAGTAGATAAGGCACCTGAGGGACATCACTCACTTGAATAAGAAGTGAACATTCATGTTTAGAAAGGAAAAATTTAGGCTTTGAACCTGCTGCACCCGAGGAATGCTTATGTGAAGATACCCTTTGCTCAGCTGGGTCCTGGATCCAAGAAGAGTGCTGTGGCCGCAGGAATGAGTTCAGAGCCATCAGCGTACAGTTGGCCACTGAAGCTGAGAGTGAATATGAAAAAGCAGGTCAATGACAACCACATGAAAGGAGAGTGAAGGTGAGTGCCAAGTTAAGACACAGAATCTAGGAAATGTTCAGAAGAATATGGCTACAAAGGAGAAGAGAGAAAAAGGGTGTATCTGGAAGGGGAACATGGGTGGTTTTTAGTTTAAAAAAAAAAAAAAAAAAAAAAAAAAGGGCATACAGACTTGAGCATGGGTAAATGCTGCTGGTGAAAAGAAAGCCAGTGGAGAAGGAGAGTGAATAAACAAATGGAGAGAAAACAGGCATCAGACAGAGCAGTCCCCAGAGGGAATCAGGACCCAGAACTCAGAGCAGAGCCACCTCACTTTCCTGTAACAGGAGGAGAGCAGTGATTGATGGGGGTAGGTGCAGCTATGTCTAAGGGCCTGGTAGAAACTGAGGGAGTTTCTGCCTGGTGTTTCTATTTTCTCTGTGAAATATGAAACCTCATCCTATGTCAGAGTGAGGGCAGAGGTTGAGGACCTTGAAAGAGGTCTCCAACAGGCACTGCTGTTAATGGGAGAGAACTAATGTAAGTAGCAGAAAAGAATGCCAGACGGCACTGGGGATGCTGTGGGGATGACCATACATTTCTGGAGGCCCCCATTTGTTTGGCTGTGTGATGACTGTCCTCCAGAAATCAACCATCAGTCACCTTAACTGAAATGTAAAATACTTTCAACAAACTTTACTTTTAAAAAAAATTTTAATGCTCCTTCCTATAAGTTAAGAAGATTCAATGACTATGAAATTTAAAAAAATTTTAGTAAGTCTAATCTACACCTCATTTGTGTAATGACCACTGTGAGAACTGCATACATATAGACAGAGCATATGCTCAGTGAGGCACTTCTACTTACCTTGAGGTCTCGATGTACGATTCGTTTCTGATGGCAGTATTGAACTGCAGACACGATCTGAACAGGAGAGACACAGAGTCAGACATCACTGGTGCAGATTCGTAATTAAGATGAAAATAACTTTGTTAATGTTCACACACACAGAATACTCAGTATGTACTTGAATGTCTGTGTGGATTTCTAAAAACAATTTTCCTATGCCTTGAACTTTCCAGTCTGGAGAAATTTAGGAATGGGGCAAAACGAAATAGGTGAGAATGTTCTTCTGTTTTCTACCGTTTTAACTGAAGTCTCTTTTTGGACCCTATCCATTGACATTCCACTTAGAGTGTAGTGCCAGGACCCAACAAATCGCCTGGATCTGGTGGACCCTGGCTGCCCCTAGGCCCAGATGGCTCTGGTGTAACTTTTTTTTTTTTTTCCTCCTTGAGACAGAGTCTCACTCTGTTGACCGGGCTGGAGTGCAATGGCACAATCTTGGCTCACTGCAACCTCCCCTTCCTGGGTTCAAGAAGTTCTCCTTACAAGCATGTGCCACCATGCCCAGCTAATTTTGTATTTTTAGCAGAGATGGGGTTTTACCACGTTGGCCAGGCTGGTCTTGAACTCCTAACCTCAGGTGATTCGCCCGCACTGGCCTCCCAAAGTGCTAGGATTACAGGCATGAGCCACTGTGCCCAACCTGGTGCAACCTTTCCATACCCATGGAGTCAACTCCAAACCAAACCAGCAGTAGAGTTACCCATACCCAGGTGTTAATCCAGGTTGGTTCTCTTCTGTAAGTGCTCTTTCCAGTCTGCTCCCTGCAACAGTCTTCCTTCTAACTGATGTGGATCCATGGGGAGCAAAAGCTAGTTAACTTCTCTGAGGGTCAGTTTCCTCTTCCTTTATTAAAATGGAGGAATGAACGTTGTAACGTATGTGAACTATGAAAACTACTATGTGCACTATTAAGAATTCCTCCCACTTTCAGCAAATAGTATGCTTTATTTAGTCAACTTGCAATCACGACTATGATTAAACCAACTGTTTTACTGAAATGTCAACTTACTGGTCACTTAGATTGTAGAAATTCTAGGAAATACAGAAAAGTCTATGGAAATATATTCCTGTATTACCACTAGAGGTAACATCTCTTGTTATTTTGTTGTACTTGCATCTAGTCTTTTCTTTGGTATTCTGCATGTATATATAGATGCATATGATTACATATACACAAAACTGAGGTTATAATAAAAATACTGTTGGTTCCTCCAAATCATCATCAACTCCCAACTGTAAGCCCCATGGACCCATCCATGGAGATAAAATCTCAGAGAGGGCTGTACAATATTTTGGTTCAAAATAAGCAGCAAGGAAAAGGTGAACTGGGGTTAGGATGAGATGATAACAAAAATCAGCACTTTGCTAAGCAGCTTCATTACTTAAAATTAACATTCAGAATATCAGACCCACTCACGATTAACTAAAGGTACAGAAATTCCAATAACAAAATATGGGTTTTAGAGCATCTGTTACTTTGGATTTATCATGATTGTTCTATTCTGTCAGCATGAAAACTGGAAAAGTAAAATAGCTTTGTTTTCCCAAAACAAAGTAATAGCTTTGTCACCTAGGACACAGGTAAGTTTTATTTAATCTTTTCCCTTTTCTCATTCAGAATTTATATTAGTTTTTCCTCATATTGAGATTTCTCTTATAGGTTATTTTCAAATTCTGCTTTTGAATCCGATTTGATGATTTCCTGTCCTTTCTCAAAGAGATCAAATAATTTCTCTCTTTCTCTGGCTCCAAAACAGCTCAGAGCTAACCTGACACCACAATAAGCCGAAAAGACTCAACTTGAACTTACAGCTTTTTTTGCATACTATTAGCAGCTAGAAATGGTGATTTCTAACAGACATTATCTAGGTTAAACTATGAATGCTAGCCTAATTCACTTTCAATCATACATGAAAGAGTGTCAAAGAATCAACATCACCAGCCAACCAAGAAAGAGGTTAAGTAAAAAAAGATGGAGCTGGAAATCTATTACTTTTCTCTGAAGAGAACAAGAGCCCAACCAAAAATTTAAAATGTCATGAGCAGTAACTAGGATGGGCATGGTGAAGGAAGTAGGAAGAGGAAAACCCATCTGGTGATGAATATGGAAAAGGATCGCACGGTGTACTTTGTATGTGGCATACCTTCCTTTCTGTCATAAATAGAAAAACATTTTTTACTTAGTCAAAGTAATGATGACTTACAAGCTCCTAGAAAGCACAGAAATTGAGGCTGGGTGCAGTGGCTCAAATCTGTAATTCCAGCACTTTGGAGGCTGAGGAGGGCAGTGAGGTCAGGAGTTTGATACCAGCCTGGCCAACCGGGTGAAACCCCGTCTCTACTAAAATTAAAAAAAGAAAAGGAAAGAAAAAAAAAAAAAAAGCCGGGCGTGGTGGTGCACACCTATAATCCCAACAACTTGGGAAGCTGAGGCAGAATTGCTTGAATATGGGAGGCAGAGGTTGCAGTGAGCTGAGATCACACCACTGCACTCCAGCCTCAGCAACAGGTTCAAGCAATTTTCCCACCTCAGCCTCACCAGTAGCTGGGATTACAGACACTTGCCATCATGCCTTGCTAATTTTTGTATTTTTGTGGAGACAGGGTTTCACCATGTTGGCCAGGCTGGTCTCGAACTCCTGACCTCAGGTGATCTGCTCACCTCGGCCTTCCAAAGTGTTGGGATTACAGGCATGAGCCACTGTGCCCAGCCTACAGTTGCTTCTAAGCTACAACAGAAGAGTTAAATAGTTGTGACAGAGACAGTGTGGCCCACAAAGCCTAAAATGTTCACTATCTGGCCGTTTACAGAAGTTTGCTGATTCTCAGCCTAAATAACAGCACAATAATGATTGCAAATCTGAGTTTTGGAGTCAGACGGTTTGGGCCTCTTGAGTCTGTGGCAGGTCTCCTACTTGAAAGGCAATTCTGGGACCTGCCTGGGCAATATACCAAGATTCCGTTCTCCACAATAAGGGGTAAGGGGGAAGAAAGGCAATTCTGGACAAGTTATTTAATCTTCCCATGTCTCAGTTGTCTTATTTTAGCAAATGGGTGTAACAGTACTTAATTCACAAGGCGGCTGTAAGATTTACATGAATGTAGGTAAAGCACTTGTCCCAGTGTGTGGCATGGTCAGTCCGTAACAGTAATTATTATTGATAAAGACAGGAGAGTTAAGTAACCCATATGCTTAAAATCCGCTTATTAAAACCCATGTCTCTTTAAAAAGCAGAGTAAAAACAAAGCAAGAAGTTGCCAATTAGCAGTTTGAGTTATATTCGATCTTGGTTTATGTCAGACAAAGCTAATAATGAATTTTGGGGTTCTGACAGTCACTAAAAACTCTGAAATGGTTTTAATTAATGTAATCACAGGTGTTTTTGAAAGGCTCTAGATTTTTTTTTTTTGTTTTTTTGTTTTTTTTTTTTTTGAGACGGAGTTTCGCTCGTTACCCAGGCTGGAGTGCAATGGCGCGATCTCGGCTCACCGCAACCTCCGCCTCCTGGGTTCAGGCAATTCTCCTGCCTCAGCCTCCTGAGTAGCTGGGATTACAGGCACGCGCCACCAAGCCCAGCTAATTTTTTGTATTTTTAGTAGAGACGGGGTTTCACCATGTTGACCAGGATGGTCTCGATCTCTTGACCTCGTGATCCACCCGCCTCGGCCTCCCAAAGTGCTGGGATTACAGGCTTGAGCCACCACGCCCGGCAAGGCTCTAGATTTTTAAGGCTCAATTGTTGAAAGGGAAGGTAAAGTGTAAGACTAATGCTCCCACTACAAAGCTAGGAATAGAACCTTGGCTGCCTCCAGCACAGTGCCTTAGGTATGAAAGGTACTTTATAAATTTTTGTTGAATTGAATGGCCAACCCCTGCCATCCAACAGCCTTAAAAGCACTTATGGAGGCAAACACTTGTTTGCTTCAGGGTTTAAGTGAGATAAATTATCAAATTAACAAAGTAAAGACACATTAATTCATACCTGTCTAAATTTAGCTCTTGCTTCTTTTTCCTTCATTCTGCCATGTGCAACCAAATAGTCGAATACTTCACCTGTAAGTGAGAGAAATAAAAGTAGAAGCCCTACTTCTGAGCATTAATTTTCCCATAAATTGATAATGTTTCACTTTTAGCAATGCACTAATTTTTAAATATAAAGTTAGCTAGAAATATGTGGAATCTGAACTAAGCTGGCTTTAAGTTTAACTGCAGGTATTTAAATTCACCAACAAAATCTTTTAAGGTGGAAAAAAGTTTTAAAATTAAATTCCCTATGCCTAAATTATATAACTCTTATTTTAAAGGGTGTTTTCAATATGCTTTAATAAAAACTAAGCAAAGAAAATAGAAAATTAAAATGGATGAAGTTATTAGTGTTAGAAGAGGACACACTCACTGCAGGATTATGACGACAAAGCATTTCCTGAATATATTCATTCACTCAACAAACATATACTGAATGTCCACTAACTCCAAGGCACTGTTCTAGGTAGGCTCTGGGGAAATGTAGCAATGAACACAGCAAGAATTCTTTTCCTCACAGAGTTTACATTCTAGCTGGGGGAGAGGGACAATAAATGAATAAATATATATTGTATCAGAGGATAGCAAGTGCTGTGGAGAAAAAGCAGTAGAAAGAGACAGACAAGTAAGCCTGTGAGTGCATACAGTTGTGTTTTACTGAGTACTTGAGGGTGTGGACAATGTAGTTATCTGAGGTAAGATTCTACAGTAATAACAGAAACAGCAAGAAGGCCACAGGGCTGGAGAAGTGTGAATGAGGGGAAGAGAGGTAGTTCTTGAGGCCAGGAAGAGTCCTGGAGGCTGTCGTGAGCACTCTGGCTCTACTATCAGTGAGATGAGAAGCAGAGGAGATGAAACAACTGACCTCTTAAAAGGGTCACTGGCTGCTAGCGGGGGAGAGGCTGCCAATAAAGGGAAGAGGCAGGAAGACCAACCAGGAGATCAGTGCAATAATCAAATCCATAAAGAAAGTGATGGGGACTAGAGTGGGAAGCGCAGTGGTGGTGAGAAGTGGGAGCTCAGGATACAATGGAGGTGAAGCCAGCAGAACTAGCTGATGCACAGCTTGGTGGCCATTTACACAACTAACTCCTTGGGGAAGAAAGGTGACACTTCAAGGAATGTATTATCAGCACTGTCAACTGCTTATCAATTTAGAATAAAGAATAGCCACCTCTGAAATAAACAAAAAAGAATACTAATTTAGAAAATTAGATATAAAGTGTTTTCGGGAAAGAAACATCTTTACTTCATACAAATAAGGAATACCTCCAACAGCTTAGTGAAAATATTCAACCAAAATATTTTGAAACTTGAAAGTCATTATGAATTACACATTTATTTCTGACTTTGAAACTCTTAACCCTAACTCTGAAAGAATACATTTTAAATAACGAATAGACATAAACATTATCATGTTATCACTTGATTGTATAACGGTATCTTTTTTTGAGAGAGAGCGAGTGAGCGAGCGAGCAACAGAGAGAGAGAGAGAGCAAGAGAGAGCAAGTAAGCAAGAGAGAGTCAAGCTCTGTCACCTAGGCTGGAGTCCAGTGGCCTGATCTTGGCTCACTACAACCTCTGCTTCCTGGTTTCAAGCAATTCTCATGCCTCAGCCTCCCAAGTAGCTGGGATTACAGGTGTGAGCCACTGTGCCTGGCCTGCATAATGATCTTTTAAAAGGCATGACATACTGTCAAGTTTACATGACACAAATTCACTTAACTATGATGAATTATGTATGAAATTAAATGCCAGCTCAGTAAAGTATTGGCATTTTCTATACGAATGACCTTTCTATTTGCAGAAAAGCATGCAATGTCAAAACAAGTGGTTGATCAGCAAAAACAACTAAACATGAGTATAATATAGAAGCTTTTACTTAAAAAAATTAAAAGATAAATCCTACCAGCTGTTGTAGATTAACACATAAAATCGAAGTCTGTCAATACAATTTTTTTTTTTTCTAAATTTGAATTCAATATAAAGCTCTTAAGAGATTTCTGGACCCATATGTTACACACATAATTACTAAATTATAATTCAGGAGTTCAACTCTTAAACTAGGAATTCAATCCAGAACTTTTTTTCCTTATTAAAAATGTATTAACATTCAGATTACGCAGCTGAACTTAAAAACACTAAGGCTATTTGTCAGAGAAAAAAGAAGCAAGAAGCACAGGTGGCTCTCCTGCCCAGGTAGGGAACAGGTGGCTGGATAGAAGGACACTGACAGGCCAGTTCAGAAAGCCCTTAGTTCTTTTTTTTTTGAGATGGAGTTTCGCTGTTGTTACCCAGGCTGGAGTGCAATGGCACGATCTCGGCTCACCACAACCTCCGCCCCCTGGGTTCAAGCAATTCTCCTGCCTCAGCCTCCTGAGTAGCTGGGATTACAGACACGTGCCACCATGCCCAGCTAAAGAAAGCCCTTAGTTCTAATTCAAGTCCTGAAATTAACTCACCTCTTGTCTACCAAAATTACAAAAATTAGCCAGGTGTGATATGGGCCTATAGTCCCAGCTACTTGGGAGGCTAAGGCAGAACTGTTTGAACCCAGGAAGCAGAGGTTGCAGTGAGCTGAGATGGCACCACTGCACTCCAGCCTGGCCAAAGAAGTGAGATCCTATCTTAAAAAAAAAAAAAAAAAGTCCAAGGTAATACAGAACCACCACCTTGGACTAAATGCTGTTACAATGCTGCTAAGTGCACTGAGCCCTCAGAGGAGGTTACTATGCTCACTGTGACACTCAGCTCAGCACATGTTATTTGTCAGGTCACATGGCCAACGAGGGCCTCTGGCTGGACTCACTCCAGGTCTGTCTTTTCCAGAGCCTATCCTCTTTCTACTAGACCTGGATGCTTCTCAGATGTTTTTGTTTTGCTCCTATATGGGTAATCTCTGTGACCTGGGTACCTAAAATAGATGGGAACAGAAAGCCATGAATGACCAATTAAAAAGGCTGTCTGCTGTCAGAGTGCTGGGGGCACAGAGCGTCCACAGTGAGACTTCCCAGCCTCCATTTCCTCAGGGGTAAAAAGCCCATCATTCACCGCCTGGCCACAGCATGGAGTCATTGTGAAAGTCAAAGGAGATCTGCTAAGAGAAAGCACCTTGTACACTGTAGAGGCTGTACAACGAGAAGGCTATGAACATTACTCTGGGTTGTTTGCCCATAAGATGAGTAGAAAGTATTAGAACTCCATAAAGCATTTTGGTTGTGATATTGATTGACTGATTGACAGAGTTTTGCTCTTTGTTGCCTAGGCTGGAGTGCAATGGTGCGATCTCAGCTCACTGTAACCTTCACCTCCTGGGTTCAAGCAATTCTCCTTTCTCAGCCTCCCAAGTAGCTGGGACTATAGGCGCACTCCATGACACCTGGTTAATTTTTTTTTTGTACTTTTAGTAGAGATGGGCTTTCACCATATTGGTCAGGCTGGTCTCGAACTCCTGTTTGGTCCTGAGATTAACCTTACTATTCCTGAAGTTTTGAAAATCCCAACTAAGTTTCCAAACTACATACACACAAAGTATAAACTATACAACTAATAATGAAGTAGGAGTATAAGAAAGTGGTGTCAGAGATATGCTTACTACAACTCATTGTTTGTTTACAATCTTTTTATTCAATGGTTAACTCACTAAAATGAGACTATAATCCAGCTTTCTATCTTCAGGTTTTGCAACATGGATCAAAGTGCTAATAATAAAACTGCTATAGAGTTTAACAGAATGTGTGCCCAGTAGTTTATAAATCATAAATGCAGTCTAATTCTTATCTACTGAGTATCTGCTGTGTGCCAGGCACTGTGCTAAAGGCAGGTGACACAAAAAGGTGAGCAAGAAAGCTGCTTCTGCTCTTCACAATGAAACTCACATGTGGTCCCAAACTACAAACCCAGCCCAATCTCAACCATAAAATAAGAATCATTATCAAAGATAGCAGCTATAAACATGCATTTCAGAACACGTCTACATTTATACAACACTGTAGGCAAACAATCAGTAGTCCTTAATATTTATTTTAAGAAAAATCTAGCGATATGTACTGTAACCATCATTTCTGGCCTTGGGGAAGATAAACACCAATGACATTAAAATCTGATCAAGAAAAGCATCTAAACCAGAACACACATTTGTTTCAAACAGACTAATGCATTCATACATTTAAATAGCCACATACTCGAGATAAACAAAATGTGGAGTGTGTCCCACACACACAATGGAGTATTCCTAAAAAGGAATGAAATTCTGACACATGCTACAGCATGGATGGACCTGTAAGACATTATGCTGCATGAAATCAGCCAGACACAAAAAGATAAATCCTGAATAATTCCACTTATATGAGGTTCCAAGAGTAGTCAAATTCATAGAGACAGAAAGGAGAATGGCTGCCAAACACTGGGAGAAGGAGAAATGGGGAGTTAGTGTTTAGTGGGTATAGAGTTTTGCACTGGAAAATGAAAAACATTCTGGACGTGGGTGGTGGTGAGGGCAATGTGAATGTGCTAACGCCACTTAACTGTACACCTGAAAATGATTATAATGATAATTTTACGGTATGTTTTACCACAAAAAATATCCAGGTATTTAGATATTATCAACTAACTATGCTAATAGTGAAACACTTCACGGCAACCCCTAGAACCACTTAGAGTCAGCTTTTCTGATTCTCATCCTAGTGTATTATGTTAAATGAAACCTTCACGATGATCCATATAGGCAGGTAGTTCTGTATTTTTTTAAAATGAGAAAGAAAGAAAACCACTATATATATAAATATTCAAATGTTCTTACCTCCGCTTGCATATTCCATGATTAGGTAGAGTGTTTTTTCAGTTTCAATGACTTCGAATAACTTCACTGGGGGAGGGGAGAGGATACAGAAGAAAAAGAGACAAATGTCTGTATGCACAAACCATACATATGTCAACTGTAACTATGAAAAGCAACCTTTTCCCTGCTAAAGGTTTTGATAGCTGGCCCTCTAAAAAATGCCTTTAGAGAATTTTATCAAATATCACAACAACAGAAAAGAGTCTGTAAAAGCATGGAATTCCATAAAAACAAAGATGATTTCTGAATGCTCAGCAGTCCAGCAAGGTGTATCTGAGCTTACTTCCTCTGTTGTCCTCACTGTCCTTCAGCATGTCTGTGTTGGCTAGCTGCCCTCCCAGCACCTCAGGAAAAGTGGTCAGCCTGCAGCAACTGCTCAGCTCTACTCACTCCCACAAGTGCAAATCTATTCGCTTACCATTACAGCTTTGAGGATATAATTCTATTTGAGAACTTTATTGCTTGGGAAATTTAAGACAACTCTCAAAGAACAAGGTTCCTTTGTTACTTTTCTGATGCCAAAGATGGAAAGAAGTAGGGGGATTATACTGCAATTAATTGAGGGGGAAAAAACTCTTTTTATAAGAATGATTTTCAGTAGGTCAGGGTGATTTTCCTAGAGCAGTCTTTGTTACAGATGTAAATATTTGGATTACTACTAATTTATAAAACCCTATCAATTAGAAATACATATATTTTTAGCTGGGTGTGATGGCTCATGCCTGTAATCCCAGCATGGGATTACATGGAGGCGGCAGGTGGATTGCTTCTGCTGAGGAGTTTGACACCAGCCTGGGTAACATGGCAAAATCCCCTCTTTACAAAAAAATGCCAAAAATTAGTTGGGTATGGTGGCATGTGCTTCTAGTCCCAGCTACTTGGGAGGCTGAGGTGGGAGAATGGCCTGAGTCAGGGAGGTGGAGGTTGCAGTGGGCTGAGGTCATGCCACTGCACTCCAGCCTAGACAACAGAGTTAGGGTTAGGGTTAAGTCTCAAAAAAAAAAAAAAAAAAAAAAAAAAAAAGGAAAAAAAAGGAAAAGAAAAAAGAGAGAGAAACAAAAATACATATACACACACACATTTTAAAAATGAAACTAGAGTAAATCTCCGAAGCTATCAAATCCCCATTATACGTATCTACTTTGTTAATATTTACTTTAAAATTAAGTTTACCCGAAAATGGGGGAGAATATGCTAGTGTTTTATATTTCAGGCAATTTTGTGATGTTTTAATAGAGTATCAGGCCAAACAAAGTGCTAACATAGATGTCAGTAAATGCTTGACGAACTGATGAATAAAACTATCATACCATTCTCTAGACTCTGATATGTTTAGGCTGTGAAGAAAAATCTCTCCAGAAAGTTAAGGCATATGTGTTGGTAAACTGCATAAAAATAAAACCCTTCTAATATTCCAATGAAAATTTGGGTCTTGTGGGAAACTATTTTAATATAGTAAGAATTTTTAAAAATTTCAATTTGTTATCAAAGATACGTAAGTTGTAAGTACAAAACTCTGATAATCAGGGCACAATTTAAGTAATTAAAAGATAAAATAAATATATTTACGTTAGCTAGTTCTAGGCAATAGTGATAAAGATTTTTGGGGGAGCAGGGTGCTGGGTGTAAAAAGTTGGAATTTGAAATCCAGAATTGGCTAGCTAGCCCCAAAGGATTGAAATGAAAATCAAGGAAACAAGATTTTCTTCCCACTATTATATTCCTTGTGATTTTTTTTTTTTCTTAAATCCAACTTTGAAGTTGTTCAGTGTTTTTTCTTCAACCATACTTAGTGATTCTAATTTTTTAGTTAAGATCCCTGATACCAGGATGAAGGCTTGCTAGCATTTCTCTTAGTAGTATACAAAATAAGAACATCTTTAAAGCAATGCTGGCTTACATCTGATAAAATCGGGCATAAGCTTCTTGTTAAAAAAGCTCTGTGTAAAAGCTTCTTTCTTCCAGTGGTGGTTCTGTGTTACTCTTCTATTCCTGTGCCTGATGTGTTCTTGATGGGCTATCCTTGATACTAAACATCAACACTTGCTTTTTTTTTTTTAAATAAAATTTTTTTTTTTTTTTCAAGATGGGGTTTCACCATGTTGTCAGGCTGGTCTTGAACTCCCAACCTCAGGTGACCCGCCTGCCTTGGCCTCCAAAGTGCTTGGATTACAGGCGTGAGCCACCACACCCGGCCAACATCAACCCTTTCATTTCCTAAAAACTGATGTTGACAGTAAACTGATTATGGGCTGTCTTAAGTGTGATTTCATTCTTGAAATGTTATTTTTAGATTGTATGCGCTATCACCATACAAAAAAGCAGTTATGTAATTTTTTAAAAGCCCTATTATAATGTATATGGGATCAAAAGTTTTCATTGGGATATATATAGAGCAGGGTCAGGATCAAGTCATTTTTTTACTATCTCTTGTTCCTACAATTACTGTAAGGTTAGGATCATGTCCCTTCCTCATCTTTAAACACACCTGCTAGCACCTGGCACAGAGTTGTGCACACAGAGGACACAGAAAACAAATCTTTGATTTATAAAATTAATTCCTATCAAAATTCCATTAGACAGCAAGTATTCCATCTTTTAAATATGATTCCTTATATAAGTATTTTCTTAGGACACAGTCATAGCCAAAAGTATTAGACCTTTGAAATATTCTTTTTTTTTTTTTTTTTTGAGATGAAGTTTCGTTTTTGTTACCGAGGCTGGAGTGCAATGGCACAATTTCAGCTCACTGCAACCTCCGCTTGCCGAGGTCAAGCAATTTTCCTGCCTCAGCCTTCCAGAGAAGCTGGGATTACAGGAACATGCCACTACACCCAGCTAATTTTTGTATTTTTAGTAGAGATGGGGTTTCTCATGTTGGTCAGGTTGTTCTCGAACTCCGGACCTCAGGTGATCCGCCCACCTCGGCCTTGCAAAGTGCTGGGATTACAGGCCTGAGCCACTGTACCCAGCTGAAATATTCTTTAAAAAAATCTTTAAGTTTATTATTACTTTTTTTTTGTAGAGATGGTGTCACTCTGTTGCTGAGGCTGGTCTCAAACTCCTGACCTCGAGCAATCCTCCTGCCTTGGCTTCCCAAAGTACTGGGATTACAAGCATGAGCCACTGTGCCCAGCCCCTTTGAAAATGTTAATTCTTCCTATAATTCCCTTGTGTCTACTCATGCAATACAATTATATTTTCTAATATATTTGAAAATTAGAATCAGGTTACAGATGTTTCTACTACATTAAAGCTTTACATTCAACATTTAATACCTAAGCTTTTAATCTGTCTTCAGTAATTTCAAAAAGCTAATGCAAATGATCAACAAGTTATATACCTATTTTACTAAAAGTGTACCCTACCATTTCTAGAATACGTGTTTAGCTTTATGACATAATTTCAAGAATGCATTTAGATCTAAAAGTATTTAAAAAAGCAGAAAGTACCTATATTGGGATGGTTTAAAATCTTCATTATTCTTACTTCTCTGAAGAGCTAAAAAAAAAACAAACAAAACACATAATCCCCCCAACACAAATTATTAAACATTATATTCAACTGTTGTAATATAAATTTAAATTTTCTCATAAATAACAGATTCATTGCTAATTTTTATTATTCCACATCTAGACTAATATGAAAGTCCAGACTATCTCTGAAGTAGTTTTAATAAAACTATTACCAAATAGTATTCTCAAATGTTTCCATTTATTAAAAACAGGAGAGGTCTCAAAGGGGGATAGCACCATGCTCTGAATTTTACAATGTTATCTTGAAAACATAAGATCAGACTTAGATAAGAATAATTTTTGTGATTAAACTTAGTCTGATTCAGTATCTACCTAGGCCTCCCAACTCTGCGAATCAAAACTTGTATGGTCCCAGTGAAACACATCATGGACATATTAAACTGGTAATTCCAAATAACTCTATGAGAAGATTATGAACAAAACCACTTTGGGAAATCCTCACTGAGAGTACAGGTAACTTAGCATGGAGGTTGTGGTGACTATTACATTAGTGACCCTCACGAGTCATACCTTACAGCAGGCATCCCCAAACTACAGCCTGCAGGCCGCATGCGGCCCCCTGAGGCCATTTATCCAGCCCCCCCAACGCACTTCAGGAAGAGGCACCTCTTTCATTGGTGGTCAGTGAGAGGAGCACAGTATGTGGCGGCCCTCCAACGGTCTGAGGGACAGTGAACTGGCCCCCTGTGTAAAAAGTTTGGGGACGCCTGCCTTACAGGTTCACGCTTTTGTGGAGGGCCCCCTTCATACTGACATTAGGCCTGGCCAAGTAACTTGCTTTGGCCAGTAGGACATGAGCAAATCTGAATAAAGCAGAGGCTGTATAAAACGCTTGGGCATCATGGCTTGCTGTTTTGGAGCACTGTGAAGGAGCTGGTCTGGCTCTCTGAGGATGAAGGGTAGTTACTTAAAGAGACAGACCCTCTGTTGTAACTGCATCCAGCCCCTGCCAACCCAACAGCTGAATTCAGCCACACAAGTGAACCCAGGTGAGACCTTAAGAAAAACTGGCCAAGTGCAGTGGCTCATGCCTGTAATCCCAGCACTTCGGGAGACCAAGGTGAGTGGATCACTTGAGCTCAGGAGTTTGAGACAAGCCTGGGCAACATGGTGAAACCGCATCTCTACTAAAAACACAAAAATTACCTGGGCGCAGTAGCATGAGCCTGTAGTCCTAGCTACTTGGGAGGCTGAGGCAAGAGAATTGTTTGAGCCTGGGAAGTGGAGGTTGCAGTGAGCTGTTGGCGCCACTGCGCTCCAACCTGGGTGACAGAGCGAGACCCTGTCTCAGAAAATTCTATCAAACAAAAAACCATCCAACAAAGACCAGCAGAGCTTCCTAGCCATTCTATAGAATAAGGAGAAATATTAAATTGCTGTTGTATAAGTACATGTTGTGAATTCAGAGCAGGGTCTTATCATCATGGCCTAGGTTGATACAATCCAGAAAAAGAACAGGATTTTAGAGACCATCCTTTTCAACCCTCTTGCAAACAAGAGGAAACAGGAAAAGAAAGAAAAAGATCTTCCCAAGTCCTGCTATCTTTCTGTGGTGAATGTGTCTGGAATCCAGTCTCCTAACACCCAGGATACTACAACCTCCACGAGGCAAGAGCTGGGAAAAACCTTGGAAGAGAAGGAACAGAGGCCTATGTGGAAAGGAGGCTAGCGAAAAAAAAAAAAAAACCACAGGACTCTCACCATACTTGTCCTTGTCCACTGTGTCTAATCTTAAATTGAATTAGCAGCTAAGAAGAGATGGACATGGACTGGATTTTTTTTGGAGACAGGGTCTTCCTCTGTTGCCCAGGCTGGAGTGCAGTGGTGTGATCACAGTTCACTATAGCCTTGGCCTCCTAGGCTTAATCAATTCTCCCCCTCAGCCTTCCAAAGTGCTGGGCGCCATCGTGAGCCACATGTGAGCCACCGTGCCCAGCCCATGGATGGGATTTGACACATAACCTTAAGCTCAGAATTTTAAATCTGCCTAAAAAAAAAAAAAAAAAAGGATGATCTCCAGTTTGGATGCTATACCAATATAGCTCAGGATACTGCACTGAGAATGAAACCTTAACCATGGCCTTGGCAGTCCTGCACCAGGTAGCTTCTGCATATCCCCTAAGGTATGTTCTAGTCACCCCAACTCCTTTTAGTTAATAGAACACACTAAGTTTGTTTGTTTAATTTTGAGACGGAGTCTCACTCTGCTGCCCAGGCTGGAGTGCAGTGGTACAACCTCCCCCTCCCAGATTCAAGGGATTCAGTTGTGCGCCATCACGCCTGGCTAATTTTTGTAGAGACAGGGTTTCGCCACGTTGGCCAGACTGGTCTTGAACTTCTGATCTCAGGTGATCTGTCCTCCTTGGCCTTCCAAAGCGCTGGAATTACAGGTGTAAGCCACCGCACCTGGCCATGGGACATACTAAATTCCTTTAAATATCTTCTCCCTTTTCATCTTTTAAGTTTCAGGAAGATTCTCTGAAAACTTATCTAAATCGGTCTCCTTGTTTTACATCATAGCCATCTGTTCAATTCTTTCCTGGGATGTCTTTCAAGTTGTGAAGACACATTTTTGTCCACCTGTTTATTATTCTGTGTCACCCACAGGGAGCATGCCTGTCTCCCTTCACTACTGTTTACCTGAGACCAAGCCTGGCACACAATTGAAATGCATTTATTTGATAAACGCCTGCATGAAAACACTAACTAGCAACAACTGTGGTTTGAGCTAAGCCTCAGCATTCTAACAATCACACAGCTTTTAAATCCTCAGCAGCACAATGCTTGTTGCAGAGCTGTCACAGTTCTGATGACAGAGCAGCGGTCAAATGAAGGCAATCATTTTCAAGTCCCTACTTACAGTAGAAATGAAACAAAGTGAATTAATTAGAGCCAAAGAGCAGAAAAAAGATGGACTATCATAGGAATTCAAGGGATTTGGCTTTAAGTTGCTAAGTTCTGGAGGAATTTGTTAGGCAGCAGTAGATTAATATTCTGCAGACACTGTATTAAAATTTGAGAACTCCTAAATTATAGCAGAGGTCATAACAGGGATGCAATGTGAAAACAAAGTACAAATTTAATTCTGTAGGCAAAAGGAGTAGCCAAAGACTCCCTAGAAAGCTAGTGGCAAGGTATTAGCCCAAATAACGTTATATATTCATCTCTCTATCGGAATTATGCATTAGGTAGACACTGGCAGGCAGCAAATGTGTAAATAAACTTTATGATAACCTAAACAAGAGGACAGGGAGGAAGCAGGAAGCTAACAGTTATCTAGTGCCTGCTGTGGCTGAAACACATAGCCAGGTGCTTTACATCTATAATCTTATCTAAGCTTAATTTTCACAACTCTATCAGCTGAGTATGATCATCTCCAGTATACAGAGAAAGACGACCGAGACAGGTTAGGAAACTTGTTCCAAGACTCAGCTAATAAATACTGGAGCCAGAATTCTCACTTTGGGTTGCCTGACTCCAAAGTCAACACTCATCTCAGGATTCCACACTGCTACCTCAGAAATTTAACTAAAAGAATCAACAAATTATAAGCAGCTGATACAGAAAAGTCCAGAGCAACTGGTAGGTAGTGGCACAGAACTTTTTATGAAGTTGATAACTTGCATACAAATGAAATAAAAATGCCAGAGACTTCATAATCTCTGAATATGGTGGCCAAAGATGGTTAAATTTGGATAGGAATAATTTACTGAAAGGCAAACGTGAACTTTAAAAAAAAGTCCCTATGAGGACTGTACAATTTTTAAAGTTTTGTAATTGTAAAAAGACATTTAAATAAGAGAAACTCACCTATTTCTACTATCTTAATACAACTTATTTCTTCGCATTCCCTTTTCAATCTTAAATAGATGTTAGTTGGAAAAAAAAATCAAATTACATAGAAATGTATAAAGTGAAAGAATTCTCTCCTCACTGATCAATCTATATCCTCCACACATTTTCGCATCTTTGACGGAACTGGTACACAAGGGAAAGATAAACACCTTCGAAGGGAAAGATTTGCTATCCTGGTAATGGGGATATCAAGGACACTAAATCTACAGTATCAGAGAAGTAAAGAAACACGTCCCGGTAACCAGGACCTGGGGTTGTGAAGTATTATTGTAGGAAAAAGAAAATTTTGCCTTTTGACAAGTAGAAAAAAAGGCAAAGAGAGAGAATTTTAGTCTCTAGCTAGTCAAAAATAAGTAAGGCAACTTTACCAACCAAATACGAAAGTAAAATAAGTACGTGAAAGAGAACACAGGGGTTACTGACATAAAACTGATCTAAACCATCACAATGAAGGTGTTCAGGCTCCCTTCTCCAGACACACAGGTATGGCACGGAAGACCAGGCCACCTAAATCACTCCCTCATCACTGTACAGAAACTTTGCCTCAACTACCACAGCACCTAAAGGGAAGAATGCATCAAAGGTCCTCTCAGACAAACCAAGACAGAGAGGCTGGCAAAGTTCATGAGAAGGAATTTTCAAGAAAATGTACTTGTGTAAAAAAGGGGGGGAAAAAACCTGCTTTTTTTTTTTTTTTTTTTTTTTGAGACGGAGTTTCACTCTCGTTACCCAGGCTGGAGTGCAATGGCGCGATCTCGGCTCACCGCAACCTCCGCCTCCTGGGCTCAGGCAATTCTCCTGCCTCAGCCTCCTAAGTAGCTGGGATTACAGGCACGCGCCACCATGCCCAGCTAGTTTTTTGTATTTTTAGTAGAGACGGGGTTTCACTATGTTGACCAGGATGGTCTCGATCTCTCGACCTCGTGATCCACCCGCCTCGGCCTCCCAAAGTGCTGGGATTCCAGGCTTGAGCCACCGCGCCCGGCCAAAACCTGCTTCTTAATACAGAGATCTCTGGAAGGACTCAAAGAAACTGATGTCACTGGCTGCCACAGAGGCAGAGAACTGGCTGGCAGGTCTGGTCTCCTTTGTGCTAGGTAGGTAACCTGTTTTAAAGACCCCCATCCCCAAGTGCTCCAAGTCTCAAAGGCAACTTCCACTGTAACAGCTGGGTATCTCCTGCGTCTCTTGGGGCTCTTGCTGAGAATGCCTCAGTACCCAATTCCTGGTCTCTTTTCGCCTGCTTTTTAATTCCTTTACCATCATTTAGTGAATCTTGGGGGAAACAAAGATAAATTTATCAGTATTTAGTCCTATAGGCTGATATTAATTCCCAATTTTAGGATGGATAAGTGAAACTGAACTGTAGTTTTCTTTCCTGTTTCTAATATATTTCAATAGCCATGTTTCTGAATTTGTGAAAAGAATTTGGAAGTTCCTCTTCTTAAGTTCTGGAACAGCTGGACAGAGGTAAGCGTACGTACTCACAGATCTCAAAGAATTCAATAATCAATTCCAGGTTTGGCAATATGAGGTGGGTACCTATTCTCCTTTTAACCACCTTCTCAACTCTGTGGTTACTGATGTGTATCGATTCTTTTCCAGCGTCAATTTTGGTAAGTCATGGTTTCCTAGAAAATTATCCATTTCTTTGGGCATTCTAATATTTTTCAGAGTTGTACAAAAGGTTCCCTTAAAATAATTTAAATTCTTCAGTATCTGGTATTTCCCCCTTATTTCCTATTTTGTCTGTGTGTTTTCTCTCCCTTCCCCCTGGCAATACTTAGTAGCTTATCTACTTCATGCCTCTCTTCTCACTTCCTGGCAAAAACAACAACAACAAAAACCAAAACACCCCCCAAAGTTTTGGACTTACCATTTCCATTGTTTTCAAGTTCATTATTTTCTGCTTTTAATGACTCCTTTTCTGCCTTTACTAACTCCTTATATTATTATTTATTCCTGAGATTTATTTTGTTCCCTTTTCTAAATCATTTAATACGTAATGCGTTCCCTGTCATTCTTGTTTAATAATGTTTAAGGATATACATTTCCTGGACGACCAAAAAGCAGTACTACATAGTTTCAGACACAGTTTATTATCATTAATTTCTAGATATACTACAATTTTGGTTTGTAATTTTTCTTTGATCCAAGAATTCTGTTTTAAGTTCCACATGTTTGAGTCTTTTGTTTGGTTCTATTTTTATTGCTCTACATTAGAAACTATAGCCTAGAAAGATGTTAGCCTGGCTTATTCAAATGTTATGTATTGCCAAACTCTGAGAAAATAATTTACTTCATAGTCATCACACATTGGAATAGTTATGACAATAATATCCTAGCACAACTGCTGTTATGTATCCTGAAAAAGGGGTTAAAACTGAACAGCTATAATATGGGCTAATGTAGGTGCTGTATATTAAATATGTATAAGATATGTACCTTTTTTCCCCCTATTTATCGTGTCATTCATGAATGGCAGAAGAGAGTTAAGTTATAAAGTCTTCTCTGTCATGCCTGTGTTTCTATCAATGTAGCTCTGATTTTCACCTATTTATTTTGGGGTTCTAGTTATCATTTGGTGTCCTATCATTAAAAATAAAATTTAAAAATATGAAAATAAAATAAAAATAATTGCCTTCAAAATGGCAATTGGTAAGTGAACCAGAATAACCACTCTGAAAAACAAAGCGTGTTTAGACCTGCAGACTGTCCACAATGCAGATCAGTAAAGAAAGGAGAAGTGAGGCAGCAAGTGATTATACAGATGAAAAACCATGAAACTGAATCCCTGCCTCATAACACATGACTGCTGGTGTTTAAAGATTATTTTAAACACTTGAAGACAACAGAGAAGAATATTTTTTATGACTCCAGGTAGAGAATAATTTCTTAAAGGAGACACAAAAAGTACAAAGCATACATATATATACACACACACACACACACACACACACACACACACAGACTGATAAATTCAGCTGCTTCAAAGTTAGGAACCTCTGCTATTCACTAAGAGACAATATCAAGAGGATGAAGATATACCATCAAGTAGAAGATATGTGCCACATATATAATAGAATCCAGGATATATAATTATATCCTAAAATTAAAAAAAAAATCCACTAGAAATTAAAAGAAACAAATAAGCACAAAAAAACTAAACATGAAAAAATGTGTGACCTCATCAGTAATCAGGAAAATGTTACATTAAAACCACAATGAGATTTTGTTTTTCCTTTTTTGAGAGAGGATCTCGCTCTGTTGCCCTGGCTGGGGTGCAGTGGTGTGATCACAGCTCACTGCAGCTGTGAACTCCTGGACTTAATCAACCTTCAGCCTCCCAAGTATGTGAGACCACAGCTACCTATCACCATGCCCAGCTAATTAAAAAAATATATTTTTGTAGATACAGTCTTGCTCTGTTGCCCAGGCTGGTCTTGAACTCCTGGCTTTGGGAGATCTTTCCATCTCATGCTCCCAAAGTGCTGGGATTACAGAAGTGATCTGGCTAAATATCACTTTTAAATTTACTAAACTGATGGTACAACTTTTTAAAAAAAATTCTTTTGAGACAGAGTCTTGCTCTGTTGCTAGGCTGGAGTGCAGTGGCGCGATCTTGGCTCACTGCAACCTCTGCCTCTCAGGTTCAAGCAATTCTCCTGTGATGGCACAAATTTTAAAAAATCAGAGAAAATCAAATTTTGATAAGGATGCTACATTACTTGTGCTCTCTTACAAGCTACTGATGAAAATATAAATTAGCGGCCGGGCGCAGTGGCTCAAGCCTGTAATCCCAGCACTTTGGGAGGCTGAGGCAGGCGGATCACGAGGTCAAGAGATCGAGACCATCCTAGCCAACATGGTGAAACCACGTCTCTACTAAAAATACAAAAATTAGCTGGGCGTGGTGGTGTGCGCCTGTAGTCCCAGCTACTCGGGAGGCTGAGGCAGGAGAATTGCTTGAACCTGGGAGGCGGAGGTTTCAGTGAGCCAAGATTGTGCCACTGCACTCCAGCCTGGCGCCTGGCAACAGAGTAAGACTCTGTCTCAAAAAAAAAAAAAAAAGAAAATATAAATTAGCACACCTGCTCTGGAAATAATTGGGCCTTTTCTAATGAAGGAGGACAACGTACAGACAGATCTCGTGATACAAGAATTCTAAGTATATAGCTTTAAGAAATACTTCACAAGTGTGCCAGGATATACAAAGGACAATTCACAGCGGTCATGTTTGCAATACAAAAAGCAATCCAAATGTCCCTGAACCACAGAATGGATAAATACAGAGTGGTATATTCACATAATGGGATACTATATATTCTTGAAAATGGACATAGCAGTGAAGGTGAATTATAGCAAAATACATCAACATGGAATGCAATGTAGGTGAAAGAAAGCACCGGGCATGGTGGTTCACGCCTGTAATCCCAGCACTTTAGGAGGCCGAGGGGGGCAGATCACTTGAGGTCAGGAGTTCGAGACCAGCCTGGCCAACATGGTGAAACCCCGTCTCTACTAAAAATACAAAAATTAGTCAGGCATGGTGGTGCATGCCTGTAATCCCAGCTACTTGGGAGGCTGAGACAGGAGAATCACTTGAACCCAGGAGGCAGAGGTTGCAGTGAGCTGAGATTGCGCCACTGCACTCCAGCCTGGACAAGAGCTAGACTCTGTCTTCAAAAAAAAAAAGGAAAGCAAAAGCAAACAGGAAAATACATATAGCATGAGTCTATTTATACAATGTTTAAAACTTTACACTACATGGGCCAGGCACAGTAGCTCACACCTGTAATCCCAGAAGTCTGGGAGGCCAAGGTGGATGCATTGCTTCAGGTCAGGAGTTCGAGACCAGCCTGGCCAACATGATGAAACCTGATCCATACTAAAAATACAAAAATTAGCTGGGTGTGGTGGTGGGCGCCTGTAATCCCAGCTACTCAGGAGGCTGAGGCACAACAATCTCTTGAACATGGGAAGCAGAGGTTACTGTGAGCCGAGATGGCACCACTGCACTCCAGCCTAGGAGACAGTATGAGACTCAGTCTCAAAAAAAAAAGAAAAAACCCAACAAACCCAAAAGAAACAAAAAACAGACAGACAAAAAAACCTTTACACTACATTGATGAGGGATCCATATTAAAATTATACAGACAAGCAAGAAAACACTAAGAAAATACTTTTTAGTGGTTACCTGGTAGGTGGGAAATGAAGAAGGGGAAACAGGTTGAGGAGGGGCAAAATATACAAAATATGGAACTGATTTAAAGGTATTGTTGAAGACCTATTTCTTTTTTTTTTTTTTTTTGAGACGGAGTTTCGCTCTTGTTACCCAGGCTGGAGTGCAATGGCGCGATCTCGGCTCACCGCAACCTCCGCCTCCCGGGTTCAGGCAATTCTCCCGCCTCAGCCTCCTGAGTAGCTGGGAGAGCACACACCACCATGCCCAGCTAATTTTTTGTATTTTTAGTAGAGATGGGGTTTCACCATGTTGACCAGGATGGTCTCGATCTCTCGACCTCGTGATCCACCCGCCTCGGCCTCCCAAAGTGCTGGGATTACAGGCTTGAGCCACCGTGCCCGGCCGAAGATCTATTTCTTAAACCAGGTAGTATAAGAGCGTTCATCTCATATACATATTTATACACGAAACAAGGAACAGAACATTCTTTTGTATGTAGTCAGTATTTAATAAAAATAAAAACTGGGCCGGGCGCGGTGGCTCAAGCCTGTAATCCCAGCACTTTGGGAGGCCGAGGCGGGTGGATCACGAGGTCGAGAGATCGAGACCATCCTGGTCAACATGGTGAAACCCCGTCTCTACTAAAAATACAAAAAATTAGCTGGGCATGGTGGCACGTGCCTGTAATCCCAGCTACTCAGGAGGCTGAGGCAGGAGAATTGCCTGAACCCGGGAGGCGGAGGTTGCGGTGAGCCGAGATCACGCCATTGCACTCCAGCCTGGGTAACAAGAGCGAAACTCCGTCTCAAAAAAAAATAAAAAATAAAAAATAAAAAATAAAAAAATAAAATAAAATAAAAACTGAATTTAAAAAATTGCTTTGCTTCAACTGATTAATACAACAAAGCAGTTCTAAAAAAGGTAAAACAAGAGTAGCAACAATGTGTGTTTTTTTAAGAGATAGGGTCTTGCTCTGTCACCCAGGCTGGAGTGCCATGGCATGAACATGGTTCAGTGGAGCGTCGACCTCCTGGGCTCAAGCAATCCTTCAGCCTCAGCCCGCCAAGTAGCTGGGACTACAGGTGCACACCGCCACATCTGGCTGATTTCTGTATGTAGAGACAGGGTTTTGCCATGTTGCCCAGGTTGGTCTTGAACTCCTAAGCTCAGCAATCTGCCTGCCTCAGCCTCCAAAAGTGCTGGGATTACAGGCCTAAGTCACCACACCTGGCCAACAATGTGGTTTTTATGATCGAATATTTCAAAGACAAACTAAGAATTTTCTCATCTCCCAAACTCAAGGTTCTGGTGGTCAAGATTCCTAGAATCAGAGCAACATCAGAAAAAATATAATTTAGTGTGAAAATGAATTTGGTATTAACAAAATTAACTTATCAGATTTTACTAGGTATCTACCACTTGCAAGGTGAATTTCAGTATGTTTCTTTGCTTCCTTCCCAATTGAAAGTACTATGAACGACTGGCTCTCCAAGGGAAAGCAAGCTATTTGATGCTATGGATTTAGGTTCTAATGTTAGTTCAGTCCCTTATTCACTGGATGAGTGAACAAGTCACAAAATCTTAGAGAACTACCTACTTATCTGTAAGATAGATTTTACAAACATCTACTTCACAGGATTGTCGTGAAAAGTACATGCAATGATGTAAAGTATGTATAGTCATTAGAACTCTGGGGCCACACGACTTAATCCCAACCCAGCTGCACCACTCGATGAGTCTAGGTAACTTGACCTCCCTGACCCTGTCAACTCTACAATTAAAGGATGCTTGACATACAGAGTGCATGGAATAGCACCTGCTACATAATAAACACTAGACATGTGATTGTGATTCTAGCTATGTTGCTGTTATAATTCTCTCACAAAGGTCTAATTTGTACCCAAGTTTATATTTTCTGCAAATGGGTCCGGGCTATGCTCTAAGTTTAACCTACTTAAAACACTTGGTTCCTTGGTGACTTTTACAAAACAGCATAATCAATCATTGATACAATGATCATTGTATGCTGAGTATGCTGGTGTGTGCCTATAATCCTAGCTCCTTGGAAGGCAGATTGGAATCCTCAGGAGGATGCTTGAATCCAGGAGTCTGAGACCAGCTTGGGAAAGATAGTGAGACCTTGCTGCTCAAAACATACAAACAAACCCCCAAAATACACTCTAATATTCTCAGTTTACAATGTATTCCAAATATCTTGCTATATTATTTCTTACCAAAACAAAAATAAGTCTGGCAATACATTTAAAAGTTTATAAGGATTAAAAAAGCAACAATATTGAAGCTGTAATTTTTTTTCTATTTCTTCTACCTCTTTTGAAGTCCAAAAACATATATACGTTTTTATTCTCAATATTTTAAATATGTGAAATCAGGCTGGGGGCAGTGACTCATGCCTATAATTGCAGTGCTTTGGGAAGTCAAGAGGGGAGGATTGCTTGAGCCCAGAAGTTCCAGGCTGCAGTGAGCTATAATCATGACATTGCACTTCAGCTTGGGCTACAAGTAAAACCCTGAATCAGTCAATCAATCAATCAGTCAAAGAAGCATCTGTCTTGGATTTCATTTGTGCCATCCCCTATTTGTATTAATTTATCAGATTTATGACACTAATCTGAATGTAGGCATTGGACTGTACATGACAGGCAAAACTGTAACAACTATTTTTACAGCAGTTACTACTTTTGCTAATGGCCTGAACTACTGACCTGCTATAAGTCAATATAAAAAAATGAAAGAGAAAGGTAGTTGAAAAGAAAAAGATGAAAAGAGTTGTTCAATGAAAAGGATTCCCAAAATAACTTCTGCTTCACCCAAATAGAGAAAAGAGGCCAGGAACTGGGTACTAAGGCATTCCTAGGAAGCGTTCCAGAGAGGGAGGAAGTATTCAGCAGTGGAATCTGTCTAAAAACTTAGAATATGTGGGGAAGGAGTCATCTTTAAAATAGGTTACTTTGCTGGGCATGGTGGCTCATACCTGTAATCCAGCACTTTTAGAAGCCAGTGGATCACTTGAGGTCAGGAGTTTGAAACCAGCCTGGCCAACATGGCAAAACCCTACCTCTACTAAAAATACAAAAATCAGCTGGGTGTAGCAGCAGGTGCCTGTAATCTCAGCTGCTTGGGAGGCTGAGGCAGGAGAATCACTTGAACTCAGGAGGCGGAGGTTGCAGTGAGTCGAAATTGTACCACTGCACTCCAGCCTGGGTAACAGAGGGGGGCTCTTCAAATAAAAAAATAAAATAAATAAATAAAATAGGTTACTTTAGTTGGGTGTGGTGGTGCGTACCTCTAGTCCCAGCTACCTTAGAAGGCTGAGGTGGAAGGATACTTGAGCCCAGAATTTCAAGGCTAAAGTGAGCTTTAGTCTTGCCGCTACATTCTAGCCTGGGCAACAAAACAAGACCCCATCAATCACTTAATCAATAAAATAAATAAATAAAGAAGACAGGTTACCTTTTGGAAGAGGAGAGAAATTAAGAACTTTAGGGGAAATTGAAGATAGACCAGGAGCCATTCCCATTTGGGTTGTGTACTGGGATCACCACATCTCTAGACCCACCAAGATAAGACCTCTAGGGAGGAAAGTACTGTGAGGGAAATAGGCTTTTTTCAAACTCCACAAATGTTTCTAATGCACAAGAAGGGTGGAAACCTACTGGTTTAAAAAACCAAATCAACGGTGTCCTAAAAAACCCAGTGGTGGCAGCAGTAAAAGTAATTACACAACAGATCACATGAAAAGCATGAACTGGTTCTCCGGCTTTCAAATTATAAAGTTCCCTGATATGTCCCACAACCAAGATTCCCTAGGATGTCAAAAAAGGCCACTAGTTCTACAGAGCTGTAAGCACTAACAGTGGCTCCAAAGCAAACACCAACTTTAAAAAGAAAACAGCTTCCTCTTCCTGGGTAGGTGTCTGGTGCTTGAGGGGATCAGAGTGGACCAGGCTTGAGGGGCACAATGAATAAAATATTTTTGTTTTTGTTTTTGAGACGGAGTTTCACTCTTGTTACCCAGGCTGGAGTGCAATGGCGCGATCTCGGCTCACCACAACCTCCGCCTCCTGGGTTCAGGCAATTCTCCTGCCTCAGCCTCCCGAGTAGCTGGGATTACAGGCATGTGCCACCACGTCCGGCTAATATTTTTTGTATTTTTATTAGAGACGGGGTTTCACCATGTTGGCCAAGATGGTCTCGATCTCTTGACCTCGTGATCCACCTGCCTCGGACTCCCAAAGTGCTGGGATTACAGGCGTGAGCCCCCGCGTCCGGCCCAATTTTTGTATTTTTAATAGAGACAGGGTTTCATCATGTTGGCCAGGGTGGTCCCAAACTCCTAGCCTCAGGTGATCCGCCTACCTCAGCCTCTCAAAGTGCTGGGATTACAGGTGTGTGCCACTGCGTCCAGCCCCTGATTGAAGATTTATACTGTACTGGCTGGGTGCAGTGGCTCACGCCTGTAATCCCAGCATTTTGGGAGGCTGAGGCGGGTGAATCACCTGAGGCCAGGATTTCAAGAACAGCCTGTCCAACACAGCAAAACTCTGTCTCTACTAAAAATACAAAAATTATCTGGGCATGGTGGCGTGCACCTGTAGTCCCAGCTGCTCAGGGGGTTGATGCAGGAGAATCTCTTGAACCCGGGAGTTGGAGGTTGCAGTGAGCTGAGATCACGCCATTGCACTCCAGCCTGGATGACAGGGCGAGACTGTCTATAAAAACAAACAAACAAAAAAACTTCAACTGGCACAATAATAAGTTCCTACTGCTTTAATCCTTACAGAAAAAAAATGTACTGTGAATTAACCTGATGTTAATAATCAGTTATTTTTCTATGTGGTGTTGTCTATTGTGGTCTATTGTTCTGTTTCCTTGTCCCTGCCTTACAAAAAAAATCCGAAAGGATCAATACACTCTTTGTTCTTTGCTTTAGCTTCTTTTTTTGAGACAGTTTTGCTCTGTTGCCCAGGCTGGAGTGCAGGGGCACCATCATAGTTCACTACGGCCTTCAACTTCTAGACTCAAGCGATCCTTCCATCTCAGCCTCCTGGGTAACTGGGACTACTGGTACACACCACCACACCTGGCTAATTTGTTTTATTTATTTATTTATTTATTTTGTAGAGACAGGCCTCTCTATGTCACCTAGGCTGGTCTCAAATTCCTGCGCTCACGTGATCCTCTTGCCTCAGCCTTCCAAAGTGCTGGGATTACAGGAGTTAGCCACTGAGCCTGACCTGCCTCAGCATTCTTCAGTCTTTGTCTCTAAAGCCAACTTCTGCTCAGCTCATAGGAACACTTATTCTATTTTATGGAATGCAGTGTTGCCCTATTTTAGAATCACGATAAGGCCAGCTGAAGGAAGGAAGAATGGAAGGAAGGAGACTGAGGTGGGTATAAGCAGGATTTCCCCACAAAGACCCTGACGAAATCTACAGTCAATAATGCTTCAATAAATCCTACTGGGTATTTTGCATATATTTGTGTTTAATGTTCCTTTTTTTCTTCCTCTGTAAATCTCATTAAAATTTTAAAACACAGGGATTTCCCTTTTTGTCCTAGTAAGTCTAGATTTAAGAATGGTGGTTAAATCTTACTCAAAATATGCTTTACTACTGGGTCAGCAGTATCAACTTAGAAGGATGAATTCTCCATTGAAAGGTCTTGTTCTTGCCCTAATATTTTAATTGGATGGAGACTTCCATATGCAATTTATATAGCAGCTAATACAAAAGACCTATTATTCCAAAATGCCCCAAAAGACTGGAATTAAGGCAGAAAATCAATTAAATGAATTTTAGCAGGAATCAAGCAAATTCAGGTGGCAGGGGGAAACAATTCCAAGTATGGAATAAAGAAGACCTCTGCTGAGGGCAACTCCTGTGGGAGTACCCAAAGGGGCTGAGGGTATTTACTCTGGAGAAGAGAAAATCAAGACGACCCAAAATAGCAACTTCTAAGGGCTATGTTTGGAGTGACTACAACTCCATATGGAAAAATAAAGAACAGTGTTGTAGAAGTTTCTAGAAGGCAGATGCTACTCTGAAGGGGAAAAGGCTCTAATAACAAAGCCACGGAACACTGGCATAAGATGCTATAGGAAGGAGTGTGTCTCTATCCCTGAATGTGTTCAAGGTTGGCTAAGTAACCAACTACCTCAGCCTCTCAAAGTGAATTTTTAAAAAATGAATACATTTTTAAAAAATCAATTATTTTATTACATGTTACAAATTTCTTGTGTGTGTGTGTGTGTGTGTGTGTGTGTGTGTGTGTGTGCGCGGTTTTTTTTTTTTTTTTTTTGAGATGAAGTCTTACTCTGTTGCCTCCTGGGTTTAAGCAACTCTCCTGCCTCAGCCTCCTGACCCAGCTAAGTTTTGTATTTTTAGTAGAGACAGGGTTTCACCATGTTGGCCTGGCTGGTCTGGAACTCCTGACCTCAACTGATCCGCCCACCTCAGCCTGGGTGTGGTGGCTCACACCTGTAATCCCAGCACTTGGGGAGGCTAAGGCAGGTGGCGAAGGGAGGCTAAGGTCAGGAGTTTGAGACCAGACCAGCTTGGCTAACATGGCAAAACCCCCATCTCTACTAAAAATACAAAAATTAGCCAGGTGTAGTGGCGTATGCCTCCTAGCTACTCAGGAGACTGAGGGAGAAGAGCTTGAACCCAAAAGGTGGAGGTTGCAGTGAACTCAGATCACGCCACTGCACTCCAACCTAGCCAACAGAGCGAGACTCCATCTCAAAAAAAAAAAAAAAAAAAAAAAGCTGACCTAAAATATGTTTAAAAATAGAATAGCATCCCAGATATGTAGTGAGAAGTTAGAAGGTATATAGCCAGATGCTGTGGTGTGCCTTTGTAGTCCCAGCTACTTGGGAGGCTGAAGTGGGAAGACTGCTTATACCAGGAAGTTCGAGTTCAGACTGGGCAACAAAGCAAGACTCATCTCTTAAAAAAAAGTCCAAAAACAGTAGTGAAAAATAAATCTCTCACTAAAATCTAACATTTATTAATTCAATGGCTAGAAAAATACAAAGGAAAAATGAAGAGACTCTTCGGTGAAAATAACATCAATTAGCAAACAGAGTCAACTCAGGTTTACTTATATGTACATTTAGTAAATATTCATGACCCAGCGTGCAAGCCTGAATATCATGAAACTGGTATTTTAACACGTGTTCAAACACTGCCTGAATGAGCCAGTCTACCTTTTTTGGTAGTGGCAGTAAAAACAGACTACATACTGTTGATGGCAGAATATTCTTTACAAGGAATCTTAGCTGCTAGGGCATGCTCCACAGCTTTAAATCACTATCTAAGAGAGCTGTTCCTGAAGTAAGTGTGATACAACTATGAATAGTGCTGAGAAGAAAAAAGGCTGCAAGAAAGACTATTCCAAAGAGGGCTGACAAGGTCTCCTGGAACACTCTACATTGTCACAAAATGGCAGGAGTTGGTAGGGGGACGAGAAGGGGAGGCTGGAGATAAGAAACCTGGTGAAAAAGAATGTGAAAGAAATGTATATAGAATGCTTCTAATTTACTTTATATCAAGTTATATACACAATTTTAAACAATGCCGTATAATATTATACTTATCAAGTTATTTAACTTAGGATAGAGCTAGCTTTAGAATCGGTCTTCTGTGGATGGTTCATACTTGAATGATACCACAAACAAATCTTCACACTAGTGGGCTAACCAGACAAACTAATAATAATGTGACAAACAATAAAAGAAGAGCAGCAATTAAAAATCAGGACCAATAAAATAAAATAAAAATAAAGGAAGGAAGCAAACAAGAAGAAAAAACTGCAGCCAACTTGATACAACACCATGATAAAATTTTTTCCTGGAAAACTGCTAGGATTACAATTATATCCAGGTACACATGAATAGTGAAAGGTATGTAACATCATAGACTACTCAATTAGAGTCCTCAGTAAACATCTGTGTATGTTTTTAGTTCTGAATACCAAATTTTAGTAACCGCTCATGTATTTATTAGTACTAAGTCCTTAGACAGACGAATATAGAAAGTTTAAGGAAACAGATAAAATTTCCTCTTCAGGACAAAGGACTGGTGTTTTTAGATGTTTCATGCCCACCTTGAGAAGCCTTAAAGCCCATATGGGTTGCAGATCACAAAAACTACTTGTCTCAGTAACATTTTTAGTGCAAGATAAAGTCTATCTCCTTCCCCACCTCCCACACACGTAACAGGGACAGGGCTTCAAAATAACCAGGATATAAATAACCATGAGGAATACATTAGTAATATATATACAGCATTGCACTTATCAAAATATCTTACAAATGTAAAGTGCAGTGCAGTTTACAAAGCTCTTTTACATGTGTTATTTTAATAATAGTCACATCCATCATGAGAAGATAAAATTATCTCCATTTTTTAAATTTATTTTTTACTTATTTATTTGAGAAGGAGTCCTGCCCTGTCAACAGGCTGGAGTGCAGTGGTGTGATCTTGGCTCACTGCAACCTCCACCTCCCGGTTCAAGCAGTTCTCCTGTTTCAGCCTCTCAAGTAGCTGGGACTACAGGTGCACGCCACCATATCCAGCTAATTTTTTTTTTTTTTTTTTTAATTTTAGTAGAGATGGGTTTCACCATGTTGACCAGGATGGTCTTGATCTCCTGACCTTGTGATCTGCCAGCCTCAGCCTCCCAAAGTGCTGGGATTACAAGTGTGAGCCACAACACGCCCAGCCAATTATCACCATTTTAAAGGTGAGAAACCCAAGGTCCGGAAAAGTTAAGTGCCTTGCTCAAGGTCAAATCAGACATCTGGTTAAGTGGCAGAGCCAGAACTTAAATTCAGTACTTCCTGCTCCTAGTTCATGGTTTTTGTACCCCCCCCAACTACTATAGGCCAAATCTAGAAATCAAATGAAGTATGTAAAAAGACTCTGCAAAGCTAAAAACAACTAGAAAGACTTTTTTATGAAGATCATTAATTATTTGCTGATGCACCTACCAGTGAAATATCTATGTCTGGGCCCTACCTAATTGCTTAGGTATTATTATGCAAGTATTAAGACTTTCAAAAATTTGCCCAGGTGATTCTAAAAGGTACTAGGGCAAAGACTTGATCGATGTTAAATGAAACCAATGGCAATAATGCTTTATGAACATGTTTTTCCACTTTTACTTTTACATTTCCCTTTTATATTAATTGTCACTCCTTAATCAGACATGGTGTGTTAAGGGTTTAAGGAAGCCAAAGTGTTGACTTTAAAATTTTCGGTATTAGCTATAAGAAAGCTACAAATCTGCACAATATCAATTACATGAAAACATTTTTGTACTCTCTAGTCAATATTTAGAATATTCAATAAAAAGTACAGCCTTGTACAGCTAAATCTTTGACTGAAGATAACCCAACCATTTTTATGAAATACTACATTAAGCTGCACTAATTTGAGGAACAGGAAGCTTTATGGCATTAAACATAAAATAAAAATAACAGTTGAGGTATTTAAGGGACAAATTAGATGGCAATTAGCACTGACAATCGTTTAAAAAATACTGGACATTGAACCAATCTTACCTTTTGTAGACTTGTTGGATTCAACTGAGTTTTGTCAATTATTTTTATTGCAACCTAGAAAAAAATATTTATGGATTTTAAGAATCTAGTAATTACGGACTGAAAATGCCAAGATACATGGCATTCTTAAGAAGCAAGCAAGCAAACAAATCTCAAAACCTTAAACTCAGCTGGTTACAATAAGCAATCGTAACTTCATAAAACTGTGTAACTGAAAACAGAAGCTTCCATACCAATGCTTTTTGACTAAATTTCTCTCTACCTTAAATACAAGAGACCCTAATAGTCAAAACACCCCTACTTGGCCTGAAGAAGTTACAGATGATAGATCTTTGTACCTCTACAATTCTTTAGGACTAAGGGTCTCCCTGTAAAAGGGAGGGGGAAAATATGTCAGAAGTGTTTGAACCAGAGCAACTCCATCTTGAGAAGGGGCTGAGTAAAATAAGTCTAAGACCTACTGGGCTGCATTCCCAGGAGGTTAGGCATTCTTAGTCACAGAATGAGATAGGAGGAGCTCGGCACAAGATACAGGTCACAAAGACCCTGCTGACAGAACAGGATGTGGTAAAGAAGCAGGCCAAAACCCACCAAAACCAAGATGGCGATGAAAAGTGTCGTCCGGTCATACTCACTGTTCATTATACACTAATTATAATGCATCAACACGCTAAAAGACACTCCCACCAGCACCATGACAGTTTACAAATGCCACAGCTACTTTGAGAAGTTACCCTAAATAGTCCCCTAAAAGGGGAGGGACCTTCAGTTCCAGGAAATCTCTGCCCTTTTCCCAGAGAGCTCATGAATGATCCACCCCTTGTTTATCGATATCAAGAAATTACTATAAGTAGACTCAGTCAAGCAGTCCATCCTCTCTGTCTACGGAGTAGCCATTCTTTTGTTTCTTTATTTCTTCTTCTTTTTTTTTTGGCAGCTTCTCCCTCTGTTGCCCAGGCTAGAGTGCAATAGCACGATCTTGGCTCATTGCAACCTCTGCCTCCCAGGTTCTAAGTGATTCTCCCACCTCAGCCTCCAAAGTAGCTGGGATTACAGGCATCCACAACCACACCTGGCTAATTTTTTAGTAGAGATGGGGTTTCACCATGTTAGCCAGGCTGATCTTGAACTCCTGACCTCAGGTGATCCACCTTCCTTGGCCTCCCAAAGTGCTGGGATTACAAGCATGAGTCACTGTGCCTGGCCTGTTTCTTGACTTCTTTAATAAACTTCCTTTCATTTAAAGAAAAAAAGAAAGAAAGAAAGAAAGAAAAGCAAATTGGGGTTTCAACCTAATAAGGGTATAAGCAAATTGGGGCTTCAATCTAATAAAGGTACTATAATAACATTTTATATTTAATTTACTTATAGACAAGGGGAAAATCTCCTCCAAACCAAGAAAAAAAGAGAAATGATACACAGAAAGCACTTCTAAAAACATATGCAATGTAGCAAATCTTTTATTTACAATTTACTGACACTTTAAATTTAGCTGACTGTGGGATAAGTAAGCATACAAGTAAGTAACTGTTGTATCTAAAAACTTTAGAAAAGCTGTTTGGGCAATTGAAGAAGGAAAGGGAACTAGGTCCAAGGCAATCTGTGGGCTAACCAAGTGAATATATACAGAGGCAACAAAAGGGTCACCTAGCAGCCTTTATTCAGAAAGGGTGAATATGCCCCAGCCAGTATTTTTAAAAACCATTAGGATATACAGGACGTACCACAGCTTCTATAGCTTCTGGTCGGCTTATCACTGTCAGGTAAAAATGATTTCTATGGACTATGGGTATCCAGAATGGGGAAAGAACGAAAGTGACGACATAAGGGAACAAAAGTGGAGGCTTTGCCATGACCAGGGAAGATAAAGTAACTCAGCTTTGCACTCGCTTTGAGCTCCAAAACAGCAAATGAGCCCACGTCCATAAGATCAAAGAGGCTGTGCTTCCTACTGGACACCCAGCAGGACACAGGAAGATCGACCCCTGGAGAAAGCATCTATAGCCAAAGACCAGGGAATGAGCTTAGAGTTTCTCTACAACAAAGGTTCTCACACTTTCTGGTCCCCTTCTACACTCCTTTTTTTTTTTTTTTTTTGAGACGGAGTTTCGCTCTTGTTACCCAAGCTGGAGTGCAATGGCACGATCTCGGCTCACCGCAACCTCCGCCTCCTGGGTTCAAGCAATTCTCCTGCCTCAGCCTCCTGAGTAGCTGGGATTACAAGCACGTGCCACCATGCCCAGCTAATTTGTTTTTTTTATTTTATTTTTATTTTTTTTTAGTAGAGACGGGGTTTCACCATGTTGACCAGGATGGTCTTGATCTCTTGACCTCGTGATCCACCCGCCTCGGCCTCCCAAAGTGCTGGGATTACAGGCTTGAGCCACTGTGCCCGGCCCCCCTTTTGCACTCTTAAAGGTTACTGATGTCCCCCAAATGTGGGCTGTATCAATATTTACCATAATACAAGTAAACACTGAGAAATTGTAAAAAAAAAAAAAAAAGTACTTATCAATTCACTTCAAAATAACAATAAGCCCATTATAACACAAGTAATATATTTGTGTGAAATTTTCATAGGAGCATCTGCATTCAATCTGTTGTGCTATATCACACACACATCATGTAACCTCTGGAAAATTCCACTCTACGCTTGTGAGAGAAAAAATGGAAAAAGCAAATGTTTTAATAGTATCACAAAAATAGGTTTTTGACTCAGCAGACTCCTTAAAACTGTCTCAGGAAACCTCCAGGGGTCTCCCCATGCCATAGTTTTGAGAATAGCTGCACTATGTATATGAACACCGTGTTTTTAAAACCCTGCTTAACTTGGTCAGAAGCCTCCACCTGACCACATTATTCATTCCCTAGGAGCCTATAACCTCCAGAGGAGCCACAGAAAAAAATCACTGCAACAAGGCATCTAGCAATTCTGACTCTGGAGTGGGTGAACCATCACCCCCATCTTTGGGGAGGAAGCAAATCAGAACTGGGGAAGGAGTGGAGGGTAAATGAATGTGTGTGCCTGAAAAATTGGAAAATATTAAGTTTCAATGGAAACTGAATAAGCAAAAGAAAATACTGACTACTGAAACAGGCAAATGTCAACTGTCTTATACATGTCTCAACTGGGGAAAATACATCTTATTCATCTTTATAGCCCTAACTGGCACACAAGGAGTACTCAATAAATGCTGCGTTGTCCAGGCATGGTGGCTCACACCTGTAATCTCAACACTTTGGGAGGCTGAGGTGGGTGGATCGCCTGAAGTCAGGAGTTTGAGACCAGCCTGCCCAACATGGTGAAATCCCATCTCTATTAAAAATACAAAAATTAGCTGGGCTTGGTGGCGGATGCCTGTAATTCCACCAGCTACTTGGAAGGCTGAGGCAGGATAATCACTTGAAACCTTGAAACCAGGAGGGAGAGGTTGCAGTGAGCCAAGATGGAGCCATTGCACTCCAGCCTGGGTGACAGAATGAGACACCATCTCAAAAAAGATTAAATAAATGAATGCATGCTGCAGTGAGCCAAGATAGAGCCACTGCAACCAGCCTGGGTGACAGAATGAGACTCCATCCCTAAATAAATAAATATATATGTACATACATAAATACATAAATGTATGCTGAGTTGATCTGAGGTCTTGAACACTCATATCAGTAACCAAGAAACAGGACTTCTGGTGTTTTACCAGATAATGTGGTTTTAAAAATTATATAAATCAAAGTCGAATGAATTTTCTTCAAACTTTACCTTCATAAGTAATTTTACGTAGTATACCTGGATCTCCCAATTCCAAAGAAACCCTTAAATATACACACACTTTTCTGGCCTCCATTCTGTTTTCTTCCTCCTACTCACAGCCAAATCCGTCAAACATGCTGTCTTTCCAGTTCTTCTCTCTGAACTCCTGAGACCGAGTTTCTATTTTCATACCTGCACTCTTAATCACTAGTTTCTCCTGGTTCTGCTCAGTATCCTCCTCCTATGCTAAAGATTCTTTTTTTTTTTTTTCTTTTCTGAGTCAAGGTCTCACTCTGTTGTCCAGAGTGGAGGGCAGTGACATGATCATAGCTCACTGCACCCTTGACTTCCCCAGATCCAGGTGATTCTTCTGTCTCAGCCTCCTGAGTAGATGGAACTATAGGCACGTGCCACCATGTCCAGCTAATTTTTTGTAGAAATGAGGTATCCTTAGGTTTCCCAGGCTGGTCTCAAACTCCTGGGCTCAAGCAATCTGCCCATCTCAGCCTCACAAAGTGCTAGGATTATAGCCATGAGCCACGGCATCCTGCCACTATTCTAAAGATTCTATTCTTTTTTTTTCCTTGAGACTGTCACCCGGGCTGGAGCGCAGTGGTAGGATCTTAGCTCACTGCAACCTCCACTTCCTGGGTTCAAGTGACTCTCGTGCCTTGACCTCCTAAGTAGCTGGGATTACAGGCGCATGCCACCATGCCTGGCTAATTTTTGTATTTTTTTTAGTAGAGATGCAGTTTTGCCACATTGGCCAGGCTGGTGATCCTGGCCTCCCAAAGTGCTGGGATTACAGCCATGAGCCACCGCACCCAGCCTGACTCTGTTCTTAAACATTTTCATCTTGAGCATCTGAAGCAAAAATAGGAGCTTCAAATATGTTTCAGTCAGCTTAACTAAACTGTAGAAAAGTCATTTTATCAAAAGCAACCATGTCCCCAGAGTGAAACATCATCATTTAGCATGACATGTGTATGTGCAGCAAGGAAGTCTGAGTGGGAATTCCTAATCCCCTCTTCCTCCTAGCTTCCTGCTGGGATGACTCCAACAAAATCACCTTGGCCCAGAGCTGGAGTCTGGAGAGCTCAGACAAAGCTGAAACCTTGGGGTAACCAAAAGAGGTGGTAACTGTGGGGTGTCCCCGATTGCTGTGCCTCAGAAAGGTGCAGACTTCAGAGAAGACCACCCCTTCATTCCAGTGATTGTGGAGGTGGGTAAAGGCAGACACAAGAAACGCCAAGGGGGCTCACTAAGTGAGAGCCACCTCTTGTGGAAATTTTTGGGAAATTCCATTTACATTCACTCTGTGCCAGCAGCAAGGTGGAAAATTACAAAATAGGGATAAGGACAGCTCATACATGAGAAGGGCTTCTCCCAACGAATCCACAGCAAACACCCACTGGAGAAAAATCGTTATCTTCCACTTTCTGTTAGTTCACTAATGGTCAAAAGATCCTAACACCCTGCTTTTGAAAGGTGTTACAGAATTCACAACCACTAAAATAGGAGGCTTAAAAAAAAAAATTGCAAGTCCTTTAGGGGGACGGAGTGCCTGAAGAATGACGCATTAGTCAGCTTGGACTGCTATAACCAAAATACCACAGACTGGGGGACTTAACAGTAATTTATTTTCTCACAGATCTAAAGGGGACCTTCTCCCTGGCTTGCTTGCAGATGGCCACCCTCTCCCTGTGTTCTCACATGGTAGAAAAAGCTAGCTTTCTGGTGTCTCTTCATGTAAGAACACTAATCCTATCAACTGGGGCTCATACTTGCAATTCCACTTAATTTTTTATAAAGACTCCATCACCAAATACAGTCACACTTTGGGTTAGGGCTACACATACAAATTTTGAGGACATATAATTCAATCCATAGCGAATGGAAACCAAGCCAAACAACCACAACAGCTGGTCACAAATGAAAACCTCAACATGGAAGAATATCACAAGTATGAAGTAGAGTAAAAGAAGCAGACACAAAATATGCTATTATTAATAATACTGTAACATTCTATTAGCACAATGTTAAAACAACAAACAAATAAAACTTATGGCATTAGAAGCTGGCACAGTGGTTCACTTGAGGAAGTGGAGGTAGTGAAGGGATTTGAAGGAGGCCAAAGGGAGGCTTTCTAGGGTGTAGGTCACAGTACGTTTTTTGCCTGGGTCATGGTAATTCAAATGTGTTTATTTTGTGATAATTCATCAAGTTGTACATTTAAGAATTGGGCACTTTTTCTTTATGTGTGTTATGTTTCTTTCTTTTTTTTTTTTTGGGAGTCTCACTCTGTCATCCCAGCTGGAGCACAGTGGCATAATCTTGGCTCACTACAACCTCCGCCTCCTGGGTTCAAGTGATTCTCCTGCCTCAGCCTCCCGAGTAGCTGGGACTACAGGTGTGTGTCACCACGCCCAGCTAATTTTTTTTATATTTAGTAGAGACGGGGTTTCACCATGTTGGCCAGGATGGTTTTGATCTCTTGACCTCATTTTCCGTCCACCTCGGACTCCCAAAGTGCTGGGATTACAGGCATGAGCCACTATGCCTGGCCTTTCTTCTTTCCTTTTTTTTTTGAGATGGAGTTTCACTCTTGCTACCCAGGCTAGAGTGCAATGGCGCGATGTCGGCTCACCGTAACCTCTGCCTCCTGGGTTCAGGCAATTCTCCCGCCTCAGCCTCCTGAGTAGCTGGGATTACAGGCATGTGCCACCATGCCCAGCTAATTTTTTGTATTTTTAGTTGAGACGGGGTTTCACCATGTTGACCAGGATGGTCTCGATCTCTCGACCTCGTGATCCACCCGCCTCGGCCTCCCAAAGTGCTGGGATTACAGGCTTGAGCCACCACGCCCAGCCTTTTTCTTTCCTTTTGAGACGAGTCTCGCTCTGTCGCCCAGGCCAGAACGCAGTGGCGCAATCTCAGCTCACTACAACCTCTGCCTCCTGGGTTCAAGCAATTCTCCTATCTCAGCCTCTTAAGTAGCTGGGACTACAGGCACATGCCACCATGCCTGGCTGATTTTTGTATTTTTAGTAGAGACAGGGGTTTCACCACACTGGTCAGGGTGGTCTCAAAATTCCTGACTTTAGGTGATCTGCCTACCTCAGCTTCCCAAAGTGCTGGGATTACAGGCATGAGCCACCAGGCCCGGCCTGTGGTACATTTCAATAAAGAGTTTTTGTGTTTTTTAAAGTCCATGATGACTTTAAATGTCAACAGATAATGCCTAAACCTGAAAAACAAGTAAGACTACAAGCACGTTATAAAGTATGAAAGAAGCATTTAAAAGACTAAAGAATCACTTTAAAAGATTAAAAGTGGCCATCTTGGGAGACAGGGAAACAGGTGAGTCTAGGGGGACTCTTGTAACAAGTCTTGAACGGTAACCCTAACTCTTAACTGTGTGTAATATGTAACTTAAATAAAAATAATGAAATAAAGTTATTTTCATAACCATAATGAGGACACTGGTTAACAATGGCATACTGATCACATGCATTTCTCTCTCCTGCCACCTGACAGGCCCACTGAAGAATAAAGACCAAAGGACAAGAAATGGCCAAGAGAAAGGAAGGGGTGCCGTGCCACCAGTAGACAAGTGACTTCAAAGAATTTCTGGGAGATAAAAATATAACAGTATAGCGGCACATGTAGTAGGGCACAGGAAGGCAACCCTATGCTTGGAAAAGGAAAAACTCAACAGTCTGGAGAAAACAACTCTGTGCTGTGTGTATGAAACGTCCCAGTGTAAAGGCCAAAGTTCTCTGGCCTCCATGAAGCTAAGCCAGGCACTTGTTACCCATTAATGGGAGCTCTCAGTTTTCTTCTTAGGTCTCTCCTCTTGAAGACATGAACAGAATCAAGTATCAAGCAAATGAGGAAAGCCTATGATTTTTCCTAATGCCCTTCCCATAATAACGCCTCTTGTTTCAAAAAAGGAGATACAGTCAATTCTTGTTGTTTTTGGCAACTCACTGAATTGGTGAATACTAAATCATTGCTTCTAGGGGAAATAATAGGGTTAGGTTTCTTCTTGTCACAACATTTTTGCATCAACTGATCAATTTGTTTTATGTGTGTGTGTCTTCTTTACTATTACTGGTCAACACTGAATTCACAGTCACAGCACTGAAATGCACACCTGAGTGAAATGTCTAACACATGCATCTTCTTTGTAAAGCACCAAAGCCATGTACATTGCAAGGAAAAAACTCAAATGTCCACAGTTTTATCCACAGCAAGGTTATGATGTGCCTTACAAAGAAAATGCATATGTTAGGTAAGTTCCACTCAAGTGTTCGTTAGGAAGACTAGCTAGCACTTCGGCACTATGCTTGGGGCCCATTTTAAACAGCAAAATCATCAACAAAAAGTACAAAAATGAAAAAAAAAAAAAAAAAAGAAAAAAGGCATTAAATAGACCACAAAAAAGACTCTGGTTCACAGCACAAAGACTGAAATAAGAAGGCAAAGTGTTCCTTTGCTGAACCACAGCTAGGGACGGGCACATTTTTTCACCATTCTGCAAATGTCCAAAATGGATTACCAACGCACTGTACTGATTTTGGGGTTACAAATAAATTGCATCAAGTAGATGAATTTGCAAATATAGAATCCACAAAAAGTGAGTATTAACTATCTGCCTTGGAAATGAATACTGGTGATGGCTGTCCAACAATGTACATATACTTGATGTCACTGAACTACATACTTAAAAAATGGCTAAAGTAACTTTTATGTTGTATATATTTTACCACAATAAAAAAAAAGGTGTTGACTGGGTGCGATGGCTCATTCCTATATCGCAGAACTTTGGAAGGCCCAGGCAGAAGGATCACTTTAGCCCAGGAGTTTGAAGCCAGCCTGGGCAACATGTGGAGACTTCATCTCTACAGAAAATACAAAAAAATTAGCTGGATGTGGTGGCTCACACTTGTGGTTCCAGCTACTCAGGAGGCTGAGGTGGAAGGATTGCTTGGGCCCAGGAGATAGATAGCTGCAGGGAGCCGAGATCATACCGCTGCACTCCAGCCTGGGTGACAGCGAGACCCTGTCTCAAAAAGAAAAAAAAATGTTCAGAACTGTAAAATCAAGTGATTTTTAAAATATACTGGGATTAGGTTTATAATTATTTATTTTCATTAATTTATTTAATTTTTTTTATTTTAATATACTGGGATTAAGTTTATAATTATAATATAATATAATATAGTATTATGAGTTTTTTTTTTCCTGTACATTATACCTCCAGGTTGTACTAAAAGCATGCTGATTGTTTTTATGATTTTTAGTTACATAAGATATGTAACATATATAGAAAAAGTACATGTTACATTTTACACCAAGTCTTGCTTTCACCCTTGTCCTGCTTGTTTGCAAATCTGCTACAATTAGTTTTTGTTTGTTTCCTTTTTTTTGAGACGGAGTTTCGCTCTTGTTACCCAGGCTGGAGTGCAATGGCGCGATCTCGGCTCACCGCAACCTCCGCCTCCTGGGCTCAGGCAATTCTCCTGCTTCAGCCTCCTGAGTAGCTGGGATTACAGGCACGCGCCACCATGCCCAGCTAATTTTTTTGTATTTTTAGTAGAGACGGGGTTTCACCATGTTGACCACGATGGTCTCGATCTCTTGAACTTGTGATCCACCCGCCTCGGCCTCCCAAAGTGCTGGGATTACAGGCTTGAGCCACCGCGCCCGGCTTTCTTTCTTTTTTGTTTGGAGACGGAGTCTTGCTCCGTCACCAGGCTGGAGTGCTGTGACGCAATCTCAGCTCACTGCAACCTCTGCCTCCTGGGTTCAAGTGATTCTTCTGCCTCAGCCTCCCAAGTAGCTGGTACCACAGGCATGTGCCACCATGCCCAGCTAATTTTTGTACTTTTAGTAGAGACAGGGTTTCACCATGTTGGCCAGGATGGTCTCAATCTCTTGACCTCGTGATCTGCCCACCTCAGCCTCCCAAAGTGCTGGGATTACAGGCGTGCTTCTTTCTTTTAAGAGATAGGATCTCCTCACGTTCCCCAGGCTGCAGTGCAGTGGCTATTCACAGGTGCAATCTTGATCCCAATTCCCATCCCAATGCAGCACAGGAGTTTTGACCTGCTGTTTCTGACCTGGGCCAGCTCACCCCTCCCCTCAGGCAACCTGGTGGACACCTGCTCTTGGGATATAATTAATTTTAAATTGAAGCAAATCATTCTGGATTTTAACTTTTTATTGTCAGTCACTAACAGTTGTTTTGAATAAAAATTCGATTCATCACTGTCTACCCACCCCCAGAAAACTACTGAGTTTTGATATAAAGTCAAAGAACAATATCCACAATCACCTGAAAAGGGTATTAAGATACTCCCTTGCTTTGGTGGCTATACATTTCTTCATACACTTCAACTAAAACAACACACCAAAGTAGTGTGAATGCAGAGCAGATACGGGAACTCAGCTATCTTCTGTTAAGCCAGAAATTAAAGGGGTTTGCCAAAAATTTAAACACTGTTACTATCTCAATAATTTGCTTTGGAAAAAGAGTTGTTTTTCATGAAAATATGTTATTTACATTATCATGTAACAGGATTATTTTTAATGAATTAATATATATTTAAGTTTCCTAAGTAATAACTTCAATTCAGTAGCTATCAATATAGATAATCCTGATAAATGAAAGCTTTGGGGAGTTCTCAATTTTCAATTTAAAGGAGTTCTGAGACAGAAAAGTTTGAGAACTGCTGTTTTCATCAATGGTATTGTACGTAACCACTGAAACGAACAATTACGACGATTATGTGGCAATATAGAAAACTGCTTTGGATAAAAATCCGAGGGCAGAAAAAATGAGATACAAAATTACAATAAAAATGTTGAAAAACATGTATATGCAGAATATACAAAAATGAAAACGGTATTCAAAATATTAGGATTGCGGGATTTTTTTTCTCCTCTATTCTCCACACTTGCTAACATAACTTGTGAGAGGTTGCGCCACTGTGCTCCAGGGCTGGGTGACAGAGGGAGACTCTGTCTCAAAAAAAAGTTTAAAAAAAAAAAAAAAAAAAAAAGCCTTTACTATTCTCAGGGAGCCGGCAGAAGAAACAGCACTGATAATACCAGAGCTAGATGCTGTAAAGACAACAACAACGAACAGATAAAAATGATCAAAGAGTAAACTGGAGAAAGAAGACAAAACACACACACAGCTTTTTTTTTTTTTTTTTTTGTGAGATGGAGTCTCACTCTGTTACCCAGGCTGGAGTGCAGTGGCATAATCTCGGCTCTCAGCTCACTGCAACTGCAACTGCAACCTCCGCCTCCCAGGTTCAAGCAATTCCCTGCCTCAGCCTCTCGAGTAGCTGGGATTACAGGTGCCCACCACCACGCCTGGCTAATTTTTGTATTTTTAGTAGAGACAGGATTTTACAATCTTGGCCAGGCTCGTCTTTAACTCCTGATACCTCGTGATTCACCTGCCTTGACCTCCCAAAGTGCTGGGATTACAGGCATGAGCCACCACGCCCGGCCTCACCTTTTTTTTTTTGAGACGGAGTCTTGCTCTGTCACCCAGACTGGAGTGCAGTGGTTCAATCTTGGCTCACTTGCACAGTGGCGCAACCTCCACCTCCTGGATTCAAGCGATTCTCCTACTTCAGTCTCCCAAGTAGCTGGGATTACAGGCATGCGACACCACGCCTGGCTAATTTTTTTGGATTTTTTAGTAGAGGCGGGGTTTTACCATGTTGGCCAGGCTGGTTTCAAACTCCTGACCTCAAGTGATCCTCCTGCCTCAGCCTCCCAAAGTGCTGAGATTACAGGCATGAGCCACCACACCCAGCCCCCACACATATTTTTAACAGAAAGACTGGAAAATAAAGTTAAAAATATTTCCCAGAAAGTAAAAAAACAGAGATAGAAGACAGATTTTTATAAAAATTGAGGCTCTTTTCAAGCACTCTAGTCTTTCGTTAAGGATTCCAGAATGAAGATTAAGTTAAAAAGAAAAACAAGAGACAAATTTCCAGAACTGGAAGACAAAAATCTCTGTATTAAAAGGGTCCAATGAGCACCAAGAACAACGAATGAAGACTAACTCTCTTGGCACCTCAATGTGAAATTTCTAAAAACCAAGGATAAACTTCTAGAAAGAAAAAAAAGTTACATATTTAAGCCATTTACATGGTCATACTCCAGTCTCTGATATTACCCATATCTGAAAACCTTTCACGATCAAATTTTGAGCTTCCTATTCTTTAACCAACTTCTTCTACCTTCCAGCTCACTCAATCTAGTACTCCAACAGCTGTTGGAACTCACCAGCATCTGTAATCCACTTACCCTACCACCTTCATAGTGTGAATCTTCCTACTCAAGTTCTTACTTCCTAATTGTAACCCTAATTTCACTGTGATCACTTCCTGGGAGGTTCCATATCAACGCCCTTGCTCCTTTCTCGCTTCACTATGCTAATGTGACAAATCCCCAATCTCTGCAAATGCCCTGCCTGCAGCTGGGCAATCAAATGTGGCTGGAGAGTAACACACCTCCATGCTGACACTTCCCACTTTAAATCCTTGGTCACCAACCTCAGGGAAGCCTTAAGGCTGCCTGGCAATTCTTTTTTCTCTACTCTATTTACTCTCCTGCTGGTCTGGCAATTACTTAATCTATTCACATCTCTAACATATCTCATCTTAGACGAGTTGGCTTTCCATTTTAGTGAAAAAATAGCTTGCACTCAGAAGAGAATTTCTACAAGCTCCTACTACCAGTAGTATCCCCTCACCTGCACTGATGCCAGCACCCTCTGCTTCCCTCCTATTTCTTTGTTTTATTTAATTAATTAATTTTGGAGATGGAGTTTTGTTCTTGCTGCCCAGGCTAGAGGGAACTGGTGTGATCTCAACCCATCGCAACCTCTGCCTCCCAGGTTCAAGTGTTTCTCCTGCCTCAGCCTCCTGAGTAGCTGGGATTACAGGCACCTGCCACCACGCCCAGCTAATTTTTTATATTTTTAGTAAAGATGGGATCATGTTGGCCAGGGTGGTCTTGAACTACTGACCTCAGATGATCCACCTGCCTCAGCCTCCCAAAGTGCAGGGATTCATGCCTGGCTGGCTTTCCTCCTATTTCTATGGAAGAATTGTCAACTTTATCCAAAGGCCAATGTCTCCACCATCCCCTCACCTGTTCCAAAATCTCTTCTGCACTTCCATTTTCCTCCTTTCTATTAGATTATCCCCATTAGTAAAGAAATATATTGATATTTTGTCCATCTTCTAAAAAATGCCTTGGCCTAACACCTCCCTGTAGCTAGGAAAAAGAGGGGTAAGAAACTTCTGATTGTCATCACAAGTTTTTAGTATATTTGACTTTTTAAGCTATGTGCATGCATTACTTTAGGAAAATAATCTTTTAACAATAAGTAACTCCAATTAAGTAAAAATGACTGAGAGAAGTGAGTTCTGTAGTTCATGTGAGGGGAAAGGTCTCTGGGAGGCTATGAAATTAGTGTGTGTGCATGGGTGGGGAAATAATGAACTTGAAAGAAAACTGGTGTAAAACAGGCAATATATCACACCAAAATAACCATAAGCTAAGAAAAGTTGGTCAAAAGCAAGATAGCAGATACCACCAACATCCCCAGATTCACAGTAAATATGGGATGGATGCTTCCAGGACAATATGGATAATGGGTAGCATTTTCATTTAAGAGCTAAATCAGATGAATTTCACAACTGGCATATGTATTTTAAAAATATATAAAATGAGCATTTTGATGTCCATTTCTGATTGGTTCATGGTCTAAACCATCCTGGGAGTGGGGGAGGTCTCATCTAAATTGAACTTACTTATAAGTAGGCTATTTAAAGCTTGATTTAAAATGGTCCCCAGAGTGTACATATTAATATATCTTGGTTTTAATTCTTACTCCAACATGTTTGTTAAATTAAAATGCCTCTCTTCCAATGAACACACAGTTTTTCATGAGTATTTTTTATGTTCACAACATCCTTGTGACTTAAAGGCACGATATAGATTATCCCTACTCCCATCTTTTAGAAAATTATTTTCACTATATAATTCTACATCTCTGTTCTTACCACAAGGATAGCAGTTAAAACTTTCAACATAATACACAATAACCCTTTATCTTATACTGCCTCACAATAAACTAAGTCCCTAAATCATCAATGCCACTCTTTCTGCAACACTCCGGGTTTTCTTCAGAGATTTTAGTTCTTCAACAGGTAAAATATATCAAATTCCCATCACAGGGCTAGAGAACACTGACAAAAATAAGATGTTAGCTGAGAACAGTACTAAGTAATAAAAATATACCAATACAGACCAGAGGCTTTAGGTTTCTTTCTACAAGGACTATTATACTGCTATATAAAACCAGTTTTCTAGTTAACAATTCACTTAATTCTTTACCACAGGATCCAGTATTGTCACTCCTGGAGAAACTAAAACTTATGATCACACAAAAACTTGTACAGGAGCTCTATTCATAACTGCCAAACACTGGAAACTATTCAAATGTCCTTCAGTGGGAGAGCTAATACCAACTGTGGTCTAGCCATACAACAGAATACTTCTCAGCAACAAAAAGGAACAAACTGTCAATATATGCAACAGCCTGAATCAATCTCAAAGGCATTATGCTGAGTGAGAAGAAGCCAGTTTCAAAAGGTTACATACATATCATATGATCCCATTTTATTTGATATTCTTGAGAAAAGGCAACTGCCTAGGCGTGGTGGCTCACACCTGTAATCTCAGGACTTTGGGAGGCCATGACAAATGGACTGCTTGAGCTCAGGAGTTCAAAAGCAGCCTGGACAACGTGGTGAAACCCTGTCTCTACGAAAAATAAAATAAGCTGGGTGCAGTGCTGTGTGCCTGTGGTCCAGCTACTGGGAGGCTGAGGTGGGAGGACTGCTTGAACCCAAGAGACGAAGGCTTCAGTGAGCCAAGACAGAACCACTGCACTCCAGCCTGGGGGACAGATGGAGATTCTATCTCGAAAAAAGTAAAATAAAATAAATAAAACTATAAGGATGGAGAACAGACAGGGGGTTGCAGGAGGTTATGGTAGGGGATGGGGTTACCATTTAAATGGACAGCACAAGGGATTGGTGCAATGGGACTGTTCCATATCCTGATTATAATGGTGGTAACATGAACCTGTACATGAGCTAAAATTCATAGAACTGAAAACCAAATAAAAAGCGTGCTATTGGCTGGGCGCGGTGGCTCACGCCTGTAATCCCAGCACTTTGGGAGGCTGAGGCGAGTGGATCACCAGGTGAAGAGATCGAGAGAGACCATCCTGGTCAACATGGTGAAACCCCATCTCTACTAAAAATATAAAAATTAGCTGGGCCTGGTGGCGCGTGCCTGTAATCCCAGCTACCCAGGAGGCTGAGGCAGGAGAACTGTCTGAACCCAGGAGGCGTAGGGTGTGGTGAGCCGAGATCGCGCCATTGCACTCCAGCCTGGGTAACAAGAGCGAAACTCCGCCTCAAAAAAAAAAAAAAAGTGTGCTACTAAAAAATAACATAAGCTTAATTTTCGATGTTCCAAATGAGAGATCAAAAGTTTCCCAAATGCAAGATGTTATATATTATTGCTTTGAGGGAAAAAAAAGTTTCATTTACATTAGCAACAAAAATTATAAAATATCTCCGAATGAATTTAACAAGCATTACATAAAGAGATGAAAAAAGGTATAAACTCTGAAAACAAATTTAAGACACACTGCATATTCCTGAATAGAAAAGACTTAGCATCATGAAAATATCAATTTCCTCCCAAACTATGAATAATTTAGAAAACCAACTAATCCCGCTTTTCCAGTTATCATGGGTTGAGAACCCATGAGCAGCAAAGTCTCCCATGACACCCTGTACGTGGTGGTGCAGGAAGTCCTGCACAGGAACCAGTGCAAGTGCCACAAGTTCCTGAAGACGGTGGAGTTGCAGATCAGCTTGAAGAACCATGACCCCCAGAAGGGTAAGTGCTTCTTGGGCACCGTCAGGCTTAAGTCCACTCCCTGCCCCAAGTGTATGTCCTGGGGGACCAGCAGCACTGTGACAAGGACAAGGACAAGGATATCCCCCACATGGACATCGAGGCGCTGAAAAAACTCAACAAGAATAAGAAACTGGTCAAGAAGTTGGCCAAAGAAGTATGATGCATTTTTGGCTTCAGAGTCTCGCATCAAGCAAATCCCACGAATCCTTGGCCCAGGCCTAAATAAGGCAGGGAAGTTCTGTACCCTGCTCACACACAACAAAAACATGTTGGCCAAAGTGAATGAGGCAAAGTCCATAATCAAGTTCCAAATGAAGAAGGTGTTATGTCTGGCTGTGGCCATCGGCCATGTGAAGATGACAGACAATGAGCTTGTGTATAACATTCACATGGCTGTTAACTTCTTGGTATCACTGTTTGAGAAAAACTGGCAGAATGTCCAGGCCTTATATATAAAGAGTACCATGGGCAAGCCCCAGCAAGTATATTAAGGCACATGTGAATAAATTCTTCTGCCACTAGTAAAACAAAACAAAACAAACAAACAAAAAAAACTAATCCCGTGAAACTTAGTCTAATCAAAATTTCATGTCCTGTTTTTAGAAAATGGCAATTTAATTTTAAAATTCATCTGGAAAAGTAAATGGACGAAATATATATAAATGAAAATTTCGAAAAATAAAAATTATTGGCCGGGTGTGGTGGCTCACACCTGCAACTCCAGCATGTGGGGAGGCCAAGGCGGGCAAATCATTAGGTCAAGAGATCAAGACCATGCAGGCCAACATGATGAAACTCCGTCTTTACTAAAATTACAAAAATTAGCCCGGTACGGTGGTGAGCACCTGTAGTCCCAGCTACTTGGGAGAATGAGGCAGGAAAATCGCTTGAATCCTGGAGGTGGAGGTTGCAGTGAGCCAAGTAGCACCATTGCACTCCAACCTGGTGACAGAGTGAGACTGTCTCACACACACAAAAAAGAATCATCAGGAAGGGAACCTGACCTAAAATATATAATCCACAGCTGTAGTAGTAAAAACACCATGGTATGGGACTAAATTGACTGGAGAAACAACAGGACACATACAAGAATTTAGCACGTGTTAACGCAGGTATCTTCAATTGGGGAGAGAACTGATGGTTCTGAGACAATTGTAATCCAAGCAGAAAAAAAAAGCCATATCCCTACACCTAATCAACTATATAGCACATGAATTAAATGTTAAAATGTGAGCCAGCCATAAGAGGAATATTAGAAGAAGATACAGAACTGTTTTTTAAGACATAGGACAAATCTTCATGAAGACATGAAACCCAAACATAATAAAGAAAAAGATAAGGCCGGGCGTGGTGGCTCAAGCCTGTAATCCCAGCACTTTGAGAGGCCGAGGCGGGTGGATCACGATTTCAAGAGATCGAGACCATCCTGGTCAACATGGTGAAACCCCGTCTCTACTAAAAATACAAAAAATTAGCTGGGTATGGTGGTGCGTGCCTGTAGTCCCAGCTACTCAGGAGGCTGAGGCAGGAGAATTGCTTGAACCCAGGAGGCGGAGGTTGCGGTGAGCCGAGATCGTGCCATTGCACTCCAGCCTGGGTAACAAGAGTGAAACTCCGTCTCAAAAAAAAAAAAAAAAAAAAAAATTAGCTGGGCATGGTGGCGCCTGCCTATAATCCCAGCTACTTGGGAGGCTGAGGTAGGAGAATTGCCTGAACCCAGGAGGTGGAGGTTGCAGTGAGCCGAGATCGTGCCATTGCACTCCAGCCTGGGTAACAAGAGCGAAACTCCATCTCAAAAAATAAACAAATAAATAAAATAAAAAAAAGAAAAAGATGAAACAATTTTGCCACATAAATACTTAAAAACTTCCCTAAGGTAAGACATCATAAACAGTTAAGAGAAGTAACAATCTAGGGAAAGATATTCATAACCTACACAACAGACACATCAGACAGATGACTAAAACACAAAGGGTTTAAATTACTAAGACTGTTTTTTAAAAAAAGAAAAATGGATATATGATATAAGCAGGAAACTTGCTTTATTTATTTATTTTAGAGCACATCCACTGCTGCCCAGGCTGGAGTACAGTGGTACAATCATAGCTCAATGCAGCCTTGTACTCCTGGGCTCAAGTGATCTTCCTGCCATGGCCTCTCAAAGCACTAGGATTAGAGGCATGAGTTACTGCAGGTGGCCAGGGAATTTGTTTTAAAAAGAAAATATGATGACAAAAATATATTAAAAGATCATAAATCTAAGTAGTGAAAAGGGAAAAAGCAACTTTGTTTTTTTCTACAACCTTTTTTTGTCCATCCGTGTTATGGTTTGAATGTTTGTCTCCTCCTCAACTCATGTTAAAATGTAACTGCCACTGTAGCAGTATTAAGAGGTGCAGCCCTAGAGAGGCAATCGGGCTGCAAGGGCTCTTCCCTCTTTTCTCTCTTTCTCCTCCTCTTCCCTTCCCTCCCTGCTACTCTCCACCCTTTGCCCTTCCATCATGCCCTTCATGTTTCAAGAAGACCCTGGCCAGATGCAGGCCCTGGATCTTGGACTTCTCAGCTTCCACAACTGTAAGAAATACATTTCTTATCCTTATAAGTTACCTAGTCTCTGGTATTGTGTTACAGCGGCAAAAACAGACTAAGACATTCAGATAGACAAAAATTATCTAGTGTAGAAGCATGTAGGAAAATGAACATTCATTGATTTTGGTAGGATGACAAAGTAGGTACACATCACTTTTTATTCAAAACAAATTTAGTAATATCTATTACAATGTCAAATATTTATCAACTTTGACCTAGGACTTCCATCTCTAGGAATTATCCTACAGAAACACTTAATAAGAACATACAATGCTAAAGAATGTCCATTGCAGATACATTCATAACAACACAAAGTTAGAAGCAACTCTAATGCCCACTGATACGAAATAAACTATGATACCACCCTACAGAGGAAGACTATGCTGCCTTTAAACTGAGTGTGTGAGATCTATGAGTACTAAGACCCAGACATGGTCAAGGTACATTACTAAGTAAAAAAACGATCACTATGTCCCATACGAGTCCCTTTTTGTTAAAATCTTTTAAAAAGTTAATGTCTATATAAAAAACTCTGGGAATATACACCAAACTGGCAAAAGTGACTGTCTTTGAAGAGGCAAATTTCAAGGAACTTTTACTTTCTACATAATGAATTCCTACAATGTTTACATTTTATATGATTCTGGGTCATATCTATAATAGGCAAAAAAAAAAAAAAAAGTAAAATGATTTTGTTCAAAGTTATTAAAAAACTAACAAAAATTTTAAATTAAACCACAGTGCCAGTCATATTCAAGGATTTCTAGAGAAAGAACCTACTAGAAGTAAACACCACAGGCCAGACTCCAGCCAATGTTAAGTTAGGTAAATAAATGGGAGAGGGTGTGTCTGTCCCAATGCTCTCTCAGCCCACCATCTCTGCCCACATCAGGAAGCTGGCAAGTAGCCACCTGGAACTGGTGGGAATTAAACTCAGAGGCCTGGTTCCTTATCTCAAGAAAGCTTTAATCAAGGACAACAGGGACAGCTCCACCCACACAAGCTGTTTACAGGTTCCAAAAGTAATCTAAGGCAGCTCAACAACAGGAGTCATGACTAAAAAATCCACAAGGATTTTATCACTAAAATTGGGATGAATTGTGAAGAGGCAAATTTCTGGCAAGAGTTTTTTAAGATTCCAGTTAGCACAGTCCAGTGCTTTCCAACCTTTTCCAAGTCTCAGCACACACAGGAAATGAGAATATTTATAGGGCACACTGCTGCAAACAGACGATGCCTGTTGACAGATGACTGACCCAGGGCTCATGCTCCTGCAGCCCCAGGCCTGGTGGGCTGTAGGCATGAATGCTATAGTGTATGTGTCACAGTCTTGGCACATCTATCACAGGGTCAGCATTTGTTTTAAAAGCTTCCTTCAAAAGTATTACAAGGCTGGGTACGGTGGCTCACGCCTGTAATCCCAGCATTTTGGGAGGCCGAGGCGGGTGGATCATGAGGTCAAGAGATCGAGACCATGCTGGTCAACATGGTGAAACCCCGTCTCTACTAAAAATACAAAAAATTAGCTGGGCATGGTGGTGCATGCCTGTAATCCCAGCTACTCAGGAGGCTGAGGCAGGAGAATTGCCTGAACCCAGGAGGCAGAGGTTGTGGTGAGCCGAGATCGTGCCACTGCACTCCAGCCTGGGTAACAAGAGTAAAACTCCATCTCAAAAAAAAAAAAAAAAAAAAAAGTGTCACTACATTCAGGCCAGGCACAGTGGCTCACGCCTGTAATCCCAGCACTTTGGGAGGCTGAGGCAGGCAGATCATCTGACATCAGGAGTTCAAGACCAACCTGGCCAACATGGTGAAACCCCATCTCTACTAAAAATACAAAAAATGAGCTGGGTGTGGTGGTGGGTGCCTGTAAACCCAGCTATTCGGGAGGCTGAAGCAGGAGAATCACCTGAACCTGGGAGGCAGAGGTTGCAGTGAGCTGAGATGGCACTGCTGTACTCCAGCCTGGACAACAAAGCAAGACTCTGTCACCCTCCTCCAAAAAAAAAAACACAGTATTATTACATTCATTTAACAAATATTTATTAAGTACCTAACAGGTTCCAAGTACTGTGTTAAGTTCTGTCGTTTTCACCTGCAGACTAGAGAAGGAGACAGATGGGCAATTCCAATACAATGTAAATTGTGCCATAAAAGAGGTTATTTGGATTTTTATGGGATCCCATGCATGGGGAAAGATGATCTGTCAATGATTCTCAGAAGTGATCCCGAAACAAGAGTACAGAGTTATTTCACATACAGGGAACAGTAGGTGCAAAGACCTAAATGCAACAAACTACATCAAAGAAGCAAAACAGGCTGGGTGCAGTGGCTCACGCCTGTAATTCTAGCACTTTGGGAGGCGGAGGCGGGCAGATCATTAGGTCAAGAGATCGAGACCATGCTGGCCAACATGGTGAAACCCTGTCTCTACTAAAAATACAAAAATCAGTTGGACATGGTGGCGGACACCTGTAATCCCAGCTACTCAGGAGGCTGAGGCAGGAAAATTGTTTGAACCTAGGAGGTGGAGGCTGCAGTGAGTCGAGATCAAGCCACTGCACTCCAGCCTGGTGAAAGAGCAAAACTTTGTCAAAAAAAAAAGTGCAGCAAAACAGGATCTGTATCACAAAACAGGAGAGAGTTAATTTTGTGGTTTTAATGCATGTATTTTTTATTAATAGAAATGAGGCTGAGCAGAAAGCCATTTCACAAGGGTTAGGAAAGTATGTGCCTTCCTACACAATAACCCATTAAACATACACTATGAGAAAAGTAGAGAAATAAAGAAACCTCTTGAAGATAAATTTGTAAATATTGACAATATTATCGATTTGCAAGTAACATGAGCTCAAATATTTAAGTGTGTACTTTAAGTTAAAGACAATTTTTACTGTGGTGGCAGACGTTTACTACTGAAAAAGAATAAAACATTACTCTTTTTTTTTTTTTTTGAGACAGTCTCGTTCTGTCACCAGGCTGGAATGAAGTAGCACAATCTCGGCTCACTGCAACCTCCGCCACCGTGCCCAGCTAATTTTTGTATTTTTAGTGGAGAGGGGGTTTCACCATGTTAGCCAGCATGGTCTCGATCTCTTGACCTCGTGATCTGTCCGCCTCAGCCTCCCAAAGTGCTGGGATTACAGGCGTGAGCCACTGCGCCTGGCAACAGTACTCATTTTTAAAGGTAAAGATTATTTAAACCCTCTATGATATTTACAACATTTAAGTAATGGGAAAGCAAAATAACTCTCAGGAAACTAATACATGTTTCATGTTCTTTTGAAAAAGCTTAATTAGGCTGGGCACAGTGGCTCATGCATGTAATCCCAGCACTTTGGGAGGGTGAGGCAGGCGGATCACCTGAGGTCAGGAGTTTGAGACCAGCCTGGCTAAGATGATGAAACTCCGTCTCTACTAAAAAAAAAAAAAAAAAAAATTGGTCAGGCGTGGCAGCACATGCCTGTCATCCCAGCTACTAGGGAGGCTGAAGCAGGAGAATCGCTTGAACCTGGGAGGCAGAGGTTGCAGTGAGCAGAGACCACATCACTGCATTCCAGGCCAGGGCTACAGAGCAAGACTCCGTCCCCTGCGCCCGCAGCCCCAAAAAGAAAAAGCTTAATTAGCCAGGCACAATGCTCATGCCTATAATCCCAACACTTGTGGAGGTTGAGGCAAGATGACTGCTTGAGCTCAGGAGTTCAAGACCAGCCTGAGCAACATGGTAAGAACTCTGTCTCTACAAAAATTGTTTTAAAAAATTAGCCAGGTGTGGCAGCACATACCTGTAGTCTCAGCTACTCAGGAGGCTGAGGTGGGAGAATCACCTCAGCCCAAGAGGTCGAGGCTATAACGAGCCATGACTGCGCCACTGCACTCCAGCCTGGGTGACAGGGAGAGACCCTGTCTTGAAATAAAATAAAATAAAATAAAATAAAACAAATAAAAAGCTTAGTTAGCTTACAAATAAGGCCAAATACATCCGTATTCTTTTCTCTCTCTTACATGGAAATAAACAGAGCAACAGTCATAACAGAAATAAGCATAACTGGTATTTACCTCTCTGCCTGTAAGGATATGTCTTGCCAATTTTACTTTTGCAAAATTCCCCTTGCCGATTGTTTTCAACAGTCTGTAGTTTCCGATGTGAGGTTGTTCATCTGCACAGGAAGCTATAGAGTTTCTACACCGAGCTCCTGAGCGGCTGGTGCGAGAGGTAACTTCTTGACGCCCATCTCCATGTGACGTGTGCTGTAATACAGCATACACAAAGATAAGGAAATGAGAGAACACAGAGTACTTGCCAAGTTCTAAGAGCCTCTAGTTGAAGAAACAACATTCCTACTTTAATTCTAAAGTATCTACCACTTCAAAGGAATTTAACGACATAATATAAATTTATGAGGAAAATGAGAATTCTGAGAAGAAAAATACCAAGTGTTACAGTTCAACTGGGTGTTCAGGAAGAAATTAGATATTTTGCATACACAGCTGTTATATAAAATAGGAGTAAAAGGGCTGCCTTCCAATTATACAGTGCTCAACTTTTCCACATGCTAATAAGTGCACCTGCACACCTGAGCCTCACTACAGCCTGTGGAGCAGGGAAATGCTAATGTTCCCATTCATCAGATGAGGATTCAGCCACATAACTGTTCAGGGGGAAATCCAGAGAGAATCTGGATTCCCAATTTCCTTCTACACTACACTGCTAACAGTAATTCAAAACAATGTGCTTAAAGAAACAGCTAGACTGTATGGTGCTTAATAGATAGCCCTTGTTGAACAGATGAATAAAGTACTCAATATGCATGTTGAATAAAGTACTCAATATGTCTCTATCCTATGAAACATTCAGGTCCAAGAATTACACTTCTGTGTACACACTGTGTACATTTCTGTATGCGCAGGCATCGTGCTACTACTGCTCCCTTGGCCCTATACGCACTCAAAGGATTAGATGTCCTAATCCCTTCCCCATTGTGGCTGTTAACTCCTGCTCACTTCATATGCACTCACAGCCACTTTCGATCCCCTTTATATGTTTCTCTTTTCAACTTTTTGTCCAGTAAAATGCCGTCTTTCTCTACATACCCATAAGTCAAAATAAGACTGATCTAGCTGATAAACTGCTTTGTAATACACCTGTCAAAGAAAATGAAATTCAGGTGTTTTAAAGTGAAAGTAAGCTTTAAAACTTGTGCCATCTACCTCTGAATTTCTCAAAAGATGTACTTTTCAGAATTTCCATATTAATCTCCATCTACTTCTTCATTGTTACTCTAATATTTACACACTCGTATACCAGGTCTGGGGATAGGCTGTTGTCTGTTTTATTCAATTATCACATAATACTGCATCCCAATAACAATTTCTAAGTTTTTACTGCAAATGTCTATTTTAGATAAAACAGGCTTTTTATGGCCTAGTTACAAATCTAGGTAACTTGTAGCACTGTTCCTATAACAAAAATGATTCTAATTTCCATATTAGAACTTTGGGAAAACAGCCCATTTAGAAACACAGAGTTGATAAAAGAAAAGACTAAAATGATAACAAAGCTTTGACATTAAGGCTTTAATACAAAAACAGGTGGATTTTTTGTGCACAAGATGCATGCTATTGTAATACAAATGATTACATCAACTGCAGTATAATTTTAAAAGAAGTTGGGTGATCACATTTATATTTCTACATGATTTTGATTACACTAGAATTTAAGTTTCATGAAAACAAAAACAGGAATTCATTATCCCTTGGATCTTAGAATAGCAGCTGGGGCCGGGCGCAGTGGCTCACGCATGTAATCCCAGCACTGTGGGAGGCTGAGGCTGGCAGCTCACAAGGTCAGGAGATCAAAATCATCCTGGCCAACATGCTGAAACCCCGTCTCTACTAAAAACACAAAAATTAGTTGGGTGTGGTGATGCATGCCTGTAATCCCAGCTACTTGGGAGGCTGAGGCAGGAAAATCGCTTGAACCAGGGAGTCAGAGGCTGCAGTGAGCCAAGATCGAGCCACTGAACTCCAGCCTGTCAACAGAGTGATCCTCCGTCTCCAAAACAAAAAAACAAAAAACTCCTCCATCGTTTACTTTGTTCTTCAGACATACTGAAGACCACCATGTGGTCTGTGTGTGTGTGCCCCAAACTGCAATTCTTGCTTCCAAATAAAATGCTTTAATTTCAGATATTCATCTCTATGTTTTATTTGACTTCGACATGTGTGCTTTCCATATGAGGCAGTTAAATTGATGAAATAACAAGTTTCATGCAAACCAACTGCCTTCTATTTCATGTAAAATAGAATATTAGAAAAATCTTTTTTTTTTTTTTTTTTAAGATAGATTCTCTGTTACCTGAAGTGCGGTGGCACAATCTCAGCTCACTGCAACCTTCGCCTCTCTTGATTCAAGCAATTCTCCTGCCCCGACCCCATGAGTAGCTGGAACTACAGGTGTGTGCTACCACACCTGGCTAATTTTTGTATTTTTAGTAGAGACAGGGTTTCACTATGTTGGCCAGGCTGGTCTTGAACTGCTGACTTCAAGTGATCTAGCCACCTTGGCTTCCCAAAGTGCTGGGATTACAGGTGTGAGACACCGTGCCTGGCCAGGAAAATCTTAAGATTGATAGGAATCCAACATTCCTATCTTTGCTTACTCACCAATGTGCTTATAATAAAATACTAACTCCTTAGGACTTCATCCATTAGCATGTTGTAACCTTCACGAGGACAGGGTTTTTGGGTTTTGTTCATTATCAGATATTCCCCAAAATCTGAAACAGTGCCTAGCACATAGTAGATATGCAACACATTTTTGCTGAATGTTAAATGAATTCAAGGCCTGCTCATCTGTTCTTCCTCTCCCACTACATCATCCAGTATACTAGAGCTTTGAGTCTAGCTCTGACTCAGTCATAATGTTGTTCCCTCAGTTTGAATGTCCTTTCTTGTCTTTAAACCTAAGAAAAACCTACTCATTCTGTTATGTTTAGATCATCTGTCATGAAGCCTTCTATGGCTCTCCCTGCATCTCATCAGGATTTCTTACTTCTCCTTACTGGGATCCCTCAAGCAGACTTGGAGTGCGCAGAAGCTTTTTACTGTGTTCAGTCACTAGAATTTTGGTGATGTATATTACCACAGCATAACCCAGCCTAACCTAAAACACAATCTTACAAACCAACAGTCATAATAGAAAGTAGAAAGAAACTTGTCTTTCCTCACACAACAGATTGAAAGATCTGATGTATGTTTGTTAGGTTGCTAAACTTAATATATTTAAATTTGATGTTTCCTGACAAAGCCCTTAAATTAAAAATTTAAGAGTTAACTTAAAAAAATTCCCTCAAGGCCGGGCGCGGTGGCTCAAGCCTGTAATCCCAGCACTTTGGGAGGCCAAGGTGGGTGGATCACGAGGTCGAGAGATCGAGACCATCCTGGTCAACATGGTGAAACCCCGTCTCTACTAAAAATACAAAAAATTAGCTGGGCATGGTGGCGCGTGCCTGTAATCCCAGCTACTCAGGAGGCTGAGGCAGGAGAATTGCCTGAACCCAGGAGGCGGAGGTTGCGGTGAGCCGAGATCGCGCCATTGCACTCCAGCCTGGGTAACAAGAGTGAAACTCCGTCTCAAAAAAAAAAAAAAAAAAAAAAAAAAAAAAATTCCCTCAAAAGAGAAGCAAATTAAATCATTTTTTGTTTCTGTTTGGCTTTCATTTTATTTTCCCAAGTATCCATCACTGACCCTAAGGAAAAGTTCACTATTCCTATATCGCAACACTCAGTATCAACACTAAACATTTAAACAAATAATTCTGAATTCTTGTACTATTTCATACATTTTTTTTTCCTCCTAAGGAGCCAATAAACAACCTGAGCGCACACGCGCACACACACACGCACACACACGTTATATAAATCTTTGATTAAAAACTTGATTTTTTTGGCCGGGTGCAGTGGCTCACGCCTGTAATCCCAGCACTTTGGGAGGCCGAGGCGGGCGGATCACGAGGTCAAGAGATCGAGACCATCCTGGTCAACATGGTAAAACCCCGTCTCTACTAAAAATACAAAAAATTAGCTGGGCATGGTGGCGCGTGCCTGTAATTCCAGCTACTCAGGAGGCTGAGGCAGGAGAATTGCCTGAACCCAGGAGGCAGAGGTTGCAGTGAGCCGAGATCGCGCCATTGCACTCGAGCCTGGGTAACAAGAGTGAAACTCCGTCTCAAAAAAAAAAAAAACTTGATTTTTCTTTTTTTTGAGACACAGTATCGTTCTGTTGCCCAGCCTAGTAGAGTGCAGTAGTGTGATCATGGCTAACTGCAGCCTCAAACTCCTGGATTTAAGGGGTCATCCCACCTCAGCCTCCCTAGTAGCTGGGACTACAGGCACGTGTACCACACATGGCTAATGTTTTAATTTTTTGTAGAGACAGGGTCTCACTATGTTGCCCAGGCTGGTCTCAAATTCCTGGCCTCAAGTGATCCTCCTGCCCTGGTCTCCCAAAGTGCTGATATTACAGGTGTAAGCCACAATGCCTGGGCTTCTTTATAATATTTTATGGCAGACCAGGAACCTAATGGGTATTCAAAAGCTGCCAAGTTTAATTCTTATAGATTAAATGAGCCTTGATTCTTCTCCCTCCTGTGGAACTGAGCTGTTATCACTTCACTCACCATGAAAACTAGAATATGTACACTGCTACTGAAAATAATGTGGAATACAGCCAAAGGCATGAGATTTCCTTCTTCAAGTTGAAAGTGTGTTCAGAGAGACCACATGGCCAAGTCAAATACTTGTTTTCCCAAACTTCTCTGCAGCTAGAGATAACCATGTGGCTTAGCTCTGGCCAGTTCTTATTAAGCCTACTAGGTGGCAACGTGGGTAAGGGGATAGGTGTTGATAATGTCTGGGTAAATTTATCATAAAAGAGGAGGCTGGGCATGGTGACTCACACCTGTAATCCCAGCAGTTTGGGAGGCTGAGGCTGGTGGATCATTTGAGTTCAGGAGTTCGAGATCAGCCTGGCCAATATGGTGAAACCCCATCTCTACTAAAAGTACAAAATTTAGCTAGGCGTGGTGGTGCATACCTATCCCAGCTATTTGGGAGGCTGAAGCATGAGAATCGCTTGAACTCAGGAGGTGGAGGCTGCAGTGAGCAGAGATCCTGCCACTGCAATGCAGCTTGAGCAACAGAGTGAGACTTCATCTCAGAAAAAAAAAAAAAAAAGCGTCAGAGGGGAGGACAGAGTTGCCAATACAGTTCCTTCCTCCCTCCTTGAATGCAACCATGTAGCTGTGGCTATATGATGTTATCCTGTAGCTACAAGGTCTCAAACATGAGAGAAAAGACAAAACTACTTTTTTTTTTTTTTTTGAGACGGAGTTTCGCTCTTGTTACCCAGGCTGGAGTGCAATGGCACGATCTCGGCTCACCGCAACCTCTGCCTCCTGGGCTCAGGCAATTCCCCTGCCTCAGCCTCCTGAGTAGCTGGGATTACAGGCACGTGCCACCATGCCCAGCTAATTTTTTGTATTTTTAGTAGAGACGGGGTTTCACCATGTTGACCAGGATGGTCTCGATCTCTTGACCTCGTGATCCACCCGCCTCGGCCTCCCAAAGTGCTGGGATTACAGGCTTGAGCCACCGCGCCCGGCCACAAAACTACTTTTAAAAAACCACCAACTCCAATATTATTGAACTGCTGAACTAAAGCAAAACGCTGCATACCTCCAGATGTCTTTTTTGGAGAAAAATAAACCCCTATTTGTTTAGGCCACTGTGTTAGGTCTTTGTGACGTTTAGCCAAAGCACTACTAACTGACATAGATGCCATATCATTGCAAAGCAATAAGAAAAATCAATGGGAATGCACTCCATTTTGTTTTACATATCAGTTCTTAATTGTGCCCACATATAAAAGAACCACAGACTGTAAATAACTGTATAATCAGAAGACATTTCCTAGACACCTTTTAAAAATCCTTTTTAAAAAAATCCTTGCCAGCAGTAAGTCAGTAAAAAAATTTTTTTTAACATTAATAAGGTTCCGGAATAGTTGTGTCTTTGTATCTACCAGGCAGAGAACCAATCTGAAATTTGAGAGGCCCACTTAAGTACCTCACACATGAGAAGAAATCAGCTTTACAAGTTTAAAACAGCAACAACTTTACACTATGTTTCAAATCTTCCTGAATAGAACTTGGTCCCTTCTGTAAAACACAAGAAGTGTGCCCCTACATCCTTTCTAATCCTAAAATCACAAGCTACCTCCTTAACATACAGGCAGGGTTTCTAAATGTTTAAAAAACAAAAAACTAAAAACTAAAAAGCCAAATTGTGACAATAAATGGCTGTTCTCCAAGTATTTTATACTTTAGAGATATTCACAAAGTCACATTTCACTTTTGAAAGTAGCTAGGCAATTACTTCATTCAACATAGAAAAAGGATTTGATAAGACTGAACAATTTATAATTTAAAAACTCTTGGTCAGGCATGGTGACTCATACTTGTAATCCCAGTACGTACCTTCAGAGGCTGAAGAAAGAGGCTTGTTTAAACCCGTGAGTTTGAGACACACCTGGGTAAACATAGCAAGACCCCGTCTCTACCAAAAAGCCCCCACAAAACTCAATAGCAAACTAGGATTAGAATGGAATGTCATTGATTTGATAATCACTGACCCCCCCCAAAAAACAACAATGAAAACAATTTTAAAAAACCCCAACCTTCTGCAACTATTACAGTAAATGAAATTTTATTCTCATTTACTTATTCTCCAGCGCTAGAATAGGAAAAAACGAAATAAAATAAATGGAGAGAACTTCCAGAATCACTTAAGATCAGAAACAAGACAAGGTGTGCATTACTACTACTATGTAACATAATACATGAAAGTCATGGCCATAGCTTTAAGGAAAGAAAAAGGTATAAGACGTGAGAGAGCCAACCATCATTATTGCATTATTATTATTATTATCATAATACATGAAAGTCATGGCCATAGCTTTAAGGAAAGAAAAAGGTATAAGACGTGAGAGAGCCAACCATCATTATTGCATTATTATTATTATTATTATTGTTTTACAATTTTTCTGTATGCCAAATTATTTCAAAAAATAAAAAGTTTAATAATGCCTGCAATTCCAACACTTTGGGAGGTTGAGGTGGGCAGATCACTGGAGGTCACGAGTTCTAGACCAGCCTGGCCAACATGGTGAAACCCTGTCTCTACTAAAAATATAAAAATTATCAGGGAGTGGTGGTACATGCCTGTAATCCCAGCTACTTGAGAGGCTGAGGCAGGAGAATAGTTTGAAACCGGGAGGCACATGTTGCACTTCAGCCTGGGCGACAGAGTGAGACTCTGTCTCAAAAAAAAAAAAAAAAGAAAGAAAGAAAAAGAAATAAAGAAAATAAAAGAAAAATAAATATACTGCAAAGCCATGCTAAGTGAAAAGGAGAGCTGTGAGATATTGGCACAAGAATAAAAAAACAGACCAATGCAACAGGATAGAAGAACAAAAGACATGAAGATATGGGAACGTAAGATACAATAAAGAAGGCCCCATAAACCAGCGGGGAAAGGATGGGTTGCTGAATAGATAGCAGTGAGGAAACTGGTTTACTATATCAGTCAATGGAGAAAAATAAAAGTAGATCCCTACCTAAGACCACATGCAAAAGTAGGCTTAACCTAGAAGGAACAAAAACCTACAAGGGAAAGGCAAAATGATAAAAGATTAGCGTAAGAAATGTAAGAGAGGCTGGTCATGGTAGCTCATGCCTGTAATCCCAGCACTTTGGGAAGCCGAGGCAGGCGGATCATCTGAGGTCAGGAGTTTGAGATCAGCCTGGCCAACATGGAGAAACCCCATCTCTACTAAAAATACAAAATTAGCCAGGCGTAGGTAGTGGCACATGCATGTAATCCCAGCTACTTAGGAGGCTGAGGCAGAATTGCTTGAACCCGGAAGGTGGAGGTTGCGGTGAGCCAAGATTGTGCCATTGCACTCCAGTCTGGGCAACAAGAGTAAAACTCCAATTCAAAAAAAAAAAAGTAAGAGAATATCCTTCTGATAGAAGTATTTAAGTCAAACTTCAAAAGCATGTTCATTTTATAAAACTTAAGGGTTTCTATTCATGAAGGGTATTATGGAAAGATGAAGAACAGAGAAGACAGCTGCAATGTCTTAAGGCTACAACAGAGTAATGTCTAGAAAATAAAAAAATTGGCTGGGCGTGGTGGCTCACACCTGTAATCCCAGCACTTTGGGAGGTCAAGGCAGGTGGATCACTTGAGGTCAGGAGTTCAAGACCAGTCTGGCCAACATGGTGAAACCCTGTCTCTACTAAAAACACAAAATTAGCCAGGTGTGGTGGCACGCGCCTTTAGTCCCAGCTACTCCAGTCTGGACAACAGAGTGGGACTCCATCTCAAAAAAATAAAAAATAAAATAAAATAATCAAGGAACTGCTAAGGATCAACAAGAAAAAGACTGCAACCAATAGAAAAATGGACAAAGGAAAAACGGCATTTATAGAAAAGAATGCCCTCAAAGCCAAGGAATATATAAAGAGATTCTAAAAATCACAGAGAAATACAAGTTAAAACCACAATGTGGTACCATAATATGCCTGTTAGGTGGTGAAAAATTAGAAAGCTCTGAAATGTTGGCAGAGAAAGGGGAATACAAAAACTCTCATGCACTATTGATGGCAAGCAGCCATCCAGAAGAACAATCTGACATTTCCTGTGACCCAGCAAGTCCATTCCAAGCTATACATCCCAAAGAAACTCTTACATTGTTCCATAAGCGGACTTGCATGAAGATGTTGTAGCTTTTTTTTTTTTTTTTTTTTTTTTTTGGTGGTGGCAGAGAGTTGGAGAAAACCCACATGTGCAGCACCTCTGGTGAGCAGATGGGTAAAATGTGGTAGATGCATACAATGGAGTGCTATTTAGCAGTTAGATGCAATATATTAAGTGCACAGATGAGACATATGCAATATTTACATAAAGTACCAAACATACCGAAATAAACTGTAAGAACACACACACTATACTAAATACACTGAAACAGTAATGTGGGACGGAAGGTAAGAGAAATGACATATGGGAATTAACAGAAATAGATAAAACAAAATAGTGTCACACAGACCAAAGATAATGTGACTCTTCACAGCTGAATTTATGAGAAAGCATCTTAAGAATATGCCGGGCGCGGTGGCTCGAGCCTGTAATCCCAGCACTTTGGGAAGCCGAGGCGGGTGGATCACGAGGTCAAGAGATCAAGACCATCCTGGTCAACATGGTGAAACCCCGTCTCTACTAAAAATACAAAAAATTAGCTGGGCATGGTGGCGCGTGCCTGTAATCCCAGCTACTCAGGAGGCTGAAGCAGGAGAATTGCCTGAACCCAGGAGGCGGAGGTTGCGGTGAGCCGATTCGCGCCATTGCACTCCAGCCTGGGTAACAAGAGCGAAACTCTGTCTCAAAAAAAAAAAAAAAAAAAAAAAAAAAAAGAATATGAATAGGAGGGAGGCCGAGGCGGGTGGATCACGAGGTCGAGAGATCGAGACCATCCTGGTCAACATGGTGAAACCCCGTCTCTACTAAAAATACAAAAAACTAGCTGGGTGTGGTGGCGCGTGCCTGTAATCCCAGCTACTCAGGAGGCTGAGGCAGGAGAACTGCCTGAACCCAGGAGGCGGAGGTTGCAGTGAGCCGAGATCGCGCCATTGCACTCCAGCTTGGGTAACAAGAGCGAAACTCCGTCTCAAAAAAAAAAAGAATATGAATAGGAGCCGGGCGCGGTGGCTCAAGCCTGTAATCCCAGCACTTTGGGAGGCCAAGGCGGGTGGATCACAAGGTCAAGAGATCGAGACCATCCTGGTCAACATGGTGAAACCCCATCTCTACTAAAAATAGAAAAAGAAATTAGCTGGGTATGGTGGCTCGTGCCTGTAATCGCGGCTACTCAGGAAGCTGAGGCAGGAGAATTGCCTGAACCCAGGAAGCAGAGGTTGCGGTGAGCCGAGATCACGCCATTGCACTCCAGCCTGGGTAACAAGAGCGAAACTCCGTCTCAAAAAAAAAAAAAAAAAGAAAATCAGAGTGAATACTTTAATGCTGTATAATAGGTGTATAATGTGACATACATATGTAATTTTCAATTTTCTAGTAGCTACATTAAAAAATGTAAAAAGAAACATTTAATATGTTAAATTTAATAACATTTTAGTTAGCCCAATATATACCCCAATATTTCAATGTATAATATAAAAAAGCTTTATATCCTATTTTTGAAATACTGTCTTTGAACTCGGGTTTATCTTTTATACTTACAGAACACCTTAATTCAGACTAACCACATTTCAAGTGCTTGGTAGCCACGTCTGTGGCTACTGGGCATTGTGCCGGATAACGCAGCTCTAGGCATTCAAAGGACATGATCACATTTGGATGACACGAAGGAAAAAAGATATCCCAAGATGTGAAGGGATGGAGTCTTCGAAGGGCAAGTAGGAGAGTTCTTATGAGAGATGAGGGTCTACTCAGGGTAGGCACCAACAAAGAAGAGGTAGGAAAGCTTGGGGGAGAGGGGAAACACTCCTCTAGCACAACCCCCCACCATTAGCCAAATTTACCTTCAATTTTTCAAAAAGCCTATTAATCTTAGTTTGTTATTTATAATAACAAGCAGTAGCTAAATTTTAAAGACATATATTGGCATATGTAAATACCTAATCCATGTCTGTTAAAAATCGTGGCTGCATTTACATTCTCTCCCTCTTCAATCTCCAAACTCCATTAAAATGAAAGTTAAAAAAAAAAAAAATACAAGGCATAAGGAAAAAAACACAAGACAAAGAAAACAGAAATGATATAACTTTAGAAACTAAAGATACCATTTCAGAAGCAAAAAAAGAAGAAGAAGGAAAATGACTTAACACATGTAAGAAAGATTAATCCTAAACCAGCTATAGAGATACTGGAAAATCCTGATTTGTATTATAGAACCCTCAAAAGGTTCAGGAACGGGTGGTACCAAGTACCTCTACAAGTGTGAGTGAAGTAAGCCTGAAACAAGATGATCTGTCAGTCCATTAAATAACAGACCCCCAGGTCTTCTCTCCCACTGTGGAAAAAAACTGGAGGTTCCTCAGAAAGGGCAAAATGGAAAGTCTCTGGGCTTACGGACAAAGGGCACAACTGAGGGCAGGGACGCTGAAAACAAGGAGAGAAAACGCAAAGCCACAGATCTTTCTTTCTGCTCTCTTCCCTGACTCAGCTCCCTGGAATATGGGCATTCTGTGCTTGCCCAGGCCAAGTGATAAGACAAAATATATTGGTATCAAGAGCTCCACAAAGAATTAACAGTGTGCCCCACTGCTGTATTAAAGATCCATCCAAATGCACAGAACTTCCAGTTAGCCTTAAATAAATGCAGAAAAATAAGCAAGACTCAAAATAGCATTAATATCTCTCCAAATCGGAGTGTCAGATGCTATATAAGAAGAAAAACCAAAATTCTGAGGAAAAAGGGTATTCAGTTCGGAAGCGTATACGCAGCCAACGTATCAGTCAAGTACGGGGACAGAATAAAGATGTTTTCAGATATGAAAGGATTTTAAAATCTGACCTCCCAGCAACTTTCTCAGAAAATCACTGGAAGAACTGCTGTAATGAAACCTGAGAGTGAACCAAGGGGAAGAAAAGAGGATCTGACAGGAAAGGCAAAAGGAATCCCCAGGTAACGGGTGAAGGGAGATCTCAGGATGACAGCTATGCAGCAGGCCTAGATGGAACACAAGGCCAGCCTGACAATGATGAAAGTGACAGAATGCCTGATGAATGTGACCACAGAGGAGATTGAGAAAGTGAAAAGACATAAAAATCTAAGTAAACAAACAAAAAAACCAAAACACAACTTGAGATGTTATTCTCTTTTGATTTAAAAAAAAAAAAATGAGGCATAGGCAAGTGAATTAATTTGTCCAGTTACTTAAATCGCAAGACCAATTTCAAATTCCAGTCTGTAACTAAATTTTAATTTCTCCTTTTATATGTTATTGTTGCTTCCTTTTTTGCTCCATATCTTCTCCATTCTACCTCATAACTGTCTTCAGAATCTTTCTCTAAATCAGTCTTAGGCTCTCATTTTTGTCTTGCACTTTCAAGCCCAGACTACTTCTATCACATCCCTTCAAGAAAATAGCATTAAGATTTTGGCTGGGTGCCATGGCTCACGCCTGTAATCCCAGCACTTTGGTAGGCTGAGGCTGGTGGATAACTTGAGGTCAGGAGTTTGAGACCAGCCTGACCAATATGGTGAAACCCCGTCTCTATTAAAAATACAAAAATTCGCTGGGCAAGGTGGTGGGCGCCTGTAATCCCAGCTACTCAGGAGGCTGAGTCAGGAGAATTGCTGAAACCTGGGAGGTGGAAGTTGAGGTGAGCCAAGATCATGCCACTGCACTCTAGCCTGGACAACAGAGCAAGACTCCATCACAAAAAAATTAAAAAATAAATAATAAATAAAAAAGACTAGGGTTATGTACAATTCCAGAAACAAAACCTGTTAATTTAACTTCTCGGATTTCATATTAAATTCTGCCAAAAAAAATGCTGTGAGAACCGTCCATACACAAATCCCGCAATACTTAGGTCCAACCAAAAGCAACTGCCTATTAACAAGAAATACAGAAAAAACATCTGCTTTGTTTGAGCTTCAACACCGAACACCAGAGTCCCACATAACCCACAGAAACAACGTCTTATCTAGTCTACATAAAAGTACACAAGACTCATCATAGCCAAGCAGCTTGAGTGGCTAGAGTGAAGTGCTAGTGAACTCTAGGGTGAAGACAAAGTTGGATGCTTCCCCTCCTCCAAAAAAAGGCCTTTTCTTTCAACACCAACTCTGCCCTTCCTATTGCTCTGTAAAAGCAGGTGCAGGCTGGGTGCGGTGGCTCAAGCCTGTAATCCCAGCACTTTGGGAGGCTGAGGAGGGTGGATCATGAGGTCAAGAGATCGAGACCATCCTGGTCAACATGGTGAAACACCGCCTCTACTAAAAATACAAAATAGCTGGGCATGGTGGCTCATGCCTGTAATCCCAGCTACTCAGGAGGCTGAGGCAGAAGAATTGCCTGAACCTAGGAGGCAGAGGTTGCGGTGAGCTGAGATCGTGCCATCGCACTCCAGCCTGGGTAACAAGAGCGAAACTCTGTCTCAAAAAAAAAAAAAAAAAAAGCAGGTGCAGATGGGTCAGTACAAATTCCTTATTACTTCTGCAGACCAACTCCAAGCTTAAATTACTTCTGCAGACCAACACTACATATTTTAAATGAAATGACTCTATAAAGTACTCTATCGTTGCCTGGTATACAGTAAGTGATCATCAAATGGCAACTATTGTTATTTTCCACAACTACAGTTTTTAATAAACATGCAGTTTTGTTTTTTTAACTCATGGATCCTGAAAACTCAATTAAATCGTTTGGAAACCTCTCCTCGATGTAGTCACAGCACAATCTAAAAGGAGTATAGTTTAGTTAGCAAGCCTTCACTGAACACTAAGGCAGTGATTCTTCTTTTTTTCTTAATAAATAAACATCAGAAATTCCTGCTACAGTGATTTGTAAGTGTGGTCCCCGGACCTGGAGCATCAACATCGCCTGGCAACTTGTTAGAAATCCAAATTCTTTTTTTTTTTTTGAGACAGTTTCACTCTGTTGCCAGGCTGGAGTGCAGTGGCATGATCTTGGCTGACTATAACCTCCGCCTCCTGGGTTAAAGTGATTCTCTTGCCTCAGCCTCCTAAGTAGCTGGGACTACAGGTGGGCACCACCATGCCCAGCTTATTTCTGTATTTTTAGCAAAGACGGGGTTTCACCATGTTGGCTAAGATGGTCTCAGTCTCTTGACCTTGTGATCTGCCCACCTCGGCTTCCCAAAGTGCTGGAGTTATAGGCATGAACCACTGCACACAGCCTAGAAATTCAAACGCTACAGTTAAAATCAAGGTCTGGGGGTAAGGCCCTGCAACCAGGGTTCTAAAACCCCTCTGGTGATTCTAATGTTTGCTTAAGTTTGAGAGTTACAGGACTAGTTTCACAAAGGTCAGACTGGAATTCCTAAAGTGTGAGAATGCTATGCTTCCCAGGTATATGGCCTCTACAGCACCTAGCACAGTGTCATAACGTGGTAGGCACTCCTACTTGCGGAACAGGTTAATTCAGTCTCACATAACCGAGAGCTGGCTAGGCAACAGCATCATCAGTTTATTTTACAGAGGTCAGAAATTTGGGGGACTATTTGCATTAACTAATACTAAGTACACGATGCACACGTATCAGTAGCTGTTAAGTAACTGGGAAAGCCCTGGGCCTCTGGTACTTTGGCAAATAACCCAGGGCCAACAAAGTGTTATATCCGGCCAGGCCCAGTGGCTCACATCTGTAATCTAAGCACTTTGGGAGGCCGAGGCGAACAGAACAAGGTCAGGAGCTCAAGACCAGCCTGGCCAACGAGGTGAAACCCCATCTCTACTACAAATTAAAAAAAATTAGCCAGGTGTGGTGGCACATGCCTGTAGTCCCAGCTACTCAGGAGGCTGAGGCAGGAGAATCACCTGAATCCAGGAAACGGAGGTTGCAGTGAGCCAAGACCATGCCATTGTACTCTAGCTTGGGTGACAAAGCGAGACTCTGTCTCAAAAAAAAAAAAAAAAGTGTTGTATTCTTTGAAATTTAGGTGAAAACTATGTTTCTAATTTTGCCAGTATAGAAAAAGGATGTGTCCATGACTCCATGTAACTATAGAACATAAATTGAAATGCAAACTGGTTGCCTTTAAAAAGCATATTTTGGCCAGGCACAGTGGCTCAAGCCTGTAATCCCAGCACTTTGGAAGGTGGAGGCAGGCAGATCATCTTAAATCAGGAGTCTGCGAATAGCCTGGTCAACATGGCGAAACTCCATCTCTACTAAAAACACAAAAAAATTAGCCAGGCGTGGTGACTGGTGCCTATAATCTCAGGTACTCAGAAGGCACAAGAATTGCTTGATCCCAGGAGACAGAGGTTGGCAGTGAGGTGGGACTTTGCCACTGCACTCCAACCTGGGTGACAGAGTGAGACTATGTCTCAATTAAAAAAAAAAAAAAAAAAAAAAAAGGCATATTTTACATATCAGCCAACAACAGTGGATGAATTCTAATTTGAACAGAGTTTAAAAATTAGAAATGTGAGATAATTTAGACACTGGATATTTGATATTAAGAAAATATGATAAAGGTATTCATTTTATTTTTCTTTAAAAAGGCTTCATCTCTTCTAAAAGGTTTAGAGAGGAAATGATACTGCATTTACTTCTTCATTTATAAATGAAATACGACTGGTCACTGAGCTGCGCTGTTGAGTGCATGGGGGCTAACTATACACATCAGGGTTTCTCAAATCCAGGACTACTGATATTTTAGGCCAGGTAATTCTTTGTTGTGGAAGACTGTCCGGTCTATTGTAAAATGTTAAGCAGCATTCCTGGTCAGCCAAACCTCTCTCTAGTTGTGTTAACCAAAAATGTCTTTAGACATTGTCAAATGTCCACTAGAGGGTAAAATCACCCTGGGTCTAAGAGATTAATAAATAACATTCTATTTATTTAAATTTTGCTATAATAAAACATTTTTAAAAAATTGTTTTGACTGAGTGTGGTGGCTGACACCTGTAATTCCAGTGCTTTGGGAGGCTGGGATAGGAGGACTGCTTGAGCCCAGGAGTTAGAGACCACCCTGGGTAATATAGGGAGATCTTGTCACTACAAAAAAAATTTAAAAACTAGCCATCCGCCGGGCGCGGTGGCTCAAGCCTGTAATCCCAGCACTTTGGGAGGCCGAGGCGGGTGGATCACGAGGTCGAGAGATCGAGACCGTCCTGGTCAACATGGTGAAACCCTGTCTCTACTAAAAACACAAAAAAGTAGCTGGGCATGGTGGCGCTTGCCTGTAATCCCAGCTAGTCAGGAGGCTGAGGCAGGAGAATTGCTTGAACCCAGGAGGCGGAGGAGGTTGCGGTGAGCCGAGATCGTGCCATTGCACTCCAGCCTGGATAACAAGAGTGAAACTCCGTCTCAAAAAAAAAAAAAAAAATTAGCCATGCATGCGAGAGGCTGAGTCGGGAGGACTGCTTAAGCCCAGGAGGTCAAGGCTACAGTAAGCTGTGACTGCACCACTGTACTCCAGCGTGGGTGACAGAGCAAGATACTGTCTCAAAAGAAAATAAAAATAAATCCACAGCAAGTTTGTTCAACCCATGGCCCAAGGGCTGCATGCAGCGCAGTACGGCTTTGAAAGTGACCCAACACAAATTCATAAACTTTCTCAAAACATTATGAGATTTTTTGGGTAATTTTTTTTTAAGCTCATCAATTACCATTAGTGTTAGTGTATATTATCTGTGGCCCAAAGCAATTCTTCTTCTTCCAATGTGGCCTGGAAAAGCCAAAAGATTGGACACCCCTGATCCACAAGCTTCAAAAGTTTTAGAAATACTCTGTGTATAGGTACAACTACGACTCCTTGTGGAGCCTAAGCTAGGAGCTTAGGCTGGAGCCTGGCAGAGGCTTTGCTACTAAACAGTGGTCTCCTGTCACTACTAGCAGCCTCTGTCACCTCTCTGAGTCTCATCATCCTCACTGGATCAGACTGATTGGTTCTTTTGAGCTATAACATGATGTGGCGACAGTGAACTTTTATGTACCCATTCACTAAGGGTGGACATCAACATTTGGAAATCAATCAAAAACAGTGTACAAAGATGAAGATAATATTTTTGTTGCAAATTATTTGCCCCCTCTTTTTTTTTTTTTTTTTGAGACAGGCTCTGTAACCCAGGCTGGAGAGCAGTGGCATGATCTCGGCTCCCTGCAATCTCCGCCTCTTGGGTTGAAGCAATTCTCCCGCCTCAGCCTCCCAAGTAGCTGGGATGACAGGTATGCACCACCACACCCAGCTAATTTTTGTTTTTGTTTTTTTTTAGAGATGGGGTTTCACCATGTTGGCCAGGATGGTCTTGAACTCCTGGCCTCAAGGCATCTACCTGCCTCAGCCTCTCAAAGTGGTGTGATTACAGGCAGAGCCACCACACCCTGCCTGCCTTTTCTTAGTCTTGATCTAGTAACATTCTTATCACAGTCATACACAATTAAGTAAGATTCCTAGGATAACCACAATAAAAGTATTTTTACAAAATAGAAAAACAAAACTGTTCTAGTCATAATAGTCAAAAATGTCCACCACTGGTGAGTGGATTAAAAAAAAATTGTGGTACATCCAAACAATGAAATACTACACAGCAATAAAAAGGAATGAACTGATACACACTCAAAAAATAAATCTCAAAAGCACTATGCAAAGTGAAAGACACAAAAAATTATTTACTCTGTGACTCCATTTACACAGCATTCTAGAAAAGGCAAAACTATAGGGCCAGAAGGTAGATCAGTGGTTACCCAGGGGCTGAGAAAGAGAGAGAGCACTGACTATAATGGGCCATTAAGTGACCTCTCTGGCAATGGGGTGTTCTACATCTTGTGAAGGTGGTTACATAACTATATGCTTGTCAAAACTTACCAAACTGTATACTTAAAATGGATGAACATTCTATGTCAATAAAACTAACTTTAAAGAAAAAAGCTTCTCAATAGAATGAGAGCTCCCATTCATTCTTGAATGTTCACCTCTCAATTGGCAGGAAGCCTAATACTTAGCAGTATAGTAATGTAGGTAATATGATATATACCTGAGTTGTAACACTGACACAAAGGCACTGTGAAAGATACATAGCTCCTTCCAGAACATGCCAATACAAGAGTTAAAAATGTAACAGGGCATGTTAAATTAATGCAACAATGTGTGATAAACCTGATTTAAACACAGCCAACAATTCAGTTTTAAATATACTAGATGGCTGATGGCTCACACCTGTAATGAGAGCACTTTGGGAGGCTGAGGTGGGCAAATCACCTGAGGTCGGAAGTTCAAGATCAGCCTGACCAACATAGAGAAACCCCGTCTCTACTAAAAAGACAAAATTAGCTGGGCATGGTGGTGCATGCCTGTAATCTCAGCTACTCAGGAGGCTAAGGCAGGAGAATCACTTGAACCAGGGAGGTGGAGGTTGCAGTGAGCTGAGATCGTGCCACTGCTCTCCAGCCCAGGTGACAGAGCCCAGACTCTGTCTCAAAAAAAAAAAAGAAAGAAAGAAAAGAAAGAAAGGAAAGAAAGAAAGAAAAGAAAAGAGAGAGAGAGAAAGAAAGAAAGAAAGAAAGACAGACCCATTTGAAATCCTTCATTACCACAAATCTGCTATGACTGTTTTTGGCTTCAGTTTAGAAAGCATGGAACTCCTACTCTGGTTCAATGCAAGGTTTTGCTTCTGAGTGAAGATCAATGATCAAAACTAACCAATCAGGCACAGTGGCTCACGCCTGTAATTCCAGCACTTTGGGAGGCCGAGGCAGGTGGATCACATGAGGCCAGGAGTTCCAGACCAGCCTGGCCAACATGGTAAAACACCATCTCTATTAAAAATACAAAAATTAGCTGGGCATGGTGGTGCAAGCCTGTAATCCCAGCTACTCAGGAGGCTGAGGCTTGATAATCACTTCAGCCTGAGAGGTGGAGGTTGCAGTGAGCCAAGATCACACGACGGCCCTCCAGCCTGGGAGACAGAAACTCAGTCTATCTCACCAAAAAAAAAAAAGTTTCTTTAAACAGACTATGAGAAAATTAGTTCCCTGATTCACCTAGTCTAAGAGTCTCTATTACTCTTTACATAATTTTCTAATCTATCTCAGGTGGAGAAACATACACCACTGCTCTACCTATTCAGGGTTAAACAGCGTTAAATATTATACACTAATATGCTACAGGGATGCTTTATACTTAAGGTTTACGTTTACAGATTAAATTATCAGACAGTTATCCAGCAAACAAGTGGCATTTTTAAGATCAAAATGAAAGCACTGACACCACTAGGCCACATCTCAGGACATTATTGAAAGCATAAAAATACTCAAAGCAAGGAAGCATTCCCTAAGAGAAGATATTTCGTGCCAGCAATTACCTCTTAACACTTTTAATGAAAGGCCAGTGAAATTTCTTTACAAGCTATTTTGCTAGATGTTTTACAGAAGACAGCCAACCAGTAGATTGAAACACTTTTGAACCCAGTGGGCTAAAGAAGAGTTCAGAACGAACAGAGTCAAAATATTTTTTCAATGGAATTTCTACTACAAGTTGTCATTCTATAGCAATGCTGTTCCTGGCATTCTGTAGTTTCACATGAACAAAATAAAAGGTTCCTTTTATAAAACCATAGCCTGTGAGCGCTGAAAGAGACCTAAGAGCTCATCTAAGCCAACCTCTTTTTAGGATGGAGGACAGCGAAGCCCCCAGCGGGTGTCCCTCTGCTACGCAGTGAGTGGCAGAGCAGAGCTTCACTATACATCTGCTTTTCTGCTTTTCAAAATGTTTAACCAACTCCTTCAAAACAGATTTGTATGGACAGGAATCTGTGCCTTAATAAAGGCTGCGCTCTAGTGGTTTGGAATTCCGCAAAGATCCCTCAGTGGACACTTAGTGGCTGTGATTAAATTTAGTTCCAGACCATCTTAAAGAACGAGACAGTCCACTTGACCCAATCGATTAATCAGCACCAGTAATATATGTTATTAATGTGACAGTCTCCATTGCCTGACCAAGTTAAAAGCAGAGTTTGGTTAAAATAAGCACTGACCACTGCAGTGATCTGACACACACACACACACACACACACACACACTCTTGCACAATCCATTGTGCGGCAACCTGACCTTTCAAAGAACCGATCCGTAACGCTGCAACTTTTTTGGGCTTTATTAATCGACGAGACTGCCCGTATAATCGATAGACTTCGCAGACCCGCCCACGAGCGGGGGGATAGGGCGGACTTCTGGAGGAAATGGTCCGACCCGGCTGCCTCTCGGGTAACTACGGCCTGCCCTCTATTTCCAGAGCGTTCGGGCTGGGAGGGGGGAACGCCAGACTGCAAGGCACGGCCCGAGGAGCACGAAGGCCACCCTGAAGGTCCACCTACGAGAACGCCCAGGTTACTTACGTTTTCAGTGTCTCGTTCATTCACTGTTGGCAATGGGGTCCTAGTGGACATTTTACTGCACTTTAATTCTGCACAATGCGAGGGTGAAAACAAAACAGCACAGCCCCAGAAGGCCGGCGACCAGCGTCCTCGAGTCCACGGCAGTTCTGGAGCGGCGCCGTGGGGAGGGCGGCTCCCTTCCCCCTACGGCTGTCTAGATCCCGGGCCTGGCCCGGGCCGTACCCCGGCGGGTACCGGGGCTCATTCTCTCCCTGCCCCGGCGGCCGCGGCGAGGAGCCCAGGAGGGCGGCAGTGGCGGGGCTGAGGCTGCGGGCGGCGTGCTGCGCTTCCGCCCGCCGGCGTCCCTTCGTCTCTGGGCGCCCCGCGAGCCCCGGCCCCCTTGCCTGCTTCTCCACTCCCGCCCGTCGCGCCGCGAATTTCAGCTCGCGGGCCTCCACACAACGCCGCCGGCGGCCCCTGAAAAACAGGAGGCGGAGGAGGATGTGAAGGAAGTGGAGCGCAAGACAGGCCGCCGCGGGCTGCAGGGGCCGACCATGGAGCGGCCTGCGGAAAAGGCGCCTGCGCCCAGCTGCTTCTCCCTCTCCAGCGAGCTTGCCGCCTCAGCCTCCGCCCTAGTGGCTGCCGCTACCTCTGCCGCCGCCGCCGCCGCCGCACCCCGGCACCTCGGAGCCTCACGGACTCAAGATGGCCGCCCCTCGGCTTCCTCTGCTGCGTCCGGCTGCCGGAAGTGACGACACGCCGCCTCCCGGAGTCCGGCCAATCAGCGTGGCCTGGGAAAGCCGGCCCGGTTGCTGTTGCTAGGGGCGACTTGGTCCAGACCCCGCCGCTGGGGCGGTGCAGAGGGTTGGGAAGTGCCGGCCGGGTCTCAGCTGACTCCCGCGGGCTGCGGGTTCCTACTGTCAGGAACGCGCGGGCAACCCCGAAAGAGCCGGGAAACGGCCCTGGGCAGCAGCCAGAGCCCTCCCGCTGAGATGGCATTTACAGACTACAGGCCTGGCTTGGCTGGATTACAGATCGAGAGCCTACTATGCGCAAACGTTGCGGTTGCATCCCTGGGACTGCGCAGCACCGAATGGAGGCACAGAAGCAATTAATGACCGGGCCTGGGCTGCGGGAAGGAGCCGGGCTCTTGCATCCTTAACTATGACCCGGGCGTCGAGCTCTCGCCAGCAGACCTTCCTGTCTCCGGATCTGAGCAGCTGCGGTCTGCGCGCAGACCCCGAGGGCAGCAGGCGCCTCTTGCCCTCAAGGAACTGGTGGTCAGGCGGGTGGCAGACCCAGACCCAGCTAAATGCCATCCGGATGGAAGAGTGCAGTAACGAGGGCGACACGAATGTGTAGGGGCCCCACCGGCTCCTAAATGCGTATAGGGGATTTAAAAGCAGGCTTTTCTTACAGTCAGTGCGTAGCTGCTGGAAGGCTGGAAGCATCTCTGCGTGCCAGCCTGGACCAGGCTCGGTAGACGCCTGCAGGCTGGAACTCTGGACATGCTACCTGTCCTGGAAGCCTTCCTTGCCAGTTCACCTCTTCACGTGTTTGGTCCCTCTGCTCAGCTCCTAGCCAGCGGTGGATGAAATCCATGGGTGCAGGGTCCAAAGAGGGAGAGTAGTGTGGGATGGAGGTGACACGAACTGTTACTGAGGGTCGAGTCTACCTTGTGAGTTCATGACATTTGTTACTCCACTTAGATTCAGGGTAACCCTATGAGATGGGCAGACTTGGGATCTGAAGTTAGACAGGTACAGTGACTTGGCTAAAGTACCCAGGTTGGTTAGCAACAGAGCTGGGGTTCTAACCTAGTTACCAAAGCTTGGATAATAAGCCCTTGTTGTGGGTGGCTATGTCATGCTTGCTTTTCCTTTGGTCCGTGGCATCCCAACTGTCTTGCTATGTTTATGAAATTTCTTGCTCCAGGAAATATATGTATATTTAAATGCCAGGTTCACTCCCAGAGAGGCCAGTGGCTCCCAATGTTAAACAACTGAGGACTAAGATAACACTGGAGCTCCCATCTAACCCTCACAGGGGAGTGCTCAGGGGGCCAAGTGTGGTTCTATTTAAAATATGAATAGGGACCAGCGCGGTAATCCTAACACTTTGGGAGGCCAAGGTGGAGGTGGGTGGGTTGCCTGAGCTCAGGAGTTTGAGACCAGCCTGGCCAACGTGGTGAAACTCCATCTCTGCTAAAATACAAAAAAATAGCCAGGTATGGTGGCGCGCACCTGCAGTCGCAGCTACATAGGAGGCGGAGGCGAGAGAAACTCTTGAACCTGGGAGGCAAAGGTTGCAGTGAGCCGAGATCGAGCCACTGCACTCCAGCCTGAGCAACTGAGCAAGGCTGCGTCTCAAAAAATAAATAAATAGATAAACAAAATAAAATAAAGTGAATAGGGAAATGGCATGCACATCTGTAATCCCAGCTACTTGGGGAGTCTGAGGTGGGAGGGTCACTTGAGCCCAGGAGTTGGAGACCAGTCTGGGCAACAGCGTGATTCCTTGTCTCTACAAAAACTCAAAAAAAAAAAAAAAAAAAAAAAAGGCGGGGGGCGCGGTGCAGAAGGACAATGCCACTGCACTCCCGCCTGGGAGACAGAGCAAGACCCTGCTTCAAAAATAAATAAATAAATAAAGTTATTCTCTTTCTCCTTCTGGCCAAGCAGAGTTAGTGGAATTCTCATTAGTCAAATGTGTGCTTTGCACACTTTGACTGCAGTGTGGGTGAGCATAAGTTGTGGGAGACCCAAGCAGGGACATTTAGCTCAGCTTGGGCGTTTGGGTCAGGGACAGCTCCCTGTGGGAGAGGATGTTTATGCTGAGTGTAAAAGCATGAGCAGAGTTGGCTGTGGGAGGATGGGTGGAAAGGACAGTCCAAGCAAAAAGATGGCCTGATAAGCACTGCAATGAGAAGCCACATGGTGGGTCTGGGTAAGCCTCAGGAGAGTGAGCGGTGAGAAGTGAGACTGCAGGAGAAGGCAGGAGCCTGGCGGGGTTTGGGCAGAGCACAGCATCTGGTTCTGCATCCCATCCTGATAACAGTTGGGAAAACACCCTGGAAAGGGTTTCAGCCTCAGGCAGGAGCTGCAAGAAAGCATATGGGAAATTCAGAACGGTCCACATTGGCCAGAGAAGTAGCCGGGGAAGGAGGTTTCCACCCAGGTGCTTTTCTCACCCAAGCCACGTATGAGATAATGAGTCAACAAATGCCAAAAGTTAGGAAATGAAGATAATAGTACTTCACTCAAGATGCTTCTGGGTTTTGTAAAGGCTAGAATTAAATGCCTTGAACTTTTCCTTGTACTTATGTTAAATGACATCATGACACTGTAAAGAGCTAGAGATAGATGTGTGTGTTTCTTTTTTCTTCTTTCTTTCTTTCTTCCTTCCTCCCTTCTTTTCTTCCTCCCTTCCTTCCTTTCTTCTTTCCTTCCTCTCTTTCTCTTTCTTTCCCTCCCTTACTCCCATCCTTCCTTCCTTCTTTTTCTTCCCTCTCCTTCCCTTCCTTCCTCCCTTTCTTCCTTCCTCTCTTTCTTTTTCTTTCCCTCTATCTCTCCCTTCCTTCCTTCTTTCCTTCCCTCCCTCACTCCCTCCCTTCATTCCTCCTCCCTCCCTTCCTTCCTCCCTTCCTTCCTCCTCCCTCCCTTCCTTCCTCCCTCCCTCCTTTCCTTTCTCCCTCCCTTCCTTCCTTCTTTTCTTCCTTACCTCCCTCCCTTCCTTCCTTCCTTCCTTTGTTGTTGCTTGAGCCACACAGGGTCTTGCTCTATTGCCCAGGCTGGGACACAGTGGTGTGATCATAGCTCACTGTGGCCACAAACTCCAGGGCTCAGGTGATCCTTCTGCCTCAGCCTTCTGAATAGCTAGGACTACAGGCATGCACCACCACACCCAGATAATTTTTATTTGTAGAGATCAAGTCATATCCAAACTGAACTCCCAGCCTCAAGCAACCCTCCCATCTCTGCCTCCCAAAGCGCTGGGATTACAGTTGTGATCCGCTGTGCCCAGCCACCTGGGTGTGTGAGTTACAAGCAAAAAAGCAAAGAAGAGGAGAATAAGAAAGAGCAAAGCATTGTTCTGTTTGAAGGACTCTCTGTGGCCCAGGATTTTCATATTTCTTGTTTCCCGTTGTCATAGTAAAATAGTTTCTACCTTGGGGCCCCAACCTGAAAAGATATAACGAAATATACCACGCTGTATGTGTGCATAAGCAGTACTTACTTTCATGGCAGGAAGGAAGGCATCATGAAACATCAGAAGCTGGAGATAATCTAGCCCTACTGTGTCCCTGTGGGACAAATGAGAAACTGAGTCTCAAAGAGGTGACATGCCACCTCTTAGCCATTAGAATATCTACTACTAAAAAACAGAAAATAACAAATTTTGGTGAGAACGTGGAGAAATTGGAAACTGTACACCTTTGGTGGGATGTAAATGGTGCAGCTTCTATGAAAAACAGTATTAAGTTTCTTGAAAATAATTAGGAATAGAATTACCATGTGATCTAGTAATCCCACTTCTAGGTAGATAGAATTGAAAATACAGTCTCAAGAAAATATCTTTCCAAGTCAGGTCACAGAAAAAAAAAGAAAAGAAAATATCTGCCCACCCATGTTCATGGCAGCCATATTCACAATAGCTGCAATGTGAAAGCAAAGCAAGCGTCCATCCATAGATGAATGGCTAGACAAAATGTGGCGTGTCCTTACAGTGGAATATTATCAACTTTAAAAGGAGGGAAAATTCTGGCCAGGCGCAGTGGCTCATGCCTGTAATCCCAGCACTTTGGGAGGCCAAGGCAGGTGGATCACAAGGTCAAGAGATTGAGACCATTCTGGCCAACATGGTGAAACCCCATCTCTACTAAAAATACAAAAAAAAAAAAAAAAAAATTAGCTGGGTGTAGTGGCACACACCTGTAGTCCCAGCTACCCAGAGGGAGCCTGAGGCAGGAGAATTGCTTGAACCCAGGAGGCAGAGGTTGCAGTGAGCTGAGATCATGCCACTGCACTCCAACCTGGCGCCTGGCGACAGAGCGAGACTCTGTCTAAAAAAAAAAAAAAAAAAAAAAAAAAAAAAAAAAAAAAGAGGGAAAATTCTGACATTAGCTACAACGTGGATGAACCTTGGGGACATTATGCTGAGTGAAATAAGTCAGACACAAAAGGACAAATTCTGTATTATCCCTCTTCTATGAACTACCTGGCACAGTCAAATTTATTGAGACAGAAAGTAGAATGGTGGTGCCAGTGGGGAGGAAGAAGTAGAGTTCTTGATTAATGGGCAGAGTTTCCATTTGGGAAGATAAGAGACATGAGGACAGATTGCACAATGTGAATGTACCCAATGCCATTAAACTGCACACTTAAAAATGGCTACGATGGGCCGGACGCAGTGGCTCAAGCCTGTAATCCTAGCACTTTGGGAGGCTGAGGCGGGTGGATCACGAGGTCAAGAGATCGAGACCATCCTTGGTCAACATGGTGAAACCCCGTCTCTACTAAAAATACAAAAAATTAGCTGGGCATGGTGGCGCGTGCCTGTAATCCCAGCTACTCAGGAGGCTGAGGCAGGAGAATTGCCTGAACACAGGAGGCGGAGGTTGCGGTGAGCCAAGATCGCGCCACTGCACTCCAGCCTGGGTAACAAGAGCGAAACTCCGTCTCAAAAAAAAAAAAAAGTTACGATGGTTTTATGTTATATGTATTTTACCACAGTTTTATTTATTCACTTTTGAGATAGGGCCTCACTTTGTCACCCAGGCTGGAGTGCAGTGGCACAATCATAGCTCACTGCAGCCTCAACCTTTGGGGCTCAAGTGACCCACCTGCCTTAGTTTCCCAAGTAGCTGGGGCCACAGGCATGTACTAACATGCCTGGCTAAAATTGTGTATATATATATATTTTTTGTACAGATGAGGGTTTGCCATTTTGTTCAGGCTAGTCTCAAACTCCTGGCTTCAAGCAATGCTCCCACCTCAGCCTCCCAAAGTGCTGGGATTATAGGTAGAAGCAACCGTACTCAGCCCACAATTTTAAAATCAAATAAAATAAAGAGATGGAATGAAAGCTTTAGAAGCTTTATCTGAAGCTGGACAGCTCATTAGCAACAGAGCCAGAAAGGGGGCCCAAATCTCCCAAGCCCCAGCAGAGCCCCCAACACACATATAAGCACCAGAAAGAAAGTGTCTGGGTCCCTCATGGCAGCTTCCAGCACTGCGCTAGCAGTGAGATTGCCATCATCCTGATTTCTTTTCTTTTCTTTTTTTTTTTGAGACGGAGTTTCACTTTTTGTTACCCAGGCTGGAGTGCAATGGTGCGATCTCGGCTCACTGCAACCTCCTTCTCTGGGTTCAGGCAATTCTCCTGCCTCAGCCTCCTGAGTAGCTGGGATTACAGGCACGTGCCACCATGCCCAGCTAATGTTTTGTATTTTTAGTAGAGACGGGGTTTCACCATGTTGACCAGGATGATCTTGATTTCTTGACCTCGTGATCCACCCGCCTCGGCCTCCCAAAGTGCTGGGATTACAGGCGTGAGCCACTGCGCCCGGCCCCGTCCTGATTTCTTAGGCAAAAAAATCAGCACCTGCTAGGGCCAGGCGCAGTGGCTCACGCCTGTACTCCCAGCACTGTCGGAGGCTGAGGTGAGCAGATCACAAGGTCAAGAGATCAAGACCATCCTGGCCATCCTGGTAAAACCCCGTCTCTACTAAAAATAGAAAAATTGGCTGGGCATGGTGGCATGTGCCTGTAATCCCAGCTACCTGGGTGGCTGAGGCAGAAAAATCACTTGAACTTGGGAGTTGGTGGTTGCAGTGAGCCGAGATTGTGCCACTGCACTGCAGCCTGGCAACAGAGCGAGACCCCATCTCAGAAAAAAGAAATCAGCTCCTGTTTATTGGACCCACTACAGTTGGGTGGTGTGTTACTTGCAGCCCAGTGTGATCCTAACCAGTACCATCATGCTGAGTGGTGTATCTGCTGACCCACAGGTCCATGCTCTCTGTACCACATCACAGCCCTCAGAAGCACAGCTCCTCCACCAAAGTATGGGGACTGCTGGGACCCGGGAGCCATTCCTCAGTGCGTGTGTGCATGTGGGGGTGTGTGTGTGCGTACGCAGATACGTTGCAGACCAAGAGCTGAGCATGAGAATATGTACAGCCACAGAAATGGAGAAAAGCAGAGTGTGATAATTACGAGACATTGGGGTCATCATGCTGGCGGCAGGGGCAAGAGGAGGGGCCAGGCAGTAGGTGTTCCTGGGACACTACAGGTAGGCCCCAGATACTTTGAGCCTTTGGGAAATATGAGGTCCGTTTGGACTCCATGCCGGGCTGCCGCCCCCTACATTGCGGATGAAGGCAGACAAACTTCTATTCTTTTAATGTACCCCTCCAGGCCCCTTCTTCGCCCCAGTGGGGTACTACTGCCCTCTGTGAGCCCTGCTTCAAGGCCCAGAAGGCATCCGGGAATTCTCACTTCCTAGACTGTGTTCCTGCCCTTCGCCCACCTGGAAAGGCTCCCCTGCCTGCCCAAAGCCTCCCTGCTCTCGTCCTGTCCTCGTCCTGGTCCTTGTCCTCGTCTTTGCTTCTTCCTTGAAGACTCTGCAGACCAGTCCCCAGGGTGGCCCTGCCCTTCCTTGACTTTTCCTGCCTGAGGTCACAGTACATTTATCGAGCTCCAGCTGTGTACCTGGCACAAGACACCCACGCTAGGACCCCCTAACTCTCCAACAGCCTGTGACACGTCAATGGGCACGTGAGAGGCAATGACCGAGACCCAGGAGGGGCTGTAATGCATCCAAAGTCAGGAGTAAGCAAAGGGAGAGCCAGGCCTGGGCTCCAAGGCTGAAACTCTGCAGCCAGTCCTGCCATTCCTGGTTAGTGCAGAGCCCTTGAACCTCCCGTGCTTAGGTCAGAATGGGCCCCAGTTGAAAACTCAGTAGAGATGCATCGGTGATTTTCTGCCTTTCTGGCTTCCAGTACTGCAGCCTTTCCAGATTGCTCTGGATGGAACACCTCTTGGGGAGAACATGGGTACCCCCACCTTCCTAAGCACACTATTCCGAAAAATCGTCTCAACTTTTCCCACAGCCTGGAGGTATCCCTTTACCACGTCCCATGCTTCACCACGGTGTGGAGATGGCCCTGGGGATATGAGAGGGAAAGGGCCGTTTCCCCTGCAGTATTTCTCCAGGTCTCAAATCTGCTGAAGATGATCGGTACCCGTCTAGTTCCAGACGCACTCATACACAGTTGTCAGTACCGGGTTCTGGTAACCTGGCCCTCTCCATGGTGCCCTGTCCCATGCCCCACTCTGCTCTGAGCTGGGAAAACCCACTGTCTGGAACTGTACCTAAAGGTCTAGGGAGACCATAGTGGTGACAGAGAGGTAAGGGCTTTGGAGCTGGAACTCTTGCTACGACCCCGAATGCTGGGGGACCTTGGGCAAATGACTTCCTGTCTCTGAGGCACGGTTTCTGAAGTCAAATGGGAATGGGAATGGGAATGCGACCACTCACAGTTGCTCTGGGGTCCATAGAGAAAACTCCCAGAGAGCACTGGCATAGCTGGCGCAGAGTGGAACCTTCCAAAGCTCAGAGGACTCCGCTCCTGGGTGGCTGCACTTTCCACCCCTCCCCCCAGAGGAGCACAGAGCTTGGAGTCTGCAGAACACAGATCAAGGCTTATTAGGCCACACAGGGTGGGTGTGAGAGAGTCGCTCCACCTCCCCAGCTTTCTCCTCCAGTTCGCCCACCTCCCTGAGTCCTGAGCTCCGATAGGAGACGTAAAAACCCTTGGTAAGGGACCCTGCAGCACCAGATAAGGTGTTAGTGTTTTTATCATCGCCTCTGCTTTGCAGGCAAGGACTTGGAGATTCAGAAGGGCAAGAGGCTTGCCTAAGCTCACAGGCAGAAAGCAGTGCCCTGAGACTCCAGTCTGCTGGCTTCGACACCCACTGGCTCTGAGACAGGCAGGCGAAAAGGATACAGTGAAGGAGTGAGTGGGTGAATAGCCTGCCCAGCACTCCTGGAGCCTCAGACCTGCCCATCATTGTAGGGTTGATGTATTAAAGTAAGCACATCTCCCAAATACAAACAGGTTTTCCAAAGATAATAAAGCCTAAGCTCCGCTTGAGGAAAGACTGCTTCCTCTGTTACTCAGGCTGCTGCCCTACCCTTGGAGCCATTTGGCCCCCATTAGGTGGAGTCACAAAAAGCTACATCAGCCTTTGGCGGCTGCCCCCTGCTCCTCTCTCCTTCCTTTGTTCCTTCCATCCACAGTGTGTATTGAGCACCTACTTTGGGCAAAGCTATATTTGAAGCATTGAGGACATAGCTGTGAACAGAGAAAGTGCCCACTCCCAGGTCACAGGACATACACAGCAGAATGCATGAATAATGTAACTTCAGGACAGGAGAACTGTAATTTAGAAATTTAATCAGGGGAGAGTGATACAGACTAAGCTCTTGGGTTTTAATTCAAATTTCATTTTTTCTTTTCCTCATTGGTGCACATAGTGTGAAATACAAAGGTGCAAAGGGATACACAGTTAAACCTTTTAACAGTGTATGTTTGTTAAAAACACCATAAAGAGGGTAAAAATGCCAGCCTCAAACTGGGAGGAGTTATAACTGATTTCAATCCATGCCATATAAGAAATGTCTATAATATGACTGGGGGCTGTGGCTCAGGCCTGTAATCCCAGCACTTTGGGAGGCTGAGGTGGACAGATCACCTGAGATCAGGAGTTCGAGACCAGCCTGCCCAACTTGGTGAAACCCCACCTCTATTAAAAATACAAAATTAGCCGGGCGCGGTGGCTCAAGCCTGTAATCCCAGCACTTTGGGAGGCCGAGGCAGGTGGATCACGAGGTCGAGAGATCGAGACCATCCTGGTCAACATGGTGAAACCCTGTCTCTACTAAAAATACAAAAAAACTAGCTGGGCGTGGTGGTGCGTGCCTGTAATCCCAGCTACTTAGGAGGCTGAGGCAGGAGAATTGCCTGAGCCCGGGAGGCAGAGGTTGCGGTGAGCCGAGATCGCGCCATTGCACTCCAGCCTGGGCAACAAGAGTGAAACTCCGTCTCAAAAAAAAAAAAAAAAAAAAATTAGCCAAGTGTGGTGGTACGCACCTGTAATCCCAGTTACTCGGGAGGCTAAGGCAGGAGAATCACTTGAACCTGGTAGGCAGAGGGTGCAGTGAGATTGTGCCAATGCACTCCAGCCTGGGCAAAAAGAGCAAAACTCCATGAAGAAAAGAAATAAAGAAAGAAAAGAAAGAAAAAAAAGAAAGAAGGAAGGAAGGAAGGAGGGAAAGGAAAGAAGGAAAGAAAAAGAAAGAAAAGAAAGAGAGAGAGAGATCTATAATTTAATAAGATCAACGACCCAATAGAAATATAGGCAAAAGACAGCAGCAGGCACTTGGGGTTGGTAAATGATAAGAACGAATACTTAAAGTCATCTGTTGTTGCAAATGCAAGCTATTTCAGTCCATTCTGGATGCTATAACAAAATACCATAGACTGGGTGGCTTCAAAACAGCAGAAATTTATTCTTCACCTTTCTGGAGGCTGGGAGATCCAAGATCAAGGCCCTGGCAGACATGGGAATGGTGATAGCTACTGCTCACAGATGCTCTGGGGGTCCATGGAGAAAATGCCCAGAAAGCACTGGCATAGTAGGCACAGAGTTTACCCCTCCAAAGCTCAGAGGACTCACCTCCTGGGTGGCTGCTCTTTCCACCCCTCCCCTCAAGAGAACAGAGCTTGAAGTCAGAGAGACTCAACAAAGCCAAAACTTAGTTTTTTGGTAAAAACCAGTAAAATTGACGTTTTGGATAACAATCTGACATTACCAATTAAAGTTGAAGTTGTGCGGCCCCTACAACTGAGCAATTCCACCCAAAATATTTACCGTAAAGAAACTCTCGGCTCGGCACAGTGTCTCATGCCTGTAATCCCAGCACTTTGGGAGGCCAAGGAGAGTGGATCGCCTGAGATCAGGAATTCAAGACCAGCCTGGCCAATATGGTGAAACCCTGTCTCTACTAAAAATACAAAAAAAACTAGCCGGGCCTACACCTGTAATCCCAGCTTCTTGAGAGGCTGAGGCAGAATCACTCGAACCTGGGAGGCAGAGGCTGCGGTGAGCCAAGATCGTGCCACTGCACTCCAGCCTGGGTGACGGAGTGAGACTCTGTTACAAAAAAAAAAAAAAAAAAAGAAAAAGAAACTCTCAAACATATGCACAGGGAACAGGTATGAGAATAGTTATAGCACTACAGTTTGTTACAGAAACACACTGGAAACAATTCAAATGTCCATTATCTGTATGAATATAGAAAATGGCATATTCACACAAACAGTATACAACAGAGAGAAAAATGTTTACGGCCACACACAACAAACTGAATGCGTCTCAGTATCATGATCTTGAGTTATTATTTTTAAAAAACCCAAGCAATTCTTAGAATATACATGGCATGATTCAGAAGCAAAAACATGCAAAACCAAACAATATGTTGTTTAAAGATGCAAACGTGTAGAATGAAACTATTGAAAAAAACACAAGGAGGTGAAAAACACAAAAATCAGGGTAGTGGTGGCCAGGCATGGTGGCTCACACCTGTAATCCCAGCACTTTTGGAGGCCAAGGAGGGCAGATCACTTGAGCCTAGGAGTTTGAGACTAGCCTGGCCAACATGGCGAAACCGGTCTCTATTCAAAATACAAAAAGTAGCAGGGCATGGTGGCACATGCCTATAATCCCAGGTACTCTGGAAGCTGAGGCACAAGAATGGCTTAAGTCTCTTGAGGCAGAGGTTGCAGTGAGCCGAGATAACGCCACTGCACTCCAGCCTGGACAACAGAGTGAGACTCCGTCTCAAATAAATAAATAAATAATCATCTCCCTTCTCCCCTGTGGATCTGGTTTTACCTGGGAGTCAGTGCACACAGAACAGCAGACCCTCCTCTGTTCTGACCCTCACTATGAATTCCTTGCAGGAGGCTGGAGGTCATCAGGAGACAGAGATTACACCGTGACGTTGTACTTGGCTGCCAAGTAGCCTTGCCTATGACCTTCCTGCCCTCCTTGAAATTGAGCTTCCCCATCTGAGAATCACATGGTTCTGACTGACCATCGTTTTCCCCAGCACACATCAGCTGCCACCATTGCATATAGAAACTATTTGCTGCTAGTTTAATTTCAGGTCAAGGACAAGTGCAGAGTTGAAAGACCAAATTCTCAAAGGTCTAGCCCTTCATCTTGACAAATCCCTGACCTCATACAGACAGCATGGCAAGGCGGCATGGAGCCTGGGATGTTGTTAGAACAAGATTCTGTTCGCTCAGCTCTGCTGCCTCCTCTCCCTCGGATGTGACCTCAGACATGAGCTGGCCAGGGCTGGCCCTCTGAGTCAGCCCTGAGTCCCAGCTACACGCCTTCCCCATGGGGCTGCTGGCCTCAAAGCCTTCTTTAACAAAGAGGGCAGGAGGATGGATGACTCGGCGTGTGTAATATACCCAAGTGCAGATGAATAATTGATGTGTTTGAGTATTAATAAGCAGGAACTGGCCAGGATAGCCAGTAAAGCCAAAAAGATATTCTGTTAAAGCAAATCCTCCAATGTACACCTAAGGCAAAAAACAAACAAACAAACAAACAAACAAACAAACAAACAAAAAACAATAACAAAAAAACCCATACACAATAACACCCCCAAACTTCCTAAAACCTCTGTAAAACCAGAAACCTACTTGGAAGAGATCCTATTTTTATAAGCATGGTATTTTCAAAATTACGATTTTAGGGTTGAAATGGAAAAAGGGCTTAGTGTTTGTGTGTGTGTGTGTGTGTGTGTGTGTGTGTGTGTGTGTGTGTATGTGATGGTTCCACTGTCTTCCACTCCTCAGGCCTGGACCTGAGCAGCACACTGTCATTCCTGACTCTGTTTTGCTTTGTTTTGTTTTGAGATGGAGTTTTGTTCTTGCTGCCCAGGGTTGGGGTGTAGTGGCACGATCTTGGCTCACTGCAACCTCCACCTCCTGGGTTTGAGTGAGTCTCCTGCCTCAGCCCCCCAAGTAGCTGGGACTACAGGCACCTGCCACCACACCAAGCTGATCTTTGTATTTTTAGTAGAGGTGAGTTTCACCATGTTGGCCAGGCTGGTCTCAACCTCCTGACCTCAAGTGACCACCTGCTTCAGCCTCCCAAAGTGCTGGGATTACAGGTGTGAGCCACCACACCTGGCCAGAAACCATATAATCATATCAATAGGCACAGAAAAAGCATTTGACAAAATGCAACACCCCCTTTTTTTTTTTTTTTTTTCTGAGATGATGTTCTTCGCTCTTGTTGCCCAGGCTAGAGTGCAGTGACAGGATTGGCGGGATCACAGCTCACTGCAACCTCTGCCTCCTGGGTTCAAGCAATTCTCATGCCTCAGCCCCTCAAGCAGCTGGGATTACAGGTGTATGCCACCACACCTGGCTAATTTTTGTATTTTTAGTAGAGACAGGGTTTCACCATGTTGTCCAGGTTGGTCTTGAACTCCTGGCATCAGGTGATCCGCCTGCCTTGGCCTCCCAAAGTGCTGGGATTACAGGTCTGAGCCACCGTGCCTGGCCATACAACACTTTGTTTTCAGAGACAGGGTCTAGCTCTGTCACCCAGGCCATAGTGCAGTGGCACAGGCATACCTCACTGTAGCCTTGAACTCCTGGGTTGAAGCAGTCCTCCTGCCTCAGCTTCCTGAGTAGCTAGGAATACAGCCATGCACCACCATACCTGGATAATTCTTTAAAAAAAAATTTGAGGGTGAGGGGAGCAGAGTAAAAAAAATTTTTTTTTTTTTTTTTTTTTTTTTTTAGAAATGGGGTCTTGTCGGCCGGGCGCGGTGGCTCAAGCCTGTAATCCCAGCACTTTGGGAGGCCGAGGCGGGTGGATCACGAGGTCGAGAGATCGAGACCGTCCTGGTCAACATAGTGAAACCCCGTCTCTACTAAAAATACTAAAAAAAAATTAGCTGGGCATGGTGGCGCGTGCCTGTAATCCCACCCACTCAGGAGGCTGAGGCAGGAGAATTGCCTGAACCCAGGAGGCAGAGGTTGCGGTGAACCGAGATCGTGCCATTGCACTCCAGCCTGGGTAACAAGAGGGAAATTCTGTCTCAAAAAAAAAAAAAAAAAAAAAAAGAAATGGGGTCTTGTTACGTTCCTCAGGCTGATCTCAAACTCCTGGCCTCAAGTGATTCTCCAACCTTAGCTTCCCAAAGTGCTGAGATTACAGGTGTGAGCCACCATACCTGGCCCCAAGACAATTTCATGATAAAAACAAAAAACAAAAAAGCCACCATTAACAAACCAGGAATAGACAGGAACTTCGTATAAAGAACATCTGTGGGCGAGGTGAGGTGGCTCACGTCTGTAATCCCAGCACTTTGGGAGGCCGAGGTGAGTGGATCTCCTGAGGTCAGGAGTTTGAAACCAACCTGGCCAACATGGCGAAACCCTGTCTCTACTAAAAATACAAAAATTAGCTGGATGTGGTGGCACACGCCTGTAATCCCAGTTTCTCTGGGGGCTGAGGAATGAGAATTGCTTGAACTCCAGAGGTGAAGGTTGCAGTAACCTGAGATCATGCACTCCAGCCTGGGTGACAGAGCAAGACTCAGTCTCAAAAAAAAAAAAAAAAAAAAAAAAAAAAAAAAAAAAATGCAGCAACTATGGTGAAAGACTGAATGCTTTCTTCCTAAGATTGTGAACAAGACAAAGATGTCTGCTCTTGGCATTTCTATTCAACATTGCACTAGATGTTCTAGCCAGGGCAATTAGGCAAGAAAATAAAAGGCATCAGATTGGAAAGGAAAACTATTTGCAGATGTCATGATTCTGTATATAGAAAATACTAAGAAATCTGGCCAGACATGATGGCTCATGCCTATAATACCAGTGCTTTGGGAGGCCCAGGCTGGTGGATCAGCTGAGCTCAGGAGTTCAAGACCAGCCTGGCCAACACGGCGAAACCCTGTTTCTACTAAAAATACAAAAAAAATTAGCTGGGTGTGGTGGCATACACCTGTAGTCCCAGCTACTCAGGAGGCTGAGGCAGGAGAATTGTTTGAACCTGGGAGGCGGAGGTTGCAGTGAGCCGAGATTTCGACACTGCACTCCAGCCTGGGCCACAAGAGCGAAACTCCGTCTCAAAAAAAAAAAACAAAACAAAACAAAAAAAAAACAAGCAAACAAACAAAAGAATTAAGAAACCCACCAAAAAATTAAGAATTAATGAAGAAATTCAGCAAGGTTGCAGGATACAAGACACAAAAATCAATTATATATATGTATATATACATATATATATATTTGTATAGATTTGTATATATTTCTTTTTTTTTTTTTTTGAGACGGAGTTTCGCTCTTGTTGCCCAGGCTGGAGTGCAATGGCGCGATCTCGGCTCACCTCAACCTCCGCCTCCTGGGTTCAGGCAATTCTCCTGCCTCAGCCTCCTGAGTAGCTGGGATTACAGGCACGCGCCACCATGCCCAGCTAATTTTTAGTATTTTTAGTAGAGACAGGGTTTCACCATGTTGACCAGGATGGTCTCGATCTCTTGACCTCGTGATCCACCCGCCTCGGCTTCCCAAAGTGCTGGGATTACAGGCTTGAGCCACCGCGCCCAGCCAGATTTGTATATATTTCTACAAAGTATATATTGTATATATTTCTATACAAATGACCAATAAGCATATGACAAGATGCTCCACAGTATTGGCCATGAGGGAAATGCCATCTAACCACAATGAGCTATCACTCCACACCCACGAGAATGTCTGTCATCAAAACCCCAGATAATATGATGTAACTGTTGACCAGAATATAGAGAAATACACTGCTGGTAAGAACATTAAATAGAAATCATATCTATACAAATAAATATACATATATACAAATACACATATGTGTATGTTTGTGTGTGTGTGTGTATATATACATATTTTGTTGTTGTTTTTTTTGAAATGGAGTCTCACTCTGTCACCCAGGCTGGAGTGCAGTGGTGCAATCTTGGCTCACTGCAACTTCCACCTCCCAGGTTCAAGCGATTCTCCTGCCTCAGCCTCCCAGTAACTGGGATTCTTAGAAAAGCTGAAATAAAAAGATAGAAAAGGATAGGCCAAGCAAATACTAATAAAAATAAAACTGTTGTAACCATATTAATATCACACAAAATAGGTTTTAAGACAAAATGCATTATTAGAAATAAAGTGTGTCACTATATAATAACAAAATGTTTAATTTGCCAGGGTGATATAACTTAAAACTTGTATACATCCAATAAAATAGTTCCAAAATATATAAAGCAACATTGCCAGAACTATGGAGGACATATTGACAAACAGGAAAGGTTTTAATAACTCCTTTAACTGCTGGGAAATCAAATATACAAAAGTAACTGAAGATAGATTATTTGAACAGTGCAGTTTATAAGCTTGATGTAATGGACATAGACAGAACTCTTCATCAACGTTTAGGGACTACATATTCTTCAGAACCACACATGAAACCAGCACTTTGGGAGGCTGAGGTGGGCAGATCACAAGTCCAGGAGTTCAAGACTAGCCTGGCCAACATGGTGAAACCCTGCCTCTACTAAAAATACAAAAGTTAACCTGGCATGGTGGCGGGCACCTGTAGTTCCAGCTACTCAGGAGGCTGAGGCAGGAGAATCGCTTGAACCTGGGAGGCGGAGGTTGAGTGGGCCGAGATTGTGCCAGGGCACTCCAGTCTAGGTGACAGAATGAGACTCCATCTCAAAAAAAAAAAAAAAAAAAAAAAAAGGGATCATGCCAGATACAGTGGTGCATGCCTGTAGTCCCAGCTACTAGGGAGGCTGAGGTGGGAATATTACTTGAGCCCAGGGGTTTGAGATTAACCTGGGCAACATAGCAAGACCCTGTCTTAAAAAAAAAAACAAACAACAACAACAACAAAAACAAAGAAAAGGCTGAGCGAAGTGGCTCATGCTTATAATCTCAGCACTTTGGGAGGCTGAAGCAAGTGGATCAGCTGAGGGCAGGAGTTTGAGACCAGCCTGGCCAAGAGGGTGAAACCTTGTCTCTACTAAAAATACAAAAATTAGCTGGGCGCAGTGGCAGGCACCTGTAATCCCACCTACTCAGGAAACTGAGGCAGAGAATCACTTGAACCTGGGAGGCAGAGGTTGTGGTGAGCCGAGATTGTGCCACTGCACTCCAGCCTGGGTGGCAGAGAAATACTCTGTCTCCAAAAAAAAAAGAAAAAAGAGATCATGTATTGGGCCATGAAGAAAATCTTAAACCACTTTCAGAACATATCACACAGGCCACATTCTCTGACCACAAAGCAATTCAGTAGTCAAAAATTATCAAAGAATCCCACAAATTTGAACACACACACACATCACACCAATAATTTATAGGTCAAAGAAATCAAGAAGAAAAGAATAAACTTAGAAAAGTTTTTAAAAAGAATAAAGTGAAATACTAATAAAAATTTTATTATATACATCAAAACTTGTGGGATACAACAAAAGCAGCATTAAGAGAGAAAATTGTAGCCTTTATGCTTGAATAAGAGAAAAAAGGCTAACACTAATAAGCTATGTGTTCATATTGTGTAGATAGAAAAATAATGCATCCTGAGAGGTGACAGAGTTCAAAAACAATAATGATAAAGAAAAAGAACGCAGGCCAGGTGCAGTGGCTCACGCCTGTAATCCCAGCACTTTGAGAGGCTGAAGTAGATTGCCTGAGGTCAGGAGTTCAAGACCAGCCTGGCTAATATGGTGAAACCCCATCTCTACTAAAAATATGAAAATTAGCCAGTCATGGTAGTGTGTGCCTGTAATCCCAGTTACTCAGGAGGCTGAGGCAGGAGAATTGCTTGAACCTGGGAGGTGGAGGTTGCAGTGAGCCGAGATCGAGCCATTGCACTCCAGCCTGGGTGACAGAGTGAGACCTTGTCTCAGGAAAAAAAAGAAAAAGAAAAAGAAAAAAGAACACGGTGTACATGAAGAAAGTTAAAAGGACACAGTAAGCAGAAATTAATGAAATCCCAAAGATATAAAGAGATCGATAAAGCCCAGAAACAGTTCTTTGTAAAAACTCATTTAAAAAAAGGCAAAACTCTAGCCTGGCTAACCCAGAATAAAACAGAGAAAGCATAAGTAAGTATTAGAAAACACAAAGGAAGATACAGCTACGGATGTTCAGAGATTTAAAAAATAAGGAAATTCAATGAACAAATTCACATCAATAAATTTGAAAGCTTATGCAAAATCAATCAGTTCCTCAAGCACGGCATCATCATAACAACCTAAGAAGAAACAGAACGTGAATAGCTCTGGTCCTTTTAAGGAAATCAAAGCAAGCTCAAATAGTTTTCAGGTGAATTCCACCAAATTATCCAAGAAGACATTATTTCAGTTCTATACAAATTCTTTCAGACAAGAAACGCTGAAAATCCATGAACTGTGCAAACATCTCAGGAAACTTGGAACAGCAAACCAAACCCAAAGAAAGCATAAGATAGGAAATAATAAAGAGGAAAAATAATGAAATAGAAAACAAACATACAATAGAATCAACAAAGCTAAAAATCCCATCCCTGGTGAAACTGACCAAAGACAAAGAGGAATTTGGGGGAAAAAAAAAAAGTCAAGAGTGAGAAAAAGGCCAGGTGCGATGGCTCAGGCCTGTAATGCCAGGACTTTGGAAGGCCGAGGTGGCTGGATCACTTGAGCCCAGGAGTTTGAGACCAGCCTGGGCAATATGGCAAGCCCTCCATCTCTACAAAAATCTTCCTTGGAGGAAGACGTGGTCGTAGATGGTGTGGAGCTCTGATCTGCCAGCTCCTGCCCTGACTCACCGCTGTTCGAAGTTACCGAGGAACAATTTGGTCAGGAAGCTGCGCAGCTGCCATGGCTTTTAAGGATACCAGAGAAACACCTGTGGCACCCGAGGTGGCAATTCATGGAATTTGAATCACTCTAACAACATAAAAACCCTGGAGAAGGCGTGTGCTGACTTGATCAGCGGAGCAAAGGAAAAGAATCTCGAAGTGAAAGGACCAGTTCAAATGCCTACCAAGACTTTGAGAATCACTACAAGAAAAACACCTTGTGGTGAAGCTTCTAAGACATGGTGGGATCATCTCCAAATGAGAATCCACAAGTGACTTATTGACTCCCACAGTCCTACTGAGACTGTTATGCAGATTACTTCCATCAGTGTTGAGCTAGGAGTTCAGGTGGAAGTCATCATTGCAGATGCTTAAGTCAACTTTTTTTTTTTTTTTTTTGAGACGGAGTTTCGCTCTTGTTACCCAGGCTGGAGTGTAATGGCGCGATCTCGGCTCACCGCAACCTCCGCCTCCTGGGTTCAAGCAATTCTCCTGCCTCAGCTTTTGTATTTTTAGTAGAGACGGGGTTTCACCATGTTGACCAGGATGGTCTCGATCTTTCGACTTCGTGATCCACCCGCCTCGGCCTCCCAAAGTGCTGGGATTACAGGCTTGAGCCACCGCGCCCGGCTTAAGTCAACTATTTTAATAAATTGATTAACAGTTGTCAAAAAAAAAAATACAAAAATTAGCCAGGTGTGGTAATGCATGCCTGTAGTCCCAGTCACTTGGGAGGCTGAAGTGGGAGGATCGCTGGAACCCAGGAGGAGAAGGACGCGGTGAGCCATGATCTGCCACTTCAGTCCAGCCTGGGCAACAGAGTAAGACCTTGTCTCTAAATAAATAAATAAATAAAATGAAAATACGAAGGAATGAGAATATCCAAAAACTCTCCTAAAGAAGAGGAACTAGGCAGGACAATTACCTCACTACCTGCCAAGGTTTATGATAAAGTGTGGTGATTAAGGCAGTGTGATTTTAGTTCACAAATACAAAAGTCGTCCAATGGACCAGCAAGAAACAATTACTTCTTTTTCTTTCTTTTTTTTTTTTTCCCTTAAATGGGGTTTCCGCATGTTGGCCAAACTTGTCTTAAACTCTTGAGCTCAAGCCATCCACCTGCCTCAGCCTCCCAAAGTGCTGGGATTACTAGCCAGAGCTACTGTACCTGGTCCAGCTTTTTTTTTTTTAATTTTTTTTTTTTTTTTCTGTTCTTACTCTGAATGTTGACCAACATTCTTTTAAATTGGTGGTTCTGGAACTATTGGATATTCCCATAGGAAAAAAACAGAACAGAAACTTGATCCCTACTTCACACCATACAGAAAAATTAATTGTAGACCTAAATACACAAAACACAAGCCTGGGCAACATGGTGAAACCCATCTCTACAAAAACAAACAAAGCCACAGAATTAGCTGGGCATGGTAGTATGTGGCTGTAGTCCCAGCTACTCACGAGACTGAGGTGGGAGGATCATTTGAACCCAGGAGTTGGAGGTTGTAGTGAGCTGAGATTGTGCCATTGCTCTCCAGCCTGGGAATCAGAGTGAGACCCTGCCTCAATTTAAAAAAAAAAAAAAAAAGGAAATAAATACACAAGATAAAATAGAAAGCTTGGAGAATTTAAAATAAAGGATTATCTTTAGGAGTTTAGAGTAGGGGAAGTGGATTAAATAGGCATAGAAATAACCCTAAAGAAAAGACTGACCATTTTTTTACAGTAAAATGCAGAACTTCTGTTTCACAAAAGGACATTATTCAAAGAGAAAACAAACAACAATAATGAAAAAACCAAGCAAATATCCTGGAGACGATATGTGCAACAATATCTGACAAAGGCTCATATTCAGAGTGTGTAAAAAATTTCTACAAATCTTTAAGAAAAAGCCAAACAACCCAATAGTAAAATAGAAAAGATACTTAAAAAGGCACTTCACAGCTGGGCGCGGTGGCTCATGCTTGTAGTCCTAGCACTTTGGGAGGCGGAGGTGGGTGAGGATCACCTGAGGCCAGGCGTTCAAGACCTGCCTGGCCAAAATGACAAAACTCCATCTTTACTAGAAATACAAAAAAATTAGCTGGACAAGGTGGCAGCCACCTGTAATCTCAGCTACTCGGGAGGCTGAGGCGGGAGAATCGCTAGAAACCTGTGGTGGAGATTGCAGTGAGTCAAGATCACGCCAGTCCACTCCAGCCTGGGTGACAGAGTGAGACTCCATCTTAAAAAAAAAAAAAAAAGACATTTCACAAGAAGTGACAAGAGGATGTCAGATTGTCAACAACCATATGTAAAGATGTTTAATCTTGTCAACAACCAGGAAAATTCAAATTAAACTGACTTCAGCGACATTAAAGATGTTGTAAAGACAGCCCAAGAACTTGGAAATTCCAGGTGAGAATCCCAACACTGGGAGACTTAGTTGGGAGGATTGCTTGGGAGGGCAAGATTTCAAGATCAGCCTGAGCAACATAATGAGACCTCATTTCTACAAAAAATTGTTTTCATTAACCAGATATAGTGGCATACACCTGTGGACTCAACTACCCGGGAAGCTGAGGCAGGAGGATCCCTTGAGCCCAGGAGGTTGAAGCTGCTGTGAGCCATGATTACACCACTGCACTACAGTCTAGAAAACATGGTGAGACCTCATCTCAAAAAAAAAAAAAAAAAAAAAAACTTGGAAAAAATTATTTTCATGCACATGATTAACAAAACATTAGTGTCTCAAATATATAAATATTTCCTGTAAGACACAAAGAAATAGCAAACAACCCAATACTGAATAATACTCCATTGTATAGATAGATCACACTGTTAGCCATTTATCAGTTGATGGATATCGGGGCTGTTTTCACTTTTTGACTAATAAGAATAATACTGCTGTAGGATTCATGGACAAGTTTTTGTGTGGACATATGTTTTCATTTATCTTTGGTATCTTCCTAGGGAGTGGAATTGCTGGGTCCTATGGTAACTCTATATTTAATTTTTTGAGTAACTGCCAGGCTGTTTACAAAGTTTCTGCACCATTTTCCATTCCCACCAGCAGTGTATGTATGTGAAGATTCCATTTCTCCACACCTTCACTAACATGTTATTATCCTTCCTCTTTATTTATACCCATACACTGTGTTAGTGTTCTGTGGCTACTGGGACAAATTGCCATGAACTGGGAGGCTCAAAATAACAGAAATGGATTCTCTCGGTCCTGGTGATAGGGTTCGGCTCAGTGTCCCCACCTGGATCTCACCTTGACTTATAATAATCCCCACGTGTCATGGAAGGGACCTGGTGGGAGGTAACTGAATCATGGGGATGGGTTTTTCCCATGCTGTTCCTGTCATAGTGAGTCTCACAAGATCTGATGGTTTTATAAAGGTAAGTTCCCCTGCACACGCTCTCCTTCACCTGCCTCCATGTAAGGCTTGCCTTTGCCCCTCCTTTGCCCTCCACTATGACTGTGGGGCCTCCCCAGCCATGTGAAACTGTGAGTCCATTAAACCTCTTTACTTTATGTATTGCCCAACCTCAGGTATGTCTTTATTAGCAGCGTGAGAACAGGCTAATACACCTGGAGACGAGAAGTCTGAACCTGTGACATCAACAGGGCTGCGCTTCCTCTAGAGGTTCCAGTAGAGGCTCCAATCCTTGCCTCTTCTAGCTTGGTGGTTGCCAGTGTTCCTCGGCTTGGGACTGCATCACTCCAATTTCTTCCTCTCTTTTCATATCACCTTCTCCTCTGTGTGTCTGTCTCTCTCAAAATGCCATCTGCCTTTTTTTCTCATAAGGTTAGAGGTGATTGCGTTTAGAGCCCAGCCAGATAATCCAGGATAACTTCCTCCTCACAAGTCCTTAAATTAATCACTTATTTTGTCATATTAGGTACCATATACATGTTCTAGAGATTGGATATGGCTATCTTTTGGGGGTGCCATTTTGGGGCCTAGCATATCATTCTCGTGGGTGTGAAGTGGTATCTCACTGTGATTTTGATTTGAATTTCCCTGAGGGTTAATGGTGTTGAACATCTTTTCATGTGCTTATCAGCCACTTGTATATTTTCTTTGGAAAAATGTGTATACAGACGCTTAGCCCAACTTTTAAGTGAGTTGTCTTTTTATTATTGAGTTGTAAGAATTCTTTTTATAGCAGTGATATCATGGAAGATGATAGAGTAGGAAGTGCCAGGAATCTGTCGCCCCCATCCAGTCAACAATCTGGCAGAATCTGTCTGATGCAACTATTCTGGAACTCTGGAGTCCATCTGAAGGCTTGCAGCTTCCAGGGGAAGAAGGCTTGTATCCTACTCCTTTTTGTGCTGCTATAACAGAATGCCGAATGACACAGACAGGGTAATTTACAAGAAAACTAATTCATTGGTTCAGAGTTTTGGAGGCTGGGAAGTCCAAGATCAATGAGCTGGCATCTGATGAGGGTCTTCTTATGGTGTCAGCCCATGGAAAAGGGCAAAGAGAGAGAGAAAGAAAGAGCAAAAGGGGGCCTAATTCTTCCCCCCCACCACCTTTTTTTTTTAAGACAGAATCTCACTCTGTCACCCAGGCTGGAGTGCAGTGGCATGATCATAGCTCACTGCAGCCTTAACTTCCTGGGCTCAAGCAATCCTCCCACTGTAGCCTCCCCAGTAGCTAGGACTGCAGGCATGTGCACTGTACCTGGCTAGTTTTTTTATTTTTAGTAAAGACAGGATGTCACTATGTTTCCCAGGCTGGTCTTAAACTCCTAAGCTCAAGCAATCCTCCCACTTTGGCCTCCCAAAGTACTGAGATTACAGGTATGAGTCACTGTACCCAGATTTCTTCCTTTTATAATTAACTGACTCCCATAATAATAAATGCATTCCCAAGATATTGGCATTAATTAATTCACTCCACTCTCATGGTATAACATCTCTTATTTTTATTTTCTTTCTTTCTTTATTTATTGAGACGATCTTGCGTTGTTGCCAGGCGCCAGGCTGTAGTGCAGTGGTGCGATCTCGGCTCACTGCAACCTCTGCCTCCTGGGTTCAAGCAATTCTCCTGCCTCAGCCTCCAGAGCAGCTGGGACTACAGGCACGCGCCACCACGTGATTTTATTCGGTATTTTAGTAGAGACAGAGTTTCACCATGTTGGCCAGGATGGTCTTGATCTCTTGACCTCGTGATCCACCCATTTCGGTCTCCCAAAGTGCTGGGATTACAGGTGTGAGCCACCGCGCCTGGCCTATTTATTTATTTTTTGAGATGTGGTTTCCCTCTGTTACCCAGGCTAGTATGCAGTGACATGATCATAGCTCCCTGCAGCCTTGAAATCCTGGGCTCAAGTGATCCCCTCAATTCAGCCTCCTGAGTAGCAAGAGCTACAGGTATGCACCACCACACCTGGCTAATTTTTAAATTTTTTATTCTTTAATTAAATTTTAATTTTAGAGTCAGGGTCTTGCTCTGTCTCCCAGGCTGGAGTGCAGTGGCATGATTACATCTAATTGCAGCCTCAACCTCCCAGACCCCAGTATCCTCCCACCTCAGCCTCCTGAGTAGCCAGTATGTGCCACCATGCCTGGCTAATTTATTTATTTATTTTTTGTAGAGAGGAGGGGTCTCCCTATGTTACCCAGCCTGGTCTTGAACTCCTGGGCCCAAGCAATCCTCCTGCCTCAGCCTCCCAAAGTGCTGAGATTACAGGTGAGAGTCACCACACATGGCCTTAATCATCTCTTAAAACTCCCAACTCGTAATATTGTTAAAATGGCAATCGAATTTCAAAATGAGTTTGGAAAGGGACACATGTTAAAACCGTAACAGCTTGAATGTGAATCTTGGTTAATTTCGGTCAATGTCCTCTCTTTGCATGCTAGTGGCTACTCATTCCCTAGCCCCTCACCTACATGCAGTCATTCTTGGAATAGCTTGCAGCAGCCAGGGTTAGCATATAACCTTGTCCTCCAAATATTGGAGAGATGTATTCTTCCCCCCTCCCCCACTTTTCTCCTTTTAGTGGCCAAAAAATTAAGGATTAGGGTATTCAAAAACAACCACATATACAGGAGAATTTAAAAAGTGTTGCTCTTTTACCCAGGCTGGAGTGCAGAGGCACAATCTCGGCTCACTGCAACCTCCACCTCCTGAGTTCAAGCAATTATCTTGCCTCGGCCTCCTGAGTAGCTGGGATTACAGGCGTGGGCCACCATGCTCGGCTAATTTTTTGTATTTTCAGTAGAGACAGGGTTTCACCATGTTGGCCAGGCTGGTCTCGAACTCCTGACCTAAAGTGATCTGCCCACCTTGGCCTTCCAAAGTGCTGGGATTACAGGCATGAGCCACTGCGCCTGGCTGACTTTGTCTTTTATGCTTACTAGACAAAGCATTTTGTCTGATTAATAATGCTCAGAGAGCTAAAGAAAGATGCTGATGGAGACTAGCAAACAATACAGTCAGGATGGCTAAACATGACCTCAAGAAACCAAAGGGCAAGATGTCTGCTTATGTCTTCTTTGTGCAGATGTGCAGAGAAGGACTTAAGAAGAAAAACCCAGGGCCGGGAGCGGTGGCTCAAGCCTGTAATCCCAGCACTTTGGGAGGCCGAGGTGGGTGGATGTGGATCACAAGGTCAAGAGATCAAGACCATCCTGGTCAACACGGTGAAACCCCGTCTCTACTGAAAATACAAAAAAAAAAAATTAGCTGGGCATGGTGGCGCGTGCCTGTAATCCCAGCTACTCAGGAGGCTGAGGCAGGAGAATTGCCTGAACCCAGGAGGCGGAAGTTGTGGTGAGCCAAGATCGCGCCATTGCACTGCAGCCTGGGTAACAAGAGTGAAACTCTGTCTCAAAAAAAAAAAAAGAAGAAGAAGAAAAACCCAGAGGTCCCTGTTAATGTTGCAGAATTTTCCAAGAAGTCCTCTGAGAGGTGCAAGACAATGAGAAAGAGAAGTCTAAATCTCATGAAATTGCAAAGGCAGATAAAGTATGCTATGACTGGGAAATGGAGGATAACAGACCAGCTAAGGGAGGCAAGAAGGAGCTTCCTAATGCCCCCAAACAGCCATCCTCTGCATTCTTCCTGTTCTGTTCAGAATTCTGCCTCAAGACCAAATCCACAAACCCTGGCATCTCTATCAGAGATGTGGCAAAAAGCTGGGTGAGATGTGGAATAACCTAAATGACAGCGAAAAGCAGCCTTCTGTCACTAAAGCAGCAAAGCTGAAGGAGAAGTATGAGGAGGACGTTGCTGATTATAAGTCAAAAGGAAAGTTTGATGATGCAAAGGGTCCCGCTAAAGTGGCCTGGGAAAAGAGGAAGATGAAGAAGACAAGGAGGAAGAAGAAAGAGGAGGAGTTGAACAAAAAAACTGTTTAACTGCCAATAAAAAGAACGATGCAAAGTCAAGCACATGATTTATGGACAAAATGCTAAGATCAATACAAATATAGTGATTGCAAAAAGGAAGCAAAAGGAAATTCTGTAGCTGAAAAGCACTGTAACTGAAATGAGAAATTCATAAAGGATTCAGAAGCAGATTTGAACAGGCAGAATAATAATAAACAAACTTGAAGATAAGACAATTGACATTATTGAGTCTGAAGAACAGAAAGAAAGAAGACTGAAGAAGAGGAAACAGGGTCCAAGAAACCTGTGAGACACCATTTAAAAGACTAATAATAGGATGGATCCAAGATGGCCGATTATGAGCAGCTCAGGATTGCAGCTCCCAGCGAAAGCGTGGCGGGTGAGTGGACACAGCATTTCCTGACGCATTTTTATTGCCCACAGACCAGGAGATTCCCAGGCAGAGGAGCCCCATGGGTCGCAGCTGTTTCACCTGGAGTGGCTGTTTTGCCCGGCGCCCCTGCATGGTGGTTCTCCGTACAAAATATACAGATCCAGGCGCCGTTTTAGCTGGCGATTCGAGCTTGGGGGAGACAGAGTCACCCATTTAACTGATAGAAGAGGGGACTGAAACAGGGAGCCAGGCCAGGAGATTCCCAGGCAAAAAAGCACCACAAATCTCAGCACTGCTGTTTCAGCAGGCACAGTGGGTCATGGCACAGGAAATCACCCAGATCCCGGCACCTTTTCAACAGGCGACTGGAACATCTGGGAGAGAGTCAACCATTCAACTAAAAAAAGGCTCTGAGGCAGGGAGCCAGTGATTGGGCTCGGCTGGTCTCACCTCCACAAAAAAGCAGCAATCTGAAACGCTCTGGGTTGAGAGTTTCACAGCAAGCACAGCTGAACCCAGGAAGGTCCAGCTCTGTGGGGGAGGGACGTCTGCCATTACCGAGGCACTCCACCACTACAGAGGTAGTCGGCCATTGCTGAGGCAGCCTGCCATTGCTGAGGCAACCTGCCATTACAGAGAGAGTCTGCCATTACAGAGGTGGGCCGCCACTGCCAAGGCAGTTCTAACTACACCCATATAAACAGGACTGCAGGGAAGTTCACATGGCAGCTGGGCGGAGCCCACAGCAACTCAGCAAAGCCTCTGCAGGAAGACAGTGACTAGGCTGCCTCCTCACTGGGCAGGGCAGCCCTGAAAAAAGCCAGTAGCACAACAGAAACTCATAAATAATGCCCTAATTCTCCAGGACAGAGTACCTGGGGAAAAAAAGTGGGGGGTCTATGAGTTGAGCTACAGCAGACGTAAATGTACCTGCCCAGCAACTCTGAATGAACAATGGAGCTCATAGCTCAGCACTTGAGCTCCTATAAAGGAGACTGTCTCCTCAAGCAGCTCCCTGACCCCCGTATATCCAAAGAGTCACCTCATAAAGGAGAGCTTGGACTGACATCAGGCAGGTATCCTTTAGGGACAAAGATAGGAGAAGAAACTGGCAGCAACCCTTAGTGTTCTGCAGCTGCTGCAGATGATCCCCAGACAAGCAGGGCCTGGAGTGGACCTCAGCAGTCCTACAGCAGAGGGGCCTGACTTGTAGAAGGAAAACTAAGAAACAGAAAGAAATAACTTCATCATCAACAAACTGGACATCCACTCAGAGACCCAATCTGAAAGTCAACAACTACAAAGACAACAGGTTGATAAATCCACAAAGATGGGAAGAAACCAGTGCAAAAAGGATGAAAACACCCGAAATCAGAACACCTCTCCTACAAGGGATCACAACTCCTCACCAGCAAGGGAACAAGGCTGGATGGAGAATGAGTGTGATGAATTGACAGAATCAGGCTTCAGAAGGTGGGTAATAAGAAACTTCTGAGCTAAAAGAACATGTTCTAACCCAATGCAAAGAAACTAAGAACCTTGAAAAAAGATTTGAAAAAACGCTAATGAGAATAAACAACTTAGAGAGGAATATAAGTGAATTGATGGAGCTGAAAAACACAACACGAGAACTTCAAGAAGCATACACAAGTTTCAACAGCCGGATTGACCAAGCAGAAGAAAGGATATCAGAGGTCGAAGATTAACTCATGAAATAAAATGAGAAGGCAAGATTAGAGAAAAAAGAGTAAAAAGGAATGAATAAAGTCTCCAAGAAATATGGGATTATGTGAAAAGACTTAATCTATGTTTGATAGGTGTACCTGAATGTGACGAAGAGAATGAATCCAAGCTGGAAAATACTCTTCAGGATATTATCCAGGAAAACTTCCCCAACCTAGCAAGGAGGGCCAATATTCAAGTCCAGGGAATACAGAGAACACCAAAAAGATATTCCTCAAGAAGAGCAACCTCAAGGTGCATAATTGTCAGATCCACCGGGGTTGAGATGAAGGAGAAAATACTAAGGGCAGCCAGAGAGAAAGGTTGGGTTACCCACAAAGGGAAGCCCATCAGACTCACAGCAGATCTCTCAGCAGAAACCCTACAAGCCAGAAGAGAGTGGGGGCCAATATTCAACATCCTTAAAGAAAAGAACTTTCAATCCAGAATTTCATATCCAGCCAAACTAAGCTTCATAAGTGAAGGAAAAATAAAATCCTTTATGAAAACAAGCAAGTACTTGAGATTTTATTACCACCAGGCCTGCTTTACAAGAGCTCCTGAAAGAGGCACTAAACGTAGAAAGGAACAACCATTACCAGCCAGTCCAAAAACATACCAAATGGTAAAGAGCATCAACACAATGAAGAAACTGCATCAACGAACGAGCAAAACAGCCAGCTAGCATCAAAATGGCAGGATCAAATTCACACATAACAATATTAACCCTAAATGTAAATGGGCTAAATGCCCCAATCAAAAGACACACACTGGCAAATTGGATAAAAAGCCAAAACCCATTGGTGTGCTGTATCCAGGAAATCCATCTCACATGCAAGGATACACAAAGGCTCAAAATAAAGGAATGGAGGAAGATTTACCAAGCAAATGGAGAGCAAAAAAAGCAGGAGTTGCAATTCTCATCTCTGACAAAATAGACTTTAAACCAACGAAGATCAAAAGAGACAAAGAAGGACATTACATAATGGTAAAAGGATCAATGCAACAAGAAGAGCTAAGGATCCTAAATATATGCACACCCAATACAGGAGCACCCAGATACATAAGGCAAGTTCTTAACGACCTACAAAGAGACTTAGACTCCACACAATAATAGTGGGAGACTTTAACACCCCATTGTCAATATTAGAGAGATAAACAAGACAGAAAATTAACAAGGATATCCGGGACTTGAACTCAGACCTGGACCAAGCAAACCTAATAGACATTTACAGAACTCTCCACCCCAAATCCACAGAATATACATTCTTCTTAGCACCACATCACACCTACTCTAAAACTGACCACATAATTGGAAGTAAATCACTCCTCAGCAAATGCGAAAGAACGGAAATCATAACAAACAGTCTTTCAGACCACAGGGCAATCAAGTTAGAACTCAGAATTGAGAAACTAAATCAGAACCGCAGAGCTTCATGGAAACTGAACAACTGGCTCTTGAATGTTGACTGGATAAACAATGAAATGAAAGCATAAAGACGTTCTTCAAAACCAGCGAGAATGAAGACACAACATACCAGAATCTCTATGACACATTTAAAGCAGTGTCTAGAGGAAAATATATAGCAATAAATGCCCACATGAGAAGCAAGGAAAGATCTAAAATCGACACCCTATAATCAAAATTGAAAGAGCTAGAGGAGCAAGACCAAAAAAAACTCAAAACCTAGCAGAAGGCAATAACTAACTAAGATCAGAGCAGAACTGAAGGAGATAGAGACACAAAAAACCCTTCAAAAAATCAATAAATCCAGGAGCTGGTTTTTCGAAAAGATCAACAAAATAGACCACTAGCCAGATTAATAAAAAAGAAAAGAGAGAATAATCAAATAGATGCAATAAAAAATGATAAAGGGGATATCACCACAGATTCCACAGAAATACAAACCATCATCAGAGATTATTACAAACATCTCTATGCACGTAAACAAGTAAACCTGGAAGAAATGGATAAATTCCTGGACACTTGCATCCTCCCAAGCCTAAACCAGTAAGAAGCCAAAACCCTGAATGGACCAATAACAAGGTCTGAAATTGAGGCAGCAATTAAGAGCCCACCACCCAAAAAAAGCCCAGGTCCAGACGTGTTCACAGCCGAATTCTACCAGACATACAAAGAGGAGCTGGTACCACTCCTTCTGAAACTATTCCAAACAATCCAAAAAGAGGGAATCCTTCCCAAATCATTTTATGAGACTAACATCATCCTGATACCAAAACCTGGCAGAGACTCAGCAAGAAAACAAAACTTCAGGACAATATCCATGATGAACATAGATGCAAAAATCTTCAATAAAATACTGGCAAACCGATTGCAACAGCACATCAAAAAGCTTATCCACCATGATCAAGTAGGCTTCATCCCAGGGATGCAAGGCTGGTTCAACATACACAAGTCTATATACGTGATTCACCACATAAACAGAACAAAAGACAAAAACCACATGATTATCCCAATTGACGCAGAGAAGGCCTTTGACAAAATTCAACAGCTCTTTATGCTAAAAACCCTCAATAAATGATGGAATGTATCTCAAAATAATAAAAGCTATTTATGACAAACCAACAGCCAATATCATACTGAATGGGCAAAAGCTGGAAGCATTCCCTTTGAAATCTGGCACGAGGCAAGGATGCCCTCTCTCACCACTCCTATTCAATATAGTATTGGAAGTTTTAGCCAGAGCAATCAAGCAAGAAAAAGAAATAAAGGGTATTCAAATAGGAAAGGAGGGCCAGGTGCAGTGGTTCACGCCTGTAATCCCAACACTTTGGGAGGCCGAGGCAGGTGGATCACGAGGTCAAGAGATCGAGACCATCCTGGTCAACATGGTGAAACCCCGTCTCTACTAAAAATACAGAAAATTAGCTGGGCATGGTGGTGCGTGCCTGTAATCCCAGCTACTCAGGAGGCTGAGGCAGGAGAATCGCCTGAACCCAGGAGGCAGAGGTTGCGGTGAGCCGAGATCGTGCCATTGCACTCCAGCCTGGGTAACAAGAGCGAAACTCCGTCTCAAAAAAAAGGAAAGAAGGAAGTCAAATTGTCTCTATTTGCAGACAACATGATTGTATACCTAGAAGACCCCATCGTCTCAGCCCAAAATCTACTGAAACTGATAAGCAACTTCAGCAAAGTCTCAGGATACAAAATCAATGTGCAAAAATCACAAGCATTCCTATAAACCAATAACAGACTTAAAGAGAGCCACATCAAGAACAAACAGCCACTCACAATTGCTAGAAGGAGAATAAAATACCTAGGAATACAACTAACAAAGAACGTAAAGGACCTCTTCAAGGAGAACTACAAACCACTGCTCAACGAAATAAGAGAGGACACAAACAGATGGAGAAACATTCCATATTCATAGTTAGGAAGAATCGATATCATAAAACTGGCCATACTTCCCAAAGTAATTTACAGATTCAATGCTATCCCCATCAAGCTACCAATGATCTTCTTCACAGAACTAGAAAAAACCACCTTAAACTTCATATGGAACCAAAAGAGAGCCCGCATAACCAAGTCAATTCTAAGCAAAAAGAACAAAGCAGGAGGCATCACACTACTGGACTTTAAACTATACTACAAGGCTACAGTAATCAAAACAGCATGGTACTGGTACCAAAACAGAGATATAGATCAATGGAACAGAACAGAGGCCTCGGAGGCAACATCACCTATCTACAACCATTCAATCTTTGACAAACCTGACAAAAACAAGCAATAGGGAAAGGAGTCCCTGTTTAATAAATGGTGTTGGAAAAGCTGGCTAGCCATGTGCAGAAAGCAGAAACTGGACCCCTTCCTGACACCTTACACTAAAATTAACTCCAGATGGATTAACAACTTAAACATAAGACCTAACACCATAAAAACCCTAGAAGAAAACCTAGGCAAAACCATTCAGGACATAGGTGTAGGCAAAGACTTCATGACCAAAACACCAAAAGCATTGGCAACAAAAGCCAAAATAGACAAATGGGACCCAATCAAACTGCACAGCTTCTGTACAGCCAAAGAAACAGTCATTAGAGTGAATCAGCAACCAATTGAATGGGAAAAAATTCTTGCAATCTACCCATCTGACAAAGGGCTGATATCCAGAATCTACAAAGAATTAAAACAGATTTACAAGAAAAAAACAAACAAGCCCATTCAAAAGTGGGCAAGGACATAACAGACACTTTACAAAAGAAGACACACAGGAGGCCAACAAACATATGAAAAAATGCTCATCATCACTGGTCATTAAAGAAATGCAAATAAAAAATACATTGAGATACCACCTCATGCCAGTTAGAATGGCGATCATTAAAAAATCTAGAGACAACAGATGCTGGAGAGGATGTGGAGAAATAGGAACACTTTTACACTGTTGGCGGGAGTGTAAATTAGTTCAACCACTGTGGAAGACAGTGTGGCGATTCCTCAAGGACCTAGACATAGAAATTCCATTTGACCCAGCAATCCCATTACTGGGTATATATCCAATGGATTATAAATGATTCTACTATAAGGACACATGCACACAAATGTTCATTGCAGCACTGTTTACAATAGCAAAGACCTGGAACCAACCCAAATGCCCATCGATGATAGACTGGACAAGGAAAATGAGGCACATATACACCACAGAATAGTACGCAGCCATAAAAAACGATAAGTTCGTGTCCTTTGTAGGGATATGGATGAACCTGGAAACCATCATTCTCAGCAAACTGACACAAGAACAGAAAATCAAACACCGCATGTTCTCACTCACAGGTGGGTGTCGAACATTGAGAACACATGGACACAGGGAGGGGAGCATCACACACTGGGGTTTGTCAGGGGGAAACAGGGGAGGGACAGCAGTGGGTGGGGAGTTGGGGAGAGAGAGCATGGGGAGAAATGCCAGATATAGGTGATGGGGAGGAAGGCAGCACATCACGCTGCCATGTGTGTACCTATGCAACAGTCTTGCATGTTCTTCACATGTACCCCAAAACCTAAAATGCAATTTTAAAAATTGAAGGAAAAAAAGACTAATAATAAAAAAACAGTAATAAGTTAATTTTTTTTGGCACCCAATGCACAAAGATGTAATTTCTGACATCATTAACTGAGAGGGTGGTGGGCAAAGCCGCACAGAAGCAGAGTATGCCATGGTAGCCCCTCCTTACTCAAGGCTTTACTTTCTGTGGTTTCAGTTACTCCTGGTCAACTGAGGTCCAAAAATATTAAATGGAAAATTCCAGAAGTAAACAATTCATAAGTTTTAAACTGTGCACCATTCTGAGAAGCATGATGCAATCTCTTGCTAGCTTGTTCCATCCTGCTTAGGATGTGAATCATCCCTTTGTCCAGCGTATCCACATTTCACATGCTACCTGCCTCATTAGTCACTCAGCCATCTCTGATCAGCTCTCACGGTATCACAGTGCTTGTGTTCAAGTGGCCCTGTTATAATGAATAATGGCCCCAAAGGGCAAGAGTAGTGATGCTGGTATTTTATCATCTCACCTTATCACAAGAAGAAGGGTGAATACAATATAATAAGATATTTTGAGAGAGAGATAGGGATACCACATTCACATAACTTTCATTACAGCAGGTTATTATAATTGTTCTATTTCATTGTTATTGTTAATCTCTTACTGTGCCTAATTTACAAATTACACTTTATCATGGATATGTAGGTATAGGAAAACACTCTCTCTCTCTCTCTCTCTCTCTCTCTCTATATATATATATATATATATATATATATATAGTAATCAAGTCATTTTTTTTTTTTAACCTCAGGTGATTTGCGTGCCTCAGCCTCCCAAACTGCTGGGATGACAGGCATGAACCACCTTGCCCAGACTGATTGTACGTATTCTTTAACATACATAAAACAGTCCTTTGAGAAAGAAAGCAAAGAAAAATCTAAAAGCAGACAATTCTAAAAGCTCTCAGAGAGAGAGAGAAATTAACCTACCAAGGAATGAAAATTCAATCACATCAAACTCACAGCATGGTTGGATGCTGGAGGACCCTGGAGCAATGTCTTTAGTGTTCTCAGTAGAAATCATCTTAAACTTGCAATTCTATACCTAGCTAATTGATCAATAAAATGTAAGGACAGAAGAAAGACATTTTTAGACCTACATGCTGTGGAAGATTCTGTTATCACCTAGCAAATATTCACTCCTTCCCCTTGAGCTCCGCTGGGGGCACCTTTGCTGTTGGGCTTGGCCACGTGACTTGCTTTGGCCAATCAGATGGAAGCAGGTGTGACCCTGCGGAAACCGGAAACATGCCCGCGCGGGGTTGGGCTGTGTCCTCCACCAAGAGAGGAATCCTTCTGGTAGCTGCTGGTTCACACAGAACAAAAGACGGATGGAGCTGACCGGGAGCTGATCCACAGTCCGGGGTCAAGCCCAGCCAGACCCGGCCTGGACCCGCTGAACCACAGATAATGTAAGGAAAAAAATAAATAGTTGTTTTGCCACTGAGCTTTGTGGGTGGTTTGTTATGCACCGAAGACACGTGGACTCAGAACGATTTCCCTCCCACATACCCTTTCTGGGAAAGCTCCTTGGGGATGTGCGATGGCAGAGAGAGGAACACGTGGGATCCAGGAAGCAGAAGATTCAACTCCGGCAGCAGTGAAGGAAGACAGTGGACGCAGGCTCAGATTGGAGCAGAACGCGACAGCAGTGGGAGGGGGGCATCCCGAAAACAAGGTGATTCCACAGACGCCAGAGCACCCTTGAGATTCTGGAAGAGCCTCGAGATGCAGTAAAGGAAGACAATGCAACAAGAAAGAAAAGCAACTTGCTGCCGGGCGTGGTGGCTCACGCCTGTAATTCCTGCACTTTGGGAGGCCGAGGCGGGCAAATCATTTGAGGTCAGGAGTTGAAGACCAGCCGGACAAACACGGTTAAACCCCATCTCTTCTAAAAATACAAAAAATTAGCCAGGCGTGGTGGCGTGCACCTGTAATTCCAGCTACTCAGGAGGTTGAGGCACGCAGGAGAATTGCTTGAATCCAGAAGGCTGAGGTGGCAGTGAGCCGAGATCTTACCACTGCACTCCAGCCTGGGCAACAGGGCAAGACTCTCTTAAAAATAAATAAATAAATAAAAACAAATAAACTAAAAAAAGCTCATAAGACTGTGATGTGGTAAGGCAGCAGCCCAGAGACAAGGCAGGAGCCAAGACATTAGCACTGCACACACCTGACAGCTTACAACTTCCAGCACTTTGGGAGGCCAGGGCGGCCAGATAATTTGAACTCAGGAGTTTGAGACCAGCCAGGGCAACATATGAAATACCATCTCTCTCTCTCTCTCTTTTTTTTTTTTTTGAGACAGAGTCTTGCTCTGTCGCCCAGGTTGGAGTGCAGTGGCACAATCTTGGCTCACTGCAGCCTCTGCCTCCTGGGTTCAAGCGATTCTTCTGCCTCAGCCTCCCAAGTAGCTAGAACTACAGGGCATGTGCCGCCACATCTGGCTAATTTTTGTATTTTTAGTAGAGACGGGGTTTCACTGTGTTGGCCAGGCTAGTCTCAAACTCCTGACCTAACTGGGCGCGGTGGCTTACGCCTGTAATCCCAGCACTTTGGGAGGCCAAGGCGGGTGGATCACGAGGTCAAGAGATCGAGACCATCGTGGTCAACATGGTGAAACCCCGTCTCTACTAAAAATACAAAAAATTAGCTGGACATGGTGGCGCGTGCCTGTAGTCCCAGCTACTCAGGAGGCTGAGGCAGGAGAATTGCCTGAACCCAGGAGGCGGAGGTTGCGGTGAGCCGAGATCACACCACTGCACCCCAGCCTGGGTAACAAGAGCAAAACTCCGTCTCAAAAAAAAAAAAAAAAAAAAAAAAAAAAAAAAAAACTCCTGACCTCAAGGAGTCCTGGATTCAAGCAATCTTCCTGCCTCAGCTTCCCAAAGTGCAGGGATTACAGGTGTGAGCCACCACACTCGGCACAGAAAGCACTCTG